>NC_073699.1:22469470-22806970 GCF_023634085.1 Falco cherrug | reverse complement strand
TCAGATCCTAAAAAGAGCAATTTCTGACACCATAAATATAGAAATGCACATGGTTCAGCTCTAATGAACGCAACCAAATTATTCTCTCACCTGGATTAGCTCACAGGTGGAAAAGTAGCTGTAAACCCTCTCCCTGGATTAAAATTGAAAGTACAGTTTTGCCCATAGGTGTTAGATGGAAAAAGAAAATCCAGAATCAAGTAAACTAGGGAAGATCTTGCTGGTATTCCATGTAGGTGGCTTGCAATATTGCCAGAATATGTAGTTCAACCTTCTGCATATCTGCTTCTGCCAACTGTAACTCACTGGCTTGTATTTTATATTCAATAATTGTCTTGATATTTTTAAATAGGCTTGGCTAGTATTTTTCCTGCTATATCAGCATAACATAAGAAACAATTCACTGGCAGAAGCTTTGCTATTTGGCAGTTATATAAAAGAGGTTGAACTAATATATTAGCAGGAATCCTATACTGACAGAATTAAATGTATTAAAAATTTGCAGCAAACCAGGAGGTGATTCTGAGTTAGGAGCCATTTCAGTCCCTTCATAAAGCTTGCCAAGGGAATGTGAACCACAAGTTTTAATCCTGGGAAAACTAATAGGTAACTTGAAGGCTGGCCAAGTTACTCTGCCTAAGTGTTGCCTTGAAAGAAGTGAAATGCTACATAAGGCATCTTTGCATGAAGCTTCTGCTCACTGGATGTTGCAAGGGGAATAGAAGGATGCTTCTACTGGATCACAGATCAGACACAGACTATAGAGTTTTTCAGGTGGGACCACACACACAAAACTCAACAATTAAATTATTTATCTGAAACTGACCCTAGCACCCAAGGCATTTTTTTCCTATTTCTTTCCTGGGAAGCAGAAATATGAAAAGATTTTTCAGTACTTGAATACTAATTCTGCCAGCTGAGAAAATGGAGAATGGGAATACTGTGCTGTATATGGCCATAGGCCTGACCTCAAATAACCGTGCCTCCTTCAAGAACTGTTTTCAGAGAATAGGATCCTCAGGTTCATCTCTACTTCCCTAAAAGAACATAAGAAGAGACATGCTACTTCAATGAATGCGCATGCAAAAGTTTTTTTAAACTTCCCTGGTGTTTAACTCTTTAACTCCAGCCAAGGCAGGTTGTCCTGATAAAACTGGAAGTATCAGGAACATTTCTGAGAAATAGGGATTTTTCAGCTTGCTCTATTCTGGGATGAATCCTTCATAGTAATTTTTTTCTGCTAAACTTTTCAGTTACAGTATTTTGTTAGTCCTGTAACACAAAACATAAAATGCACGTGTAATTAATTGACATCACACAAATGTGTGTGATGCCAGTTTAGAATGTGAATAATTTAAAGCGATTCCTATAACTTGATGTGAAATATTTATGAATGTAGGCATAACCTTTTAAGGTCAGTTTTGGTGACGCTGGTATTTGTCATGTTCCTTTCCATCTTTATTCTGGATCTGCGATATATATCCCTTCAATAAAATTTTTCATCTTCTTCCTAATATTAAATCATATTTAAATTTACTGACCTTTTCTAAAATTATCATCTGGATGGAAGATGAACTAATTTCTGTTGATCAGATGGGAACAGCTGAATGTGCATTAGTTTTATAAGTTTTAAAGCTGGCTTTGGGTGCAGCCATTTAACATAATGTATAGTGGTAAAAAATTGTCATTAATATCTTAATTTTTTATCTTGTCCCTGGTTTCATAATATTCTTATATCTTCCTTTATTTTCTCTCTCACTTACACGTGGAACTAATAATCTACCACATATTTTCTGTAGATATAGTATCTGCTAGCAATATAAATGGGGAAAATTGTAGCAGACGCTGATATTTAATTAAAAGTAAGATTCAGCTATTGTAGTTATCATTGGGGATTCATAGAGTTAAAATATAGCTCAGGGAAACAGCATTAGTTTTTTGCCAAACTGCATAGAAAGGAAATTCTGGAGGACCTTCAGTCACGTCCCTTACTGGTAAGAGATAAATGCACAGGTTTGAATACTAACACCTCTTAATTTTAAAATTAAAGCCAGAGGTTTAAAATTCTTCTCCCTTTCCTCTGATTCATTCAGGTATCCAGTGGGAAACAATAATTCTAAGAGTTTATAACTTGAGCCTGCAAACCTGTTCTAGTGCTACTGTAAATGTTATGTGTTCTGATTTCCATTTTTATTGAAATCTAATGTGCAAGAATAATTACTGTTTGTTTCTCATAAAATACATGGATAATTTTGTTGTATATATACACTACTGGTACTAAAATGTTTATATCTGGATTCAGAAATGTTCCTAGGATCAAAGATGTGGTGCAATTTTGAATGCCTGTCCTACTGAGTTTCCTTTAATACAACATTTTTTTCTAGATTGTTGCTCCTTATTTTCTCCTTTGCTTCATCATTTAACTGTAGCAGCCTCTGTCTTTACTTTTTACTCAGCTCATGATTTGTGATATATTTGGAAGATTTCTCTGACGTGCGGAATTAGACTCTATAACTCGAAAGTTATAAAGTAGGTATGTTTATTGCGCGCAGATGCACGGGGGATCGCTCCTCCACAAGCGTGCATACCCGAAGTGACGAACCATCTCACATTTATACAATGAACAAATGAATATTCAATTAACGCCTATACATATTCGTTACCTAAACCCCGCTTCGTATGTTAATTAGCTTATCAGTCCGTTTCCTGGAATGTGGTGGTCTTGCAGGTTTGTAGGTGATTCATGTTCTTGTGACCATCCGATCTTCTTCAGGTGATTCATGTCCTTGTGACCACCCAATCTTCTCCAGCAAGGAGACTTAGCACTCCCTCCCTCTAGGTAGCATTTGAATGTCTCTCATCTTTTCTCATTCTCTTTTAAATAGCCCCTTTGTTAGAGGAGGAGGGACAGGCGTCTCCTCAAAACTGTAGTTGTCACTGCACCCATGACTAGTCACCATACCCACATTCCTTAAGCAGACACATACAATCACAATCCATGTCCATTATCCCCATTTCACACTATTTCTCCATATCATCTCAGGTACACTTTTTCAGTGGGACAGGTTCTCCAATCAATATATCATGTAAAAATCAGTCAACCTGTTGATGAACATATGGCAACTGCAAAAAGAGACAATTTCTTTCTTACATAATTCTGATTTTTGTTTTGTTTTGTTTTGCCTAAATATACACACAGGCAAGCACACACACAACAGCACCCAGTAGCAAAAAGCTGGGGAAAGGATAGTTCATAAAGACACATACTTGTGGAAGATATATATAAAACATAGATAAAAGGATATATACCTTCTTTGTCCCCCCCCAAAATGAAAGTACCCCAGAATGAGCATTTTAGAGATATGAAGGGAAAAGAAGAGGGAAAAAAATCTGACAAAGATAGTCTATTGCAGGAGTAAAATCATGGACTCAATGACATATCAATATGATCCTAGTTGAAGCCACTTTACTTAAGTTTCCACAAGCTTATATACAATTGTAATATTCATAGACATATCACACCTTAATTCTATTGGTTACATACACTGTTCACACCCTGCTATACAGATACTAATTTGTTAAAAGCATACAAGCAGTTAGTCCCATCATTAAAATTGTTGACATTCTTTCGGTCATCAGTTCCCAGCTCAGCTCCTGTTTTTCTGCCTGCTTAACTGCCAAAGATTGTGTTTTCTTCGTTCCAGGTGTCTTTCTCACACAACCTTGCGGCCTTGCTGAGCAGATAAAGCTTTTAATTATATCAAGCTGCTAAAGCAATAGCAACTTTTGATAGGCCAGGTGTCCCTTTTCTTCCAAATACATTGCCACAGTCTATCAACTTGATGCTGTTTTGAAGCAGTCTATCTTCACTATTTCTTTCAAAATACTGTAAGATTTTTCTGCAGTCAGCATCAGTTGTTCCATTTTATAGTTTTTTAATCATCGGTGTTTGTTAATTCTAGGCAAATTATTCTCCAAAATTTCACTTAACTATCATTTTTTGTACTCAGAAGAATGAATTCAGGTGTCTTCCTGTACTTCTGACCTCCAATTTGCCAACCTCTAGGGAACTCTGAAGGAAGGCTGCATCCTTATGACATTTACAGGACCTAAAAGATAGGTAGGTGAAGGTTCTGAGAACCCTTGTTTTAGGCTCTGATCAGGCTCAAACATGCACCAGGTCTTGTTTGGCTAATAATTGGGCTAGAAATATAACTTCTAAATAAAATTACAGAGAATTACTCAATTCTTCTGGTCTCCAAAACTAAAGGATACACAGGTTTTGTGTGGTGTGTAACAGTTTGTAACAGTTCTACATATTAAACATTGATGTTTTCCCACAGCTTCCTTCTTAAGAATTTATCTAGCACCCAAATTTGAGATATTTCTTGTTATTTTTTTGTGACATTTCATTTTGATAGAAACATTTTAGTTACTACTGTACTTTTTTGCTATTAAGAAGCCAATAAGCAAGACTAGACATTACAGAATATTATCAATGAGCTAATTACTAAGCTTTCTTCACAACCAGTTTTAGGTTTTCTTTTGTTGCCCTTGAGAAGTCAGTTGTAAAGCTAATGGTGCTCACTGTCAAGATTTTTTTTTCTATACCTTTTATATTTTCATATTTAAAAAAAAATCTTAGTCATGTCTTCCTATATCCCCTTTGATATAATATTTTGCTAAATATTTTCTTTCCTTTGCTACTTTTTTATGCACACCAGTTATGTATAGACTGTTATCACCTGCTATTCCAATAAACTACTGTGGTCACAATCAAAATTATGTGGTACCAGAAATGTGACTGGTTATCTGAAAATTGTAAACATCAGTAGTTTGATAGTAATTGCTGTCTAAATTTTAGGCTTTCCTGGTCACTCCCTTTTCCTCTGTAATGATTTTGGTTGCTCTTCACTGAGCTCACTCCAATATGTCCATCTTTCTATAAATCACTTCCAGAATGTTACACAATTTTCTAGCTGAAGCTGCACTACGGCCGTATCTTTAGTTATTTATGTGATGGACATTGATATTGATTGATGTGATGGAATGATGTGATACTATGAAATAGATTCCTTTTTAACTGAGTCAACATTTAAAGTTAGGTTTCTCGTATTCACTCCATATTTTGTAAGGCATAGTCTGGAAGAAGATAAAAATATAGGTTTACTTAAAAAGAAAAGACTAATCTAATCTTTGAAAATATGCAGAGATTTCAACAGTTAGATTTATTCTGTGTCAGGATAAGCAGGGTGCTAAAAGCCAGAGAAAAGAGCCCTGAATCAGGGTCTTCTGCACTGGATAATGGCCAATAATGTGAGATCTGAATTCCTACTCTTCTCAAGTCAGACCCAAGCCAGGTTCCTCACATCCCCCAAAACATCTCTACTTACCAAACTGTGCAAGATACGGCCTCTATTATTCTGACCTTGTCTGAGTGTCTCAGTCACACAAATTATGACTAGATTTTTTTCTTTGATGTCCTCCATGAGAATGAATCCAGAATTGATACAGTTGAAAGACTGCAGATTTTTCAAATCACTGTCAACTAAATATCTCAGTCAATTCTTATTAAAACATATCTAGTTAATCTTTACCATCCATTATGCAAATTTCAGTGGTTTGTCTGTAGCCGATTGTTTGCTTTTAGCCTCATGGATCAGATTTACAGAAGATTAAGAGTGAAATGTGATGGAGCCAACTCATTCAAGATGTACAAGTCTGAAAGACCTGTAATTCCTCACTTCCTCTCTGAAGACAAAAGAGAGCACTGGCTGGGCTTAGTCCAGAGCATCCTCTGGGATAGTTCTTTCACATGCTCTTGGTATCTAATCTTGAAGTCCCCATGTGAGTCTCATGCCTGTATTTGTAGGTCCTGGTCCACTGTGGTCTTGTTGGTTTAATAAAATATCGCTGCTTCACATAGCATTTCTACAAAACATGGTGAAGATACCAGCTTGAGTTTGTATCACTTAAATTAATAGTGTAAAACTCTAGGCAGATATGCTGTAGTGTATGTGGGGATGCTTTGGACCTGCTCAGTCACTAGCTTAGAGTCCAAAACAAGGTTAACACAATGAGTCTTTTTTTTAAAAACAAAGCAACAAACAAACAAGGACTGAAAGACAGAGAATCAAATTATTGTAGTGATCTTCATGAAGAAACTGTTGTTTTCTGAGAATCACTGTGTATCCTCCATAGGTATGAGGTCCCATATGTTGGGTTTTTTTCTTTATAAAGGATACAAACTTTTTGGCAATAACATCAAGACTTGATTTTGTCATACTAAATGTAGGTATCTTGCTAAGATGTATAAATTTAGAAGTGTAATTTGTTCTATGCTTTTTCTAGTACCCATGGAAAGAGATGAGAAATCTTCAAGACTGATTTCATGCACCACTGTCTCTGACTAACTGGATATTTCTGATTTTCTACGTGAAAAATAGGAGTGAAAAAACACTATGACTTAGTACTGAGTACCAGAATTGAGGAAAATCATTGAAGGAAGCCAATGGGTGTTGATCTTTAAGTTTCTATCCAGCACAGTAACTTAATCAAAGACTCAGGTTTTAAGAATCCCAGAATAGCTACACACACTTTAAGGATACTTTTGGATTATGCTGTATTTGCCTTCATTTACCATCTACCAAAAAACCTAAGAAAGTACTGAATACCTCCTACCTAACTAAGCAGTATTAGGAAAAGCCAAGAATAAATCAGTGAAAGCCTATTAAAAGATTTACTGGTCAGAGAATTTAAAACATAACTACTTAACCAAAAAATTTAACATATATATCAAACGTGTTGTAGTTTCTCAGGAGATGGCATGTAGTTTGTATCTTGTGTTCTAACCATTCACTTGATTTGAAAAAGATGTTTAATCTAACATCTATTCTGATTAGCAAAGAGAACTTAAATTCACATTTACACTTCTTTTATTCTGATATAAATTAGAATTATTAGGTGAAGAGAGGAGAGATTTATAAATGAAATAATCTTGGAACTCTCCCCAGTCAATATGACAGCAGGCATAAGCAATGTCTTAAATTTAATTTAGTAACCAGCTGAGAAATATGAACAGACTATTTCTTTCTCCCTTAGCTTTTTTACCATCCGTCAAGAAAAAAACAAAGTTCAGTATAGTAATCCCTTTATTTAAAGAGAAGAATATGTCAATGAAAGAAAAACAGGAAAGAATATGGAGCTCTTATATAGCAAAAACTGTGAGCAAAGCTGAAGAGATGCATCCTTGAAACCCACTTTAACAAACCTGTTGTTACAGTCTATGGTAGGCAAAAACTCTTTTGTTGCTTATAAATTGGGATGTGAATAGTAAATCTTGGTGTCAGATAAATCTTGGTGTTAGGTACCGTACTCGGTTCTCTGCTACTTAAAGATACAAATCTTTTACTTCCCTGATTAAGGTAGGTGGAAATTAAGGGCTGCAGAATGGGCTGAATTAAGTTTGTATAGCAATCTCTATTCCAGCCACTTCTGGGTATGCAGTGTAAGATTTTGGCATTTTTTTCCTTTTACATGATCGATTTTACAATCTTAATGATGTTCCTTTGATGCTTATCTTCAATGAGATGGAAAATCTGCTCAAAATTAATAAAAATAAAAAACCACATCTCAGAGATCCTGGCAGATGGAGAGACCTTACCATCAGCCTCTAGGACAAAATTAATGTTATCAGAATGACCATGCCTTCTATAACTCTGCATGTCCTTAAAGGTCTCCTTGTTAATCATTCCTCTATATGTCTGTGGGAAAATTTCCTTAATTTTTAAGTTTGGTGGGGTTTGGTTTTTGGTTTTTTTTTCAGGCAGATGAGAAAGAAAACAAAACAAAACAAAACAAAACTCTACAAACAAAAACCAAACCAAAATTGTTGCAATTTACAGCCTTTGTTGTGGAGACTTCTGTGTGGTCATCTTGCAGCTCTTTCAGATGACCCTTCCATTTTTCTGGAAAAGCAAACTTCATACTGCAGCACTGCTGAGCTTTCATTTCAAGAATGAGGTTTCGTCCCTCATTCACAGAGTGGTTGGCATTAGCCTACTGCAGTTTAAACTGCAGGGTGCCTCCTGCAACACTGGTTACCAGACAATATATACTACTTTGGCATAAACTCACATATAATTACTTTTTGGAAGTTAATTCTAAACACTGGGGTGAGTGTCCTGTAAAATCAACAAAAATATTATGTGAGAATGAACAGATAAGAATATAGATTACGTTACTCAGTTAATTTCAGAGGCTCCACTGCAGCCACTGCAGTATTAACACCCATCAATGTATACAGGTTATATAGGTGATGGATCTGTCATCTAACCCATCAAACCCAAAGAACAAACATATCCTTAGGGACCTGTTTTTTTATTTATTTTGCTTTGTTCTGTTTTGTTTTCATTCAGGACAGAGAATAACAATAAGTGATATTTCTTTTGATGTGAAAAGACTGTATCAGGTTTGAGTAGTCAGCTGCATGCATCCTGTAACAAATACTGGCCCAAAACACTTTTCCCATTTTCAGTCATTGGTGCCAGTCATCAAAATAATATTTGTGTATATCATTGAACCCCAGCCTGTGGTGAAATGTCTTGAAAGACATTAACTGGCCCAAGCACTCGTCCCACACATGCTGTGCAAAAGCAGACATGTTGGAGTTGAAGATTACCAAGATGTTTTGGGATTGTCCCAAACTTTAACTGTCTTGGCTAAAATAAGGTAAAAGATAAATCTGATAATGGTAAGTAGATGAATATGATAATACTTCCTAGAACTATGTTTTGGGATATATCCCAGCATCTTGGATGATCTCTAAGTTGTGGAAAGCCAGATTCTCTAAAGCAGTTCTTGTAGCCAAACAACATATATTGCTTCAGATGGAAAATAGATTCTCTCCAGGGACAGAAACTTGGCACATTAACTTGGGGGAACTAGAAGATGACAAATTAGTGCAGTTTGAAAGAATAGGGACCTTGAGACAGATCTGAAAAGCTTTCATCCAACTTTTTACAGCCTTTGATTAATCCTTAGAAATTGAATATGAGAGGTCTCTTTCCACTGTTTCAATCTCTCCAGTTTCCCCCACCCCTATAGACATCCTGTCTCCTAGCCCAACAAATCCTCTAGCCTCCTACTTCTTGTTAGGAAGCTAGTCCCTTGTTTCCAGTTCATTGATTTGCTTTTCTGCTGCTACAGCATTTAATCACCCTCTTACTTTAAGTGCTTCCTAGTCCCAGCTTTTTATTACAAATATTTTGTAGAGTCACTATATTTGCGTATGTGCTGCTTAGTTGTATTGAGTGCTAGGGCAGATTTGAGAAGGTTGTTTGCAGGCAGAATCTTTTGGAGATTTTACTAATGGATGCTAACTAACTTCTGCTGTGTCTTAAAAGCCTATATATAATTCACTACAATTTCTGCTTCCTCTACTGTGGAGAATAAGAAATGTCTGCTCTCACTAGCTATTGAATGTATTAAATGATACATCAAATTGAGTTTTATGTGCTTCATTTAAAAATTATGAGTGTTTTAATTGTGATAGCAAATTTATATTATTCTTACATTTATGAAAGAATGTGAGAAACATTCAGGAGACAATTTCTGATGGAGCATCCTGATTTTACAAGTGACTTAGTCGACAGCTTCTGGGTGAGAAAGTTTTGTCTGTAGCAATAAGCCAGCTGCAGTAATATTGTTGAGATGGCCTTGGATCCAGCCTGAGCCAGCAGTAGCAGAGCTGCTTTGCAGGGAGGTAGGTACTGATCTAGCTTCATGATAAAATGTGAATGTTCCAGCAGCCTGTGGCTCCAAAGCCTGCCAGGGAGGAAGAAGCAAAGCCTACATTGACACACTAGGCCTAATGCCTGAATTACAATTTTTATTTAACCTGGGTTGCATGTGATGGTGGGCCTTTCAGTGATGGGACTGAAAGTCCTGAATCTGAAAAGAGGAAAAATGTGGTCCAAATCATGATACAATGATTTTCTTAACAATTGTCGTGGTTTTCTGGATGTTTTCACTTATATCCAACTAAAATGATATATATCATTTCATGTTCTTAAAGGAACTAGGACTAGCAAAGGGAACAGAAAAAAATCTGCAAAGGTGGTTGGATGGGCAGATTATACTTTCTTAGAGTTGCCGATAAAACTATGGCTATATAGGAATTATTGAGTCATTACAACAGTAAATTTAGAAAAAGATTAAAAAAAACCCATTCAGTTCATGTTGCCACAAATGATGATATAAAGGTGATGCTATATAGCACAAGTGCAGCACTGGTATAAAGGTTGTAAATCTAATATTACTGCTGTATATTTTAAGAAATTGCTAATGATTCTTACGTTACACTGAAGTTGTTTAGATCCATATTATTTATCCCTAAAATATTCCTTTTTCTGAAGAAAAGTAGCCATGAGTAGCCTTATGGGTAGCTTTGCTGATGTAAGCTAATGATCACAGAAAGATCAATACTAGAAGTCCTTTGACACATCTGAAAATTAACCCTATAAAAATACTTTCTTCCAAAATACTGACCTAATTGGCTGTTTATGTGACCTGATTTGTGTTGGTTAGAATAGCAAGAATTAGGAATATAATATCAGGGAGGGTGGAGAAGGGGCCCAAGGAAGGCAGAACATTTACTTTAAGGAAAAATAAGGATTTAGTTTGGCATTTATTGCTTACGAAGCCACAAACTTAAATGCACATTGAAACTTCATTACACTGACATGTTGAAGAAGTATCATATCTATTTTATCATGAAGACTCTTTCAAACAAATTATGACTTCTAAATCTTCAAAATATTCTGTGTGTAATGGCTGGATAGTCATAGGCTGATTTAGGGGTTTTATTTCTTAAGAGAGCTGGTAACAGAAATAGCAAAACGTGTTGCAGTAGTTCCGAAATGGAACTTCATTTGACTTGTGAGTGTGAAATAATCCAATGATATGCTGCTAAGTAATGGCATGCACAAATTCATTGCCTTTGATGCTGCCTTTCATTTTAAATTGAGGTTTCAATACCTTTGGCTCTGCAAACCTTCTCAGTCCTTGTTTTGTTCATTTTTATTCCTTTTGTATTTGTGTCAAACAGGGGAATTAAGAGTTGGGATTCCATTTGAAAGTAAGCTTACAAATGAAAAAAACTCCAAACACCCTAAGACCTTGGATTCAGCAAGGGTTATGCATCAGTAAGAGTAGATTTGTATGCCAGTTTTCACTGTTGCCTTAAAAAGTTCACATCAGCAGCTCATTACAAATGCTGTTTACATCTGTATAGCTGACTTGTTACACTCCATGGCACCTGCAATTGCAAACACAAATAAAAATAAATAAAAAAAGGAGGTACAAAAAAGCCCTGACAGTCTTCTGTTTTAAGGATCATGCTGCTTCATGCATTGAATGTCTTCTTCTTCCAGAATTAACTTTGGCATATTTTCATAAAAGGTAAGCAAATCCATAAACTTTACTTTCAACATATAAGACACATAGTTTCTGTCCATAATTCTATCATAATTGTAAATTAAACCAGCATCTGTAATAAATCTATTGACCAACTCTATTGCATAAGCCAATACAGAGAACATGTGGTCTGTTATAAAAATATAATTTGAATTCAGATAGCATGCGTTTAACAAATCCACAGATAATCCCAAAGCTTGGAATTTCCTATCATATTTTTCTTGGATTCATATTCATACTCTTTAATGTATCAAATACAGTCTCACAGACAGCAGCTTATCTGTAATCCCTAGCTTCAGGGTGTGACATTCTTAAATAGTTTTCTAGAAAACCTTCTGTTCAAATTTGATAACTGTTAAACATAGGCTTTTACAAATTTCCATCCAGTCATGTCTGATTGCATTTCATTGCATTCCCAATATGAGACAACGAAGTGCTGTTAGCCAACAGCTATAATATTAGGCTGTATATAAAGTTGAGTACTGCATTTTCCTTAGTATTTTTCAAGTTATTTGATTACTTTTTTCCTCCTAATAACATAAATGATTTTCCACAAATGGAAAACAACACTGTTCTGGTTTAGTGAAGGTATGCTAAAAAGTTTGTTAAAATTTTACCAGAGAAACTGAGCTATAGTTAAAATTAGAATATTTACATATACTAAATCAGGGTATTTATAAAACCGTATATTCTGTAATAGCCTTGTAGGGAAGGCTTAAGTTAGAAAGTATTTTTTCTAGGAATAGCATAACTACAACAGCAGAAAACCTCTTTTTGTCAATATGAACTGTGTCTATCTGAGGAAATATATCAGCACTCATGGATGACCTCAGACAAAATATGTGCTAGTGAGGAAGTAGAGTCCTGAAATAAAAAATCACACCTCTCCTTCATTTCTGTGCACATCAAATATAAACCAAATGTAAATCTGTGGGATGGGCAGATGGCTGTTTTTGTCTTCCCTTTCAGACTGCAAGATTGAACCATGAGTTGTTTACATTTTGCAGAAGAGAAGGGTTCCAGGAAGAAACAGAAGACTTCAAATTGAATGATTTGTAAACCTAGAGATGAAGAAAAGTTACTAAAACTGTAGTCCCAAATGCCCCATCATGTACTTCATCAGTTCTTGCTGGTAGCTCCAGTGCTATCTCTCAAGACACAGAAACATGGAAAAATTAAAAGCTCTTGTTTTCAGCAACTCTGAAAGAAAATATCCTATTGGCTCAACACAGAAATGCATGAAAGAAAACAACAGTATAATGCATTATGAAACAACAATTCTCTTCTCAGAGATACTCCATGAACTTGGCAAGATTTTTTTGGTTATGGTGGAGAACCTTTTTTAGTTTTCAAACTTAATCCAAATTACTGTTAGAGAAAGCTGTTATTTTTTTCTCTAGTCTGTATGAATGTGTTTCTTAGTTTAGCTAAGACACAAGATGAGCCAGGGCTGGCACACATTTATGTTCACCCTCATCTAAGATGAATTCCAACATGCTTGGGAGCTGTGAGCTTTCTGGCCATCAGACAGGCAGATCCACAGCAACTACACAGAGGAACAAACAAATCAACAAATAGAGCTTTCTAAAGAACTGTGAGATCTCAGCTACTGCATAAAAAAAAAAACCAAACCAAGCCAAATGAAAGATCTACTTTGTATGTGAATTAAGGCCAAGCTGTTTACCTTTTAGTCTTTACTTTACTCTTTTTTGTATTTCTATGTCATTCGTAATTGGTGTTGGGGGCTGTGATTGTTGCTGTAGTAGTAAAATAGTTAGAACAGGCTGATGATACCTGGACTCTGTTATGTTGTCTTTGACATTGGCTGGCATTTGAAGTGGATGAGAAATTTGGTACTAGATCAACACATACAGTTTATTAAGAACTATTTTTTTCATATTTGGTTACTTTTTTCTTTGCAGCTCCAGGCTTTCTGTATCTTTTGCAATTTTATTCTGTTTTGTACAGCTGCCGAAATTCTCATTAGGAATGTAACAGTCGGATCCTTTGTCCTGTTTACCATGCCATCTTCCCCAGAGCTGATCATGTGTTTTTGCAAGAAAGGACAGGCAAGGAACCCTCTAGGAGACAGTTCAGGGATATGAATGCAGATTTGACGTAGGAGAATGTCTAGAATTCCTGTAAATATGCCAACATCATGGAGGGCATTGCCCCCTTTTCCGCTACAAGCACACTTCCTGCTCCTTTGCACACCCTGTTTTCAGCATTTCTTTTACTCTATATTAAGGGTTTTCCATCACAGCGTGGAACATAAAACAGATACCCTGTATATGTAGAAAGAGCGTTAGGTCCTGTGTATGTGTGGTTTTATATTTGCTCATGTGTGTAGGTATAATGGGTGTGGAAAAGCCCCTATTAACTATTTTTTTTCCATGGAATCCACCCTAAGATGTGTAGGGTACCAATTCTGTAATGTGCTGCATCTCAGCCTTCTATGGTATATGATGCTAGCCTGGAATTCTCAGTTGGCCATTGTGTATTTTGTATATCCTCCAACATCTTATATTTTATTTCCTTTAGGTAAATTAAATATCTCCAAGCTTTCCATTATGTGTTCATACATAAATCTATCTATCTCCTTCATTATTTTTATCCTTCCTCTTTGACCCTTTATTTTAAAGAAATTTTTCATTGAACTGCTTTTCCTTCAGACTTAGGCTGATATAGCTGAGTGTTAACTTCTCTAGTGTTCAGATATTTTCAGTTTCTCAGTTCTTGCATCCTACCTCCTTGGTTTTTTTGGTTTTGGGGGGGTTTTGCTTGTTTTTGGGTTTTTGTTTGTTTGTTTGGGGTTTTTATTTGGTTTTTTCTGTGTTGGTGTTGGTTTTTTTAATCTATGGCTACAGCCATTCTTCTAGATTTAGAGCAAATCAAACTAGTTAGTGTATTGCATTTTCTATGATATCTACTTTTATGCCTAATAATCCCTCTATTTGTCTCTGAGTAATATGGAAGTTTTTTTTTACTCAAGTATTTACTTTCTTTAACTTTATCAATTTACAAACATTGATAAACAATGAGTAGCAAAATATATGAACCAACAGGTCTTGGGACTCCTTTTCCTTTATTATATTGACACTTACAAATTTGAATTGTGGGAGTTGCTAGGTTTTCTTTCTGTGCTTTTCAGAAGAGTCACCTGCAGAAGATGTTTAAATACGTGTAATTACAACCATGTCCTCCATTAGGAATGCAACTGTTTGTTTAAACACTACAAAATAGGTAGATCTTTCTGGAAGTGAAACATTAACCTTATAGTGATTCAAATGAAAAGCAAGGGTTGTATTTACATGTGTTTAAATAAATGTTCCAAACATTTAACCTGCTAATACCTGTAAAACACAATCAGACTGAATTTCAGCAATATGAGCTTTATCACTGCAGGTTAAATCTATTATATCCTGGACAAAGAAGGATTGTGGTATTTTTGTTTCTGATATCAGCAGGAAAATAGGAAATTACTTTGAAAACAATCAGAATAGCAGCTTTCATCTTTTATTGCATAAGATATAAAGACTGCAGCAGGATGACAGAAAGTTCAATGGTAAATGAATGCAAGAAAATGGTTTGGTTGATCTCTAAAACAATTTGGTCTGCTATGCCACACCACCATCCTTGTTTCCAGTGTATAAAGTAGAGAAATCCTTTTTTTCCTCTTGAGAATAATTTTAATGTTTAATTCCTATTCAGTTTTACATTTGGTATTAAAGATTGATACCATCTTTCTACTATGAGATGATGTTTCTTCAGGCAGGATACTGAAAAAATTATTTTCATTGTTAATAATAGTCATAGTATCATCTGAAATCTATTAGTCAACTAATTTCAAGTGTTTTCTAATAGTTCAAACTGCGTAGATAAAGCTGAAATGAATTACCTCAATGATCAGATTACTGTAGAAAGAAAAATAATGTAGAAACTGCGAGTGTATGAATATGATGATGTCTAGGAGAACATAGGCAAATCTCCATAATGTGAGGCTAATTTTTGCTGGCACAGATACTATGTGTTAATGAAAACTATTTCAAAATGTCCTATCAGATTTACTGATTGTTGTGATCATTGATGCTGTTTTTTCCCTGTCTGTTTTTTATGATCTTTCCATCTTCCACTGTAGAATAATTAAATTGCCAGTAGGGTTTTCTGACTACTTCTTTGTATTCATAACAGAGATAGCTGTGAGCTGTGGCTGTTTTTTTATGATTCAAAAAACTATTAACCACACCTCAGAGGGTGAGGTTTGGTGTACTTCAGACTCATTACCAGTTCCAGAGCATCTATGGACTGTATTTACATTAAGTGTGAAATTAAAGTTAAAGGTTAAATTCAGCAAATCATTTCCATAAATATAAATGAAGAAAGCATATGAAATCTGAAATTTTATAAATGCAAATGGGGAAAGCGCATGAAATACTGAAACATTGTTTTGGTGGTGTGACCCTGGCTGGACACCACGTACCCACCAAGCCACCCTATCACTCCGCCTCCTCAGGTGGGAAGGCAACTGGAAATAGATAATGAAAGGCTCGTAGGTTGAGATAAGGACAGGGAGAGATCACTCACCAATTACCGTCATGGGCAAAACAGACTTGACTTGGGGAAATTAATTTCTGGCCAAATTGATCAGAGTAAGGTAATGAGAAATAAAAACTAAATCTTAAAATGTATTCCCCACACCCCTCCTTTATTCCCAGCCTCAACGTTACTCCTGATTTTCTCTACTTCCTCCCACCCGGAGTGGTGCAGTGGCATGGGAAATGGGGGTTGCAGTCAGTACATCACACGTTGTCTCTGTCACTCCTTTCTCCTCCACAGTCTTCCCCTGTCCCAGTGTGGGATTCCTGCCACAGAAAGTCTTCCACAAACTTCTCCAGTGTGGGCTCTTCCCATGGGCTGCAGTTCTTTCACTATCTGCTCCAGTGTGGGTCCTTCCTATATGTCCTTCCCATGGAGTGCAGTCCTTCAGGAACAGACTGCTCCAGTGTGGGTCCCCCATGGGGTCACAACAAATCTGGTCCACTGTGGGCACCTCTCTCCATGGCTCCACAAGTCCTGCCAGGAGCCTGCTCCAGCACAAGCTTCCCACAGGGTCACAGCCTCCTTTGGGCATCCATCTGCTCCAGAGTGGGCTTCTCCATGGGCTGGTGTATATCTGCTCCACCATTAACCTCCATGGGCTAAGGGGCACAGCCTGCCTCACCACAGTCTTCACCACAGGCTGCAGAGTAATCTTTACTCTGGCACCTGGAGCACCTCCTCCCCCTCCTTCTTCACTGACCTTGGTGTCTTTAGAGTTGTTTCCCTCATATATTCTCTCTTCTCTCTTCCAGCTGCTGTTGCACAGCAGTGATTTTCCTCTTCTTAATTATCTTATCCCAGAGGTGCTGACACCATCGCTGATGGGCTCAGCCTTGGCCAGTGGTGGGTCCATCTTGGAGCCGACTGGCATTGGCTCTGTTGGACACATGGGAATCTTCTAACAGCTTCTCGCAGAAGTCACCCCTGTAGCCCCACTGCTACCAAAACTTATCACAGAAACCCAATATAATTATATTTTGACTCTTTCAAAAATAGATTATATATAATAACAGAAAATTAATGCCACTGAAAAATAACTTTTAAAATGGTGCATATTCCTGAGCATATTCTAACTGATACCCAAATTAATAAATTGCCCTTCTGCCTGATTCACAGCAGAGATTTGTTCTGAGATCTCCTACATCTCAGGAGACTGCTTTTCCCAGGCAGTTCCAGGGGTCTATTTTTCGTTTCATTCCTCTTAATTTTGCTCTGCCTACTTAAAAAAGTTTACACAAAGAAGCGGCACTGAATTTTGGCAATCCATTTACCAGGTCAATGCCTTAAACAGGAAGAGGAGCATTCTTTTTGTAGTCTAGTGAATCTTTTCAATCTGTAAAAAGACTATGAAGAAAAGATAACAATCTTAGATGAATAGAGATTGTTACTTGAGATCCCAAAACCTATCCTTCACACAAGTGTATGTGTAGTACATACCATAGGAACTGTTGATCTTTACTGACCAGAAACTGGAATACATACAGCAATGCATGACAGCCTTCAACAGCCCTCATGGATTCACACAGAAAGAGCATATTGTTTAATGTGGAAAAGAAACACGTAATCAATATTTTACTTCAGCTTCCATAAGACTTTACAACTAGAGTGGAATCTGATCAACAGCAAAATAAATACTTCTGTTGAAATGCACAGCTTGCTTTCTGAAGTGTTGCATGCACGTGGATTTCTGAGTGACAAAGTTATCACCATAATTATTTTTCTGGAGTTGAACACTCCCTCACATTTTAAGGCTGTTGGCATCTCCATATGGAGTGCCACCTACTGAGGACTGAAACACCTAGAGCTAGACCTGTACCTGAATATGATCAATGCAATGCTGATCGTTCCTTCTTCTAACTGCTCCCTGTGATTCCTAAGAGTTAATTCCTCAGAACTTCAGATATGTTCAGCTTTATCAATAGAAAACAGTAAGCTTAAAGGAGTAAAAATTCATGATTTGATAACCATTTACAGAAGGAGTTAGACAGGGCTTAAACATGGAGGACTTTTTAACCAAACCAGTCCTTACTAGAATATATGAAAGTTTTAGGAGGGTTTTAGTAGATTGTGAATTCCTTAAATATATTGTGGTTTTATCAGTTTATTGTGGTCATTTTGATTTTGGAATTGCTTTGAAGATTCAAATTAATAATTCATTTTTGTTTGTTTGTTTCTCTTTGTTTTTCTCTGCTCAGCAGGACTCTTCAACAAATATATAGTAGCTTGTGGATGCCCTTACCAGTAAATAGGAACATGAAGGACAGGACTTAAGCTTCCCTTTTTACTAGCATGCATGTGAAGTTTCTTGTAACTGTATGCATTTCTTTTATTACTGTCCCAAAGTAATTCATTTTTCAGCATATGCATCTTGTTTACAAAATATAAATCAGTTTGAAAAGAAAACCCAGTCATCTGTCTTTGATCTAAATTATATTTCCATGTGGTAGTGTAAAACAATTTCATTTTATACAGCATTCTTATATTACTATCACAAAACACTTAAAGGGCTAAGTCAATCACCAGCTAAAGAGACGTAGAAGGTATTAAAGTGAGATTTAGAAGAGAAAATGTGTAAATGGATCATAGAAGCAGAGCACTGCAGATAGGTAAAAATAATTCATGTACCTTCAGCTGCAGAGTAGGTTGGAAGAGAATAGTTGTTTCAGCTTGAGAAAAAAAGCAGGGTAGAGAGAGTTTATTTGCTATAAGTTCATTCATATGTTTCCCATCACTATAATTTTCCATGCCTCCTTATACCCACACAATATTTTTTTCTTTTTGTATTCCTTTGGTTCCAATGTAATTTATTATGTATTGTTATGTATTGCTGTTGTGGGAAAATAAGGGTCAAAGTTGTGGATTTTCCAGTTTGCACTGAAGATAATGGGATTGCCATCAAATGGTCATGTTGAGGAATGAGCTGAAAATTCACAGACTGCTCTCTGGCAAAGTCCTATCACTGCATTATGAGGGGGGTAGGGTCGTATGGCTGTCAAACCCATCAGATTTCCTTCTTATCCTGGAAGCTCTTGAAGAAATTTACCTTGGGGAGGCATGGGGTATGATGGGAATTCTAGAAGAGAAATATTAAAAATTGAAATTTAAGTTCTAGTTCTGTCTTCAGAACAGGTAGCCAATAGACCTGTGAGAAGTGTCCTGCCCTCTCACTTAGCTGAGCAAAACAGGGTAGCTTGTAACAAGGCTGATAGTTTAATATCCCAGGATATGCATTCAGCTTATGCCCAGGAGTGCATGGGCTCTTTATCACCATCTTGCTTGATGCAGGTCCCGAGTTAAGTCAAGTCACATAGTTACATATGTGCCAAAGGCCATGAGCATACATATTGATCAGATATCCTAGCTCAGCTAACAGACAGAAACTTGTCAACCCATGGTATCTTAAATAGGTATGTGAAAATATTTCCTTATCCAGCAGCAATGTGAACATTTCAATTTACAGAGTATTTATCAATTTAAATTCAAACAAATTTGTCTTCTATGAGCTTTGAAGAATGTTTTTAATTTCTTGAAGCAAAGAATACAGAATAAGCATTAAAAAGTGAAATGTAACAGAAGTGGCTTAAAGTAATAGAAACTCAGGGTCAGTTCAAAGTGTTGAAATCTGACAATAGGAAGAGCTTAGATAGGGAAGGCATTAAATATAGTTTTGAATTGTGAAATTTTCATTTTCAGGTTTTGTTCAGTTAGTGGAAGAATCATATTTCCTAACTTTCACCAACTTTCATCTTCTAAAGTTGTACCCACTTACTAATATATTCAATGGGGGGGAAAAATGAGCTACATAACAGAGTGATTGATCGTATCATAAAAGAGGGATTAATACAGAAGTTTCCACTGGTGCTTACCTTCCTTCAACTTCTGTAGACCAAAGTCCACAGAACACCAGAGTGAGGCCTTTCCAACCCACAATGTATGACCAAGTCTTGGATTTAGCTATTTTTACCTTATTAGCTATACAGTTAGAAAATAAGCTCTCAGAAAAGATACTGAATTGCTATTTTCAGATACTGAAACAGTAAAACGAACCAAACTATGTAATTTACTTTCTCTTCACAACAAATATTAAATGCTGGAATTAAATGGCTGATATTATTGTGTACAAAACTGTTATAGAATTATCTTATGTGGAGGGAACAGTGATTTTACATATTTTATTGAATATTTTATTTCCATTTCTATAAGCAATCTATATTACCATTTTCATGAGTGTACAGTCATGCCAGAATTGGAAATCCCAGCTTTTAAGAATAATCACAGAATCATAAAGTCATTTAAATTGCAAAGTAGCTTTGAGATCATTTCCACCAGTTAATCGAGCACTAAGTCCACCACCACTAAACCATCACACTAAGCACCACATCTGTGTGCTTTTTGAACACCTCCCTGGGCAGCCTGTTCCAATGCTTAACCACCCTTGCAGTGAAAACTGTTTTCCCAGTGTCCAGTCTAAACATCCTGTGGTGCAACTTGGGGCCATTCCCTCTTGTCCTGTCACTTCTTATCTGGGAGAAGAGATCAACCCCCACCTGCCCACAGCCTCCTGCCAGGGAGTTGCAGAGAGCAATAAGGTCCCTGCTGAGTGTCCTTTTCTTCAGGCTAAACAGCCCCAGTTCCCTCAGTCGCTCCTAATAAGACCTGTTCTCCAGACCCTTCACCAGCTCTGTTGCCCTTCTCTGGACACACTCCAAAACATCTACATCCCTCTTGAAGTGAGGGGCCCAAAAGTGAACCCAGTATTTGAGGTGCAGCCTCATCAGTGCTGAGAACAGGGGGACAATGACTTCCCTTATCCTGCTAGCCACACTGTTTCAGGTACAAGCCAGGACACTGTTGGCCTTTTGGCCACCTGGACATGCTGCTGGCTCACGTTCAGCTGGCCATTATCCAGCACCCCCGGGTCCTTTCCCCCCAGGCAGCTTTCCAGCCGCTCTTCCCCAAGCCTGTAGTGCTGCGTGGGGTTGCTGTGACCCAAGTGCGGGACCCAGCACTTCTTCTTGTTGAACCTCATACAGTTGGCCTCAGCCCATTGGTCCCAGCCTGTCCAGATCCCTCTGCAGAGCCTCCTGTCCTCCAGCAGATCAACACTCTCCCCTTGGTGTTGTCTGCAAACTTACTGAGGGTGCTCTCTGTGCCCTGATCCAGATCATTGATAAAGATATGATACAGAACTGGCCCCAGCACTGAGCCCTGGGGAACACCACTTGCTACTGGTTGCCAGCTGGATGTAACTCCCTTTACTGCCATTCTTTGGGCTCAGCCACCCAGCCAGCTTTTAACCCAGCAAAGAGTACACCCATCCAAGCCATGAGTATCCATTTTTCCAGGAGAATGCCATGGCAGACTATGTCAAAGGCTTCACTAAGGTTCACGTAGACAACATCCACAGCCTTTCCATCATCCACTAAGTGGGTCACCTTTTTGTAGAAGGAGATCAAGTTTGTCAAGCAGGACCTGCCTTTCATAAACCCATGTTGACTGGGCCTGACCCCCTGGTTGTCCTGCACATGCCATGTGGTGGCATTCAGGATTACCTACTCCATAACCTTCCCCAGCACCAAGGTCAGGCTGACAGGCCTGTAGTTTCCCACATCCTTCTTCCTGCCCTTCTTGTAGGTGGGCATCACATTGGCTAACATGTAGTCAACTGGGACATCTCCAGTTTGTCAGGACTGTTGATAAATGATAGAGCAGCTTGGCAAGTACCCTCAGATGGATCCCATCTGGGCCCATGGACTTGTGTATGTCTAAGTGGAGCAGAAAATGTCTGGAAAGAACTAGTCAACAGGCAGTTCTGTTTAAATTCTGTCAGCACAATATGAGATACTTGGTAATGTGATCCTTGTTAGAGAATAACAAAACTATTTTATAATTGAACAGTGCTAACCCCTATACTAACAAAGAGACACCAGTGGCAATGCATAAAGTTTCTTAGCTTGATAAGGAATTGTGAGGCATTTTGGTTTCAGTGGAATATTTTTTATTCACAAAATATGAAACATGACATGAAAACGTGTTTTAACAGCATACTTCAACAGCTTAAAAAATACAGGTTCTGAAATTCAATTTGTTTTGATGATTATTTTTAAAAGGTTTTTTTATGTAATATTTTCATTGTCTGCTATCCAAATCAAAAGCTTATTTGTTCATGGAAAGTAATTAATCTGCCTATCTTGACTGGTATGTCTGTGGTTTGTAACACTATTATTTAATCACATAAAAAGCCAAATCAATTAACCTAAGAAATATGGTACTTCATTGTTTTGCTTTAAATTTCAGTGATTTTCATACACTAGTAAACCAGAGTATTTCTACTATATTGACACTTGTTGAACAATGAAAATTATAACATATATATACAAAACTTACATAAATAAAAATAAATATTTAAAATTGTATTTCTGGTATTCTCTCCTTTTCCAAACCAACCTTTTAACTATGTGGAAATAGCTATTATAGACTTATGACATATTTCTGATCTTTAGACTTAATGACAGTAATTAATTTGAATATT
Source organism: Falco cherrug (assembly GCF_023634085.1). Classification (NCBI taxonomy): domain Eukaryota; kingdom Metazoa; phylum Chordata; class Aves; order Falconiformes; family Falconidae; genus Falco; species Falco cherrug. The sequence goes on along the minus strand of NC_073699.1, from coordinate 22,784,364 downwards.
TTTCCGTATAGGCCCCGCTTTCTAGCATTTTGATCACTCTTCTTGCCTTCTATCAGCATGTCTGGAAAAGGTTCTTTCACTTTAAATGCAGACCAAACTGGACAGCTTTATTAAAATAAGGCTTTGCTAGTCTTTTACAACTTCAAGTATAACATCTGTATTTTTACAATGGCATGACAATGCAGACATGATCATTTTGTGGTGTAGTAGTTCTAGACAGACAAAAATGACATGGATATAGTTAATTTTGCCTTGAATGTGCTATATGATCTCTTGAGATCCCTTTTGGCCCTAAAATTTACACTAGGACACTAAATATTATTCATTCATGTCACCTTAATACACTTTTTAAAATAAAATATGGAAATATAAGGCCGGAAGAGGATCTTGGTGTCGGCAAATTTAACTCCCAGTCCAAATTAGCATCTGTGTCATATTCTATCATTCAACATGTACCAGGTTCGCATTTTAGATCTAACTTTTTCTGCGTAGCAATCATGTTTATTATGCACAGAGGGTCCAAGCTGGATCACAGTAAAGTCAGGATGGAACCTTTCAATGCATGACTGGTTGAAATTTTGGACAAGTTTTATTCTTGGACAAATCTGGACTGGAATTCAGGCAGCCTTTCTGGTTTGGAAATTTACTTAGTCCCACACATATGTTTTTTCTTGAAGTGTCAGTCTCTAAAAGCATGTGTTTTAAGTGTTCTACAGGCTATGTTGTTTAAACATATTTTTATTTTACAATTTAAAGTTCTAGTTCCGGCATGTGTCCTTTAGCTTTGTAATATGCAGAAAGATGAACAGAATTCTGTTCCTTTTGCATGCAGATCAGTATCTAATGAATCACCTCTTATCATGCTCCTTGTTAATAATTTCCCTGAATTATATAGCCTTTACCTTTTCAATTCTCTTCCTATATCAAGGTCTTTAAATAGTTTTTCATCTCCTAACTTCAAATTAACTTCATTTTTTGCTGTTTCTGCTCTAGATTTCTGGAGGGTGGATGACCAGAATCAAGCATAGGGCTCAAGATGAGGGCATGCCATTGTTTCATCTAATGGCATTAACATTATAGAAAAATCCAAGACTACATTCTGACAGTAGTGATGCTCTGTAAAGTGCTACTTCCACTGCCCCAAAGGCTGTGATCATATCCTTTGTTACTTTCATTCTTAACTCTTGGTAAAAGGCAATTCACAGGCTGACACAAAGAAAATCTACTTGTGTTTTAACAGAAAGCTACATTTATAACAAATGGGGGAGAAGGTCTTTGAATCACTTCATCTCTTAATGAGTGAAAAAACAAATGACTGGGAAATCACTCTCTGCAATAAACTAAAGCTTCAAAATCTCTTTACAGAGCCTTTGGAGAAGTCTGAATAAAGCACTTTGCAGCAATACCTGATACAAACAACAATGCTTAGTTCCAATGAATGACAAACAGAGGAAACCAGCACATAAATTCTATGTCTAGAAAATAAAAGGTACAGCATGTTCTTGTAGGAAATTATGTTAAATATTATGGAGAACATGTTTAACAGCTTCAAGTCTAATTCATGTAATTCTTTGGCACACTCTCAGCCCAAATGTGCTATAAGTTTGAGGAAGGGCATTTGCCATCTATTAATGCAGTAGTTCTTTGAGTAATGAACTAATGCCCCTTTGCATTGCTCTATCATATTTTTTGGACATATTAGGTTCATTTCAAAGGTCAGGAGGTAATGTGTAATGTGTATAGTCATAAAGCTAATTTTTGCATACACAGAAAATCTGGTAAATAGAGCCTCTTAATTTATGTATATGCAGGGTGCACCAGAGATAAAACATTTGCATCTACAAATACAGCTGCTAGAGCCACATAGTTTTGGCTCACACTGTTAAAAGGCAAAATAAATATTTCTGATTTCTGTGTAGATGCTGAGATCTATCATACACAAAAAAAAACCCCAACCCTGTGGGAATCACCTACAGCCAATGGTCCTGCAGAGGTTCTTCTTTACTGATGAAACCAGTCAGTGCCAGTTGCCTGCAGGAAATTGGAAAGGAAAATGTCAACATCCTTGATACCTGCAGGTGAAGCTGTAGCAAGAAGGTCTCAGGGAGAACACCCTAACTGCAGGCATGTTACTCCACATCATCAAAGATCAAATGGAGGGTGATATTTTCAGTCTAGGGCACCAAAAAACAGGTTATGAAGCTAAGAACTCCATTGTAAACACAGTACTGAATATCAATAAATAGAAAAAAAAAAAATGTGGCTGGATCTGGGTGAGTCTTTGTCCCAAGGTTGCTTCTGGACATAAAACTGGTCCCCACAAAAGAGCACTAGTTCAAGAGATTTGATTACATTACTCTGTTATGGTGGTTACAACCATGACAGAGCTATTCCCTACTCTCTGGTTGCTACAAGGACAACTTATGACAACTCCAAGAACTGTGCTAGCAATTACAGACAGGCTAAATCTGTCTTCTTACATGGAACTTGGAGTGAAGCCTGTGGGGAAAATGTTCACCATCTGAAAAGCCAAGTGAATGGAAATCTGTAAGGGAGTTGAAAGAGGACTGCAGAGCTTGGCAGAGGATGACCTGGAATCAGAACATTTCAGTAGGGTTAGTGAAGTCTTTAAAGCTCTGTTAGAAAGTATTATGAGTCAAAAGGAAGCTAGGAAAGTAGCATCATAGTGGATTAGAAGAGGCAGTATTACAGAAAATCATGGGCAAGAGGGACAAAGAAAGGGTTGGCCATAATTCAGAGAACTATGGAACTCTATGTGGAAATGGTGCTTAAAATGTGATTTGGTAAGTACTGATTGATACATAATTAGTCTATCTACAGAGTATCTGTTTACAGGACTGAAGGATAACATTGACCCAGGTCACTTGATGAACAGCAATGTTAAAGATTTTGCAGCATCCAGCAATGAAAGAGTAAGCTCACCCCCTCATTATTTTTGCTGCACACTTGAGATTTTGAATTATCAAGCTTTATATTCCAAATCTAGGTCCACAGGAAGATCCCATACCTATGCAACACATGAATAGTGTGAAGTACTAATTCGGAAATGGATTATGACACTGGAGGTAAGATTATGACAGATAGATCATTATTTTAGTAATTCATTGTTTGCTAGATGAGAGGCAAAAATTATTTAGCAAGATTCTGGTCTTATTTATAACCACAAGAGCACTGAAACTCTTCAAGAAGAAGTTAAGATTAGCTTCTCTGACACAACTTCACCTCTCTGTTTTAGGCATCTATGTGGCAAGACACATGCTTTCTTTAGTTAAAATGACTGTATGCCTGTATAATGGATGCAATAGGAATAAACAGTTTAAATTTTCTGTTTGACCATCTAAATCCTGCAGCCTGGATAGTTAGTTTCAGGGAACATCTACTTTAAGGGATGAATTGTCACAGTAGTGGGAATTAAAAAGAAAACTGCATTGTTTCACTGATATGAAGAGGAAGAACAATGTAGAAGTATGGAGGACTTCTGTTAAATATTAGAAGAGTTTTTCAGTGGAAAACTGTAGCAGTTCTAGGCAGAAAGCAAGTTAGATGCCCATAGGTTTTTTTATATATTTCCAAGATAGAAAGGTATGCCTAGAGATTGCTATACCTGACCACCTAAGGGTATTATAAAAGATATAACACTCTTGCAATTTTTCCACTTCCATACATCTGTGACAGTCTGTCTGAAAGATTTTATCAACAGTTGTGTTCAATTTGTATCTGGCAACATGGGAAAATAAAGCCAATATAATTCACAGATGGAATAACTCCCTTAAATCCTTAGGTTTTGTGCTTCACTGCCCGTGCTAGAATGTACTTTCCTACCTCAAAGGCTGAAAAATTACATAAGGGATGCTTTTTGACTTTCAGTGTAGCAGATTTGGGAAATCCAGTGCCAGGGACAGATGGGAGCCCATGGCAATGTCCACTCTAGACCTTTGGTCAAGCTTACAGTTTGCAAAGATGCAGGAAGAACTTACACCACAAACATTGGAGCTGTATAGGAATGTCTAGAAAGGAAGTTACAGAAAAGGCTGCAATGTAAATGGATTTTCTCTGCAGGCAGTATGTTATGTAAATGCAGCATGTTAACATGGAATATTTCTGGCATTCACATTCTGGGTGGTCAGATTTACTGAGATGCCCAAGCCTATGCCCAGGGATACTAATATCAGCAGACTTTGATAGTATAGGTACAGACATAGTGCTTATTTAAGTAGGTAGAGCTTCCAGTGGATGTTAAAGGCAATGAATGCTTTTAAATTAAAGGAAAATTACAGTTTTCCTAAATACATTGTGGGAATACATTAAAGTTACACAGTTTTCCAAGTATTAGTCTGCAACAGGTCAATCAGAGGTATAAAAAACAGATAAATGCCTAGGACAGTGCTCGAACTATTCCCAACCAGCCCAGAGATAGTATTAAGTGATTCAGGAAGCACCCACAGATGATGATGTCCCACTAAGGTGTAATGGTTTGGTTAGTAGATGTGGTGACTCAAAATTGTCTAGTCTATGGAAGTGCTGTGGACAGCAAAGAAATAGAGTGGTTTGTGTTGGAAATGCTGGCATGCATTTAAGGGACAAAGAGTCTGATGTCTGCCTAAAGTGTGATGACCTACAGTGAAGCCAAGTGTAACACTTGGGGAAAAAAGTGAAATGTAGATGTGACACCACAAATGGGAAGATCTAGTGTAACTGAGTGCCAGAGTCAAGCACTTTTAAAAAAAAGAACAAGCAGTCTTGTCTACAAATTGATTGGTGTAGTACAAGTAAGTTTCAGAGGTAATGCCATGAGTGTACAGGATTTTGCCACATTCTGTCTTCTTTTTTTTTAAAAAAAAAATTGTTTTACACGTACTCAGAAGAAAACATCCTCCTTAAACTGCCACTAGGCAGAATGTTATCTGAACTATGTACTGTGGCACACAGTACAGTCAGTTTTTTGATCACAATTTTACCTAACTGTCTTCCAGAGAATTCTTTTTACAGAAACTGGTGTGATAATTTCTTAGAGGTGCTGAAAGGTGGATAACATTGCCTTCTGTAGAAAGCAATCGAGAAGCATCCCAGCAGAAAAGAAAAGCTGTTAATACATATTGATAGACTATATCTCCTGTTCCATTTCAACACAAGATGCTTCATTCTTGGGCTAACGTTTTGCTTGGTGTTTTCTTTTACCTTTTTTATAAAGAAAAAAATGGAAGGTCTATCTATCTACTTAGTCCAGTTACAGAAAGTCTGTAATTATAGCCATGCACTAAAACAGGCCCATGATAATGCAATTTGATAATATGACACAAGATCTATAGGAGACCAACACTTTTGTGAAGTAGCAGACAAATGGCTGAGCCATCTCAAATGGCACTAGATATATGAACATAAGTGACAGAATCAAGCCTTGTGTCCAACTGTATACATGAAGCATCTCTACTTGTCCCTTATATCGCAGATCATTACTCAGCTCCCCAAAGCCTACAGTAAATGTTAAACTTGAAAGCAAAAGACTAACATTTTGAAATTAAACGTGCTTCAGGAATTAAGGTCAGTCGCCAGTGTCCTGCTCTGGGAGTTTTTTTAATATAGTGCCTGAGAGACTGCAGAACACCCTTTGCTGTAGCAAGTTAGACAAGCATCCGCTATGAGTGACAGTATAGAAGTTATGCACTGAGGCAGAGGGCTCTTTAGTGATACTCACTTTCCTCCAGTCTTGACCAGAGTTCATTTGTTATCAGGAGATATTTGCTTTGGATGAAATCTCTTCTGAGTTTTATCTCAACACCTCCTTAAGAACCATTTCTGCTCAGTCAGTGTTCTGCAGTGTCTCTTCCTTCTCCAGAGCTACAGCTCTGATCTCTGGATAGCTCTCATTGCTGGTGATGGCACAATTCAGTTGAAATCAGACCAGCAATTGATCTGATCAGAGGATGGGACCATTCTCTTTTCAGCGGTGCCTAGTGACAGGACAAGGGACAGTGGGCACAAACTGCAACACAGGGAGTTCCACCTGAGTATGAGGAAGAACTTCTTTACTTTGAGGGTGACAAGGCACTGGAACAGGCTGCCCAGAGAGGCTGTGGAGTCTCCTCTGGAGACATTCAAAACCCTCCTGGACACAACTCTGTGCAGCCTGCTCTAGGTGAACCTGCTTTAGCAGGGGGTGGACTAGATGATCTCCAGAGGTGCCTTCTAACACTTACCATTCTGTGATTCTGTGATCTAATCCTATCAACTAGAGCAGGTTGTGTCACTCTGTCCAGTTGAGGTTTGAATATCTCCTTGGAGGTATTCAAATAGACTCTGCAGCTTCTCTGAACAACCCATTCCAGCATTTGATCAACAACAACAACCAAAAAAATTTTTTGTGTGTGTTCAGATGGAATTCCTGTGCTTTACTGTGTGACCATTGCTTCTTATTCTGTCAGTGGGCACTATGGAGAAGAGCATGGCTCCTTCTTTTTCATTTCCTCCCGTCAGGTATTTCAGCAAACTGATAAGATGCCCCGTGCCTTTTCTTCACTACACTGAACAGCCCCAGCTTTTTCAGCTTTTCCTCATATGAAAGATGTTCCAGTTCCTTAATTGTCTTTATGGCCCTGTGCTGGACTCTCTCCAGTAAGCGGTGGTCACCCACATGTATTAAGTTTGTTTGGGTTTCTTAACCTTTTGTTATCCTTACAGGAAATCTTCATATTCCTTCACTGTACTTCTCTTTTATTTTTTCTCCTTTTTGTTTTTCCACCTATTATGTAGTGAAATAAAAATATTCTGGTTCCCATGCTCTCTATGCCATTGCTTTTCCTGCCGCTTTCCATAGAACAGACTGAACTGTGACCTTCACAACACCATTTTCTCAGCTGATCTGTCTACTTCCTTGACTCTTCTAGCTTGAGCCTCTCTAATAGTTCTGCATCGCTGTCTGTCATTGCTCTACTGCTCTGCTTCTTTTGTGAAAAGCTGCACTTCCATATCATAGTTGGGTCTTTCAAATAATCTGTCCTCAATTTTATTGCTCTCACTCAACACTCTTGCTTCTACAAACTGAATTGTTTGTCCCCTAAACTGTTCTGTTTCTATTTATGGAATATTTAATGTTACATGACAATGTTATATGTCAACAATCATCCTCAGTTTTGTAACAGCTGCACACTCTCTTCTCCTTCTTATTCTTCACTTTTAAGAAAACAAGGAATAGAATGGAACGGAAAGGAAAGGAGAAAAGAAAAAAGAAAAGGGAAAGAAAAGGTGAAAGAAGAAGCCTCCTCCAACAGTGGCAGCATTAATCAAGCACTTTTACAATTGCTTTAGAGTTTTCTGAATTATTACTGGCATTTCAACCCTTCCTTTTGCCCTTCACCCTCCTTATTTTCCTTTATTTTTATCTTTGTTATCCTACAGAGTTACTTACTGCACAAACTCATTCTGTGCTCTTGCAAGATTTTCTTCAGACTTTGTTTTCCCAGTAGTCTAAGTCCTACCACACTGGCAATTTCCTTTATTTGGATATGGTGCTTGTCTGGCAATAAATTACAAGATCTTCCTTATAAGTGATGCTTTTTTTTTTTTTTTTGCTCTTCCCTCTCTACCTCCCCAGTGTTACATGTGCTGAGGTGTTACACTGGAGAACTAGAAAACAGATGTTTGAGAAACTAGACTATTAAACTACCTGTTGACAGAGAACGCTAGAAATGCAGGAAGCCTTTCAGGCCGGTTAGCTTCCTGGTACCTCTTTCAACTTTTGCTCCTAATGTGTGTGTTATTCTATCTAATTTATTTGGAATTTGATTTAACAGCTTGTATAACATAATGTGGCAATACATGATACATTAAAATATTACTTGCTAATGTATTTTTTATAAAGCAAAAGCTGCAAATAATTGTGACTCTTAATATACTCTGCTGTTCCACTCTCATTACTTTGAGTTTTCATGGAACTTCAGAGCATGCAAGGAAGAAGCAGGACCGTAACTTCAACTTAAGTTACAAAGTTTTTACTGTCAGCTAAAACAGAACAATCTAAATTCTTTTAAGGATGCATGAGGATAACATGTACCTAAGCTCTGGAAACACTGTCTCCTGACAGAAGTATCTGTTCAAAGTCCCTTTTTATCCCAGGAGTCACAAAAGGTGGAATCATATTAGTATAGTAACATACTGGCTGTTGAAGGGCCATGGATACGTCTACTTAATATTTAAGTAATAATACATTGACCATCAATGTCAGGACCAGATCTTTTGCATAGCTGAAATTTATTTCTCTCTCTCCTAAAAAAAACCCCATCCAAACCCATACCCCCCCCCCCCCCCCCCCCCTTTTCAACTCTGTATATTGCAAAAAGCAGGATTATGCCAAGAAAATGAACTGGTTTTAATACTCAGGCTTTGTTTCCCTCTTTACATTTGACGCTTTTAAATGGGTAACATTTGCTGCCTTCTGCAGAAATGTTGGATGAAAATTGCTTTCTTAAGGCTAAAATTTCAACATGGCATGCATCATTGTTCTTACGACTTCACTATAGTGAAAAGAAAAAAGTAAAAATCAAGAATATTCCAGTGTTACCCTTACTATCTTCAGCAGTCAAGTATGGGAATTCTGCTTGATGTAGAGTTGAATAAAATGCGAATGTTGCATAAAACTGGCATCAAAAGACCCATTATGAAACAAGAGTACTTTTGCATTTTTCAAGCCTGAAGCCATTATATAATTTACTAGCTTTTTCATTAATCCTTTGCTCACACAAATTGGTTTGAGACAGCTTCTTTCCCTCTCGTCTCCTTTCCTTGAACAAAGCAGCAACACAAAAATGTGGATTAGAAATCTTATCCACGTGTACTCAGACAGTTGGTAGTTGTTTTGTTGCTTTTTGTCCCCCACCGCCCACCCCAGCCCACCCCCACCCCACCCCATTAACTAAAGGAAGCCAACTGAATATTAAAAGTATCAGAATAATTTGTCTGGGTCTGTCACACAAAGAAAAAAATTGTATTGTCATTCATTTGCTGTGACTATCACCTGTAATGTGGGATTTCTTAGTCTGTTAAATTGCGGGTCAAGTTTGTACATTCAAACTTGAAGTGTTGAAATGACTGGTTATAGGAAACAAATATAAGGATGAAATGAGGTAATAAGTTTTTTATTGAAGTTTTCAATTTTAAATACAAATTTTATCTAGAGGCCAAATTTCTTTCACTGTATCAAATGGAAAGACTATCAAAATTAAAATGAAAATCTTGCACAGACCTATATAATCTGGATTCATTTTATAAACCATTTCCAATTTATAGACTATTTCTATATTAAATTTCTTCTAAAATTATTTTAAGGTTCACTTTTTCAAATCATTGCAGGACCATGAAACATCTCCGTGTACTCAGAAATTTCACCTTCAAATTTACCACACATTAAAGTAAGAGGAAGCACGTGATAGCAGCACTTCCACTGCATTCCATGTAAATTCCCCTGTAAGATATGAAATTATTTACCTGTTTTCTTTTCCACACCTCAGTGAGATAAGTCCTTTCTTCAAGGGCAGGATGAGAATGAAAGGGTATACTCATTCACTGCACATATCTTCTTTCTCTAGTGAGTTTACAAATCTTGATTCAGAGATCAATGGGTTATGAAAGGTTGATTGAAGGACTTTTCTAGCAGCCAGCTTATTATGCTTTTTAAAACCATATTTTACTTTTAAAGATGAGCTATTATTCATTTTCCTTTGTTCAAGTACAGTGTCTTCAAGCTGTTTCCTAGCTGTGCATTTTGTCATGCTGTCCTAGACCTTCTGTAACACAGTCTGAATTCTGACCTTGATTTACATTTTCACATTTTCTAAACACCGTAATTAGACTTAGTGTCTTGTGATGTACAGTACTATAATGCTGGCTATCTGCCAGGCTATCTGCCTGCAGATTTTCACTGCTGGATTAGATGCTCATGTACCTTTTACACTGAAGTAAAATACTACATGTACAGGAGATGATGCAACATATTCATAAGGCTGAGCAGAAGGGGCTGTAAACAGTAATTGATGAGAAGTGCGTTTGTGGCAATCTAGATCTCTTCAGCTCAGACTATTTGCTGATAGTAGGAATCAGACCCTTACAGACTTTCTTGCTTTTGGATCAGAAAAGGATAACTGTTATGGTGTCTAAGATCAGCATACTAGCTTTAACGTCTTCCAGACCCTTGGAGAGCTCAGTACCATAGCTCCTTGTTTTCAATAGGTTGCTAGAAACCTTCAGACAAGAAGTGAAAGTGCACAGGAATAAAATGTCAGACACAACCATCATCCAGATAGCCTTTAGTCTGAAGGCTATGGCACTGTCATCAGAGGAGGAAAACATGAGTGACATGACAGATTCTAATGATTATGTATAAAATTATCATATATAAAATATATATAATCAGCATTACCATTGAAAAAGCTGTGGTATTTCTTAAGTATATTTTAAATTCACAGTTTCTATTGCTAATATTTTTTGGCATCTGACAAATTTCTGGGCAAAGTAGCAGGGATAAAGTCAACTGTGTTTCCTTAGCTCTTCTGTACTGAGAGAGGAATAGTATTCAATAGCTGTTTTTAAAGTGAACAATGTAATGCTCAGATACCTCTGAGCTTCCTGATGCAGCAATGTAGAACACTACAGTATCACACTGAAACACCAGCTCAGGTCTTGGAAGACATCAAATTAAAACAGCAGAGTAATAAAGCAGGATCAGCTCAGTGCTGTAGCAGGAAACAGAGCTAATGTCTCTGCATGATGCTAGGTGGTGCGAAAGATAAAGTATGCCTGACAGTGTTGTAAAGTGCAACTACATCTTCTGTAACATGATACTGCTTCAAATAAGTGCCACCTATTAGGTCCCTACCAATTCAAAATTTTAGACCCTGTCCGTAACTGCCTTTTTGGTCATTTGGCTTGACCTTTTCTTTCATTAAGCAATAACCCCCCCCCACATTTCTACCTGGTTAACATGAAATCTAAAATGAACTTTGTGGAACTATAAAACTTTGATATATTTTTTCAAAGAATCCTGGAAATTGTTTGTTTTGTTTTGTATTTCAAGCCCTAGAGAATTCTCAATATTATAAATCAAAGACCTACATTTAAACCTTAGACATTATGTCTCTTAGGAAAATTTAGCTCTGAAAATGGAATTACACTTTGTAAAACTTCTCTAAAATTCAGAGTTTCTTGTTGGGCACTATCTCTAATACTTGGCAATCATTTTCCAGCCTCAGGAATGCAACATCAAAAGTCTATTAAAAATAATAAAACAGAAATTTAGTTTTTTCTTCCTAGTTGCTTGGGGTCACATTTAATAATTGAATATTTTTAATACTTTGGAGCTACACTTTATATCTCTTATTTGTATAAAGAAAATAACTCAAATTATACTGTCGCTCATCTTGTATAGATTTAATAGGATTTATCAGGTCAACAGGCCTTTAGTGGTTCTTATTTCTGTATGATAGTTTTAAATATTTGGTTGGCCTTAAATACTAGGGTAAGTTATACAAGTTTTACACTGAGAGTCCATAAGCACCCTAAGCTGATTTCTTTAGAAACCCTTGATATGAAACGCCTTTTAAAATTGAGCGGATCTTTATTTTTATTTACTTTTATTTTTATTTCTATTTTTTAGATTAATAGATTCATATAATGATGGAATCATTTAGGTTACAAAGGAGCTTTGAGTTCATGAAGTGGAACCATTAACCCAGGACTGCTAAGTCCACCACTAAACCATCTCACTAAGCACCACATCTGCATGCTTTTTGAACACCTCCATTGAAGGTGATTCCACCACCTCCCTGGGCAGCCTGTTCCAATGCTTGACCACCCTTGCATGAAAAAATGTTCCCAATGTCCAATCTGAATCTCCCATAGTGCAACTTGGGGCCATTCCCTCTTGTCCTGTCACTTCTTATCTGGGAGAAGAGATCAACCCCCACCTGCCCACAGCCTCCTGCCAGGGAGTTGCAGAGAGCGATAAGGTCCCTGCTGAGTGTCCTTTTCTTCAGGCTAAACAGCCCCAGTTCCCTCAGTCGCTCCTAATAAGACCTGTTCTCCAGACCCTTCACCAGCTTCGTTGCCCATCTCTGGACATACTTCAGCACCTCAACATCCCTCTTGAAGTGAGGGGCCCAAAAGTGAACCCAGTATTTGAGGTGCAGCCTCACCAGTGCTGAGTGCTGGACTACGGGGACTTCATTTTGCTCCTTGTCCCCATCTTCCAGCTCAGGGGGCTGAGTACCCTGAGCGTAACCGGTCTTACTATTAAAGACTGAGGCAAAGAAGCCATTAAGCACCACAACCTTTTCCTCATCCTTTGTGACAATGTTCACTGTCACACCCAAAAAAAGGATGCAGAGTATCCTTGACCCTCTTTTTGTTTCTAAGGTATTTGTAAAAGCATTCTTTGTTACCTTTTACAGCATTGGCCAGCCTGAGTTCTAGTTGGGGGTTTGCCTTTCTAATCTTCGCCCTGCATAACCACATAAGATCTTTATAGTCCTCCAGAGCTGCCTGCCCCTTCTTCCAAGGTGGTAAACTCTCCTTTTTTCCCTCAGTTCCAGCCAAAGCTCTCTGTTCAGCCAAGATGGTCTTCTCCCCCACCAGCTCCTCTTTTGGCACATGGGGATGACCTGCTCCTGCATATTTAAGACTGCCTTCTTGAAGAATGTCCAGCCTTCCCGGAACCCTTGGCCTTGCCAAACTATCTCCTAAGGGACTCTGTCTCCCAGGCTCCTAAACAGGCCAAAGCCTGCCCTCTGGAGGTACAGGGAAACGGTTCTACTCACCCCGATCCTTGCTTCTCTGAGAATCAAAGGATTATGGAACCTCTGTCATTTGTTGATAAAACTCAGTGCAAGAAACCTTCTAGGAACGAATATTAAGATAAAGAGAATTTTTAGAAACAAAATGGGCTTAATATTTTCTGCTATATTCACAGAATTCATGAAGCCAAGAAAATATCTTAACATAGTTAATCACATATAGCAGAGATTAGATGATATACTTCGAAGACAGATTTATATTTATGAAGAATATTTGGGGGTATCTGATCCAGTTACTAAACTAAATTTAACTTTGTCATGAATGGAACAACACAACTTACTTTCCTTTGGACTTCACTACCAAAACTGTTAATTTATATTTTATTCAGGCTACTGCTTATTAACACTCATCCTATGAACTGTTTCTAGGCTAAAGATTTGGTGCATATCTTAATGCCTCTCTGGACAGGCATATGTAATCCACTTAATGATCTCTGAAGATTGTCTAGTCCAATGTCCTGTTCAAAGCATGGCTATCTTCACCATTAGTGTAGGTTCCCCAAGTTCTGAGTATTGCCATAGAGGGATAACCTCTGAGCAATCTGTTGCGATACTAACTCTCAGTGTGTGTATGGTTTTTTCCCGCTTGACTGTTGCTTCTTGGCTTTCTGCTCTGCACCTCTGTCTGGCTCAGTCTGCAGTATTTTATGCCCTTCTTTCAGGAGGAGTGCCAAGGAGCCATGAGTCAGCAGCTCCACAATGGGGTCAAGGAATTGGGAGCCAAGGGCAACCATGGGAGCATTAAAGAAAGAAACGTTTGTTAAACTTTAAAAAAAAAAAATATTGTATGCCAGGGTCTCATACATATAATGCCCTCCTAGTCAGATTTCTCTCTCATTAATGCTTTTTTCAAAGGATAAAATAACATAATAGTGGTTATGCATGGCCCTATGGAAAATGGTGGGAATTTTGTCATTGATTTCAGCTGCACCAGGAGTTGCCCTTCACCAGGAGTCTCACATTTAAAAATAAATAAAATAATAAAATAAATAGAACCCAAAGGGAGTAAAATGTTGTCTAATCATTTTTATGAGTACTTTTTCTTCAAGTCCAGTATATTCTCCCTAATCTGCTATGTTTTGAAGGGAAAATGCTTTCAGCAGTTTCAATTTGTGTCCACTAAGCTGCTGCTCTACTGTTTAAGTCCTTAGGAAATTAACTTATTCACTGTGTTTCACACAGAGAGGTTAAAAATAGGTATTAGCTTCTTTATATCACTCACATCTTAAAAGTTATAAAAAGAACATTCAGATTCTTACAGTGTCTAAATAGGATGAGCATGTGATCAATCAAATGTAACCCTTGCTCAACCCCTCCAAGTTATTCATCATTACTTACAATGCCTCTTCTAAAATTTACATTATAAGCTTTTTCAGGAAGGGATCTTGATTCATGTCTCCTGGGGAGTCTTTATTGCCCTTTGTGTGCTTACTATAATAATAGGGTGATAAATGATTTATTTTGTTTTCTGTGTCTCTACATTCTGATTCATAAATCAATTGTTAGATGTACTTTAATCATCCTCACATTTTTTGTTTATTCTGATTGAAATCTCTTGGATTTCCTTCAGTAGTTTTTACCTGGCATCTTCACAAATATTTGAGCTAAGATTTTCCACAAACATTCAACACATGGCAACAGCAAGCAAATATATATTGTGAGCTTCATCCAGAACATGCTGGAGGAATATTGCCTTAAGTATGATCAGTGATAGGCACATTCTGAAAGAAGCTATGGTGTGTGCCTGTAAAACATTTAATCTTTCAAACAGCATGGTCCAAAGGCAAAACCAATGTTCTATTGCAACTATGAAAGCTGCAGCTGATAGCTTGTCCTGTTGTCATTTGCAAGATACGTTAGCTGTCTGCTATAAAATATTAACACATTTATCAGTTGTATGATCAATAAGTCATACAACTATAGTACTTAGATACTTCAACAAACATTTCATGGAATGATGAATCATTGCTCTAAATGCAGCATGTGTATAATAACCTTAAATTCGGTACCTGTTTATCCCTGTGTTGGTATGTTCTTTTTTACTCCAATAGCTACAAAACAGCAAGACTGTCAACAATAGATATGCTTTTTCCCAGTAATACAGAAAAAGGGATTTAAAATGAAAGGTTAGTGAACCATCACAGTTATGCTAATAGAACAAAATGCATTCATTACTGTTTGCTTTGAACATTTAAATGCTACATAGCTCTTTTAGTTGTCCTCTGAAAAAAGGAGTACTTTTCACCCACAAATATAAGGTCATTCCTATCCTACTACTACAGGTACTGTCATGTAATACTGATACTGACATAGGAAAACCGTAGGGTTTAATCCATTCCCCATGAATAAAACCCCACATTTGTTATAAATGCAGTTTTCCAATGTAACAGTAGCTCCCTGATGGATGTTCTATAGCACAGATAAATTGGCCACTTATCACCCCTTCTCAGGGTGTCTTGATCCCTCTTTCTGTCTTGACCATCACAGATATACTAAGGAGAGCTGTAGGATGAACATAGCCTCAAATCCACTCCCTTTCCAACATTTCTAGCAGTTCTTAGCACTACCAGTAGAAGTGCTAATTCATCAACATTAACTCCACTGATGGTAACATAGTTATAGGAGTTAATTTGAACCCAAAGTTTTAATTATTTTTAACCCCCTAATGTATTTTGGGGTTTCAAATGCATTCACCAATTCACTATTCAACAGTTGTGAAATTTGTTCGCTGCAGAGATTCACAGTATTGCTAATCAAGCTAAAAAGGCCTCTAAATCTTGTGCATACTAGCAAGTCACATGCTTTGACAGAGATTGAAAACATGCTTTTTGAACATGACTGTAGAACAATGAGGGAAAGTCAAAGTGATTATCATTTCTTATAGGCCACTGTTAATACTTATTGGACAAAGGGATGTAAAATCTTTGATATTCAGTTCACTAGGTAGGATAAAGATATCACTTCTGACAAGGGTAATACCATCCTGCAACTTTAAGAGTTGCCCTTGTCTGTAAACGAGTGCCAACTCCTCATACTGTTTGCAATCTTTTCCTGATCAGAATCTGTTATTCTACCAGATGACAGCTCTCTCAATATTTTTTTTTGTTTTCCCAAAACATCTTTTTATGTGTCCCAGCTGATTTTCTTTAAAGGAGAGTGAATGTATAGTCTTTCATGCATCTACTGAAAACATCTTTGAAAAGTACAGCCATACAAAGATGTTGTTGATTTAACACACTTGTATCTTTGCCAGACATACAGTGCAACCTGATTTCTTCTCCGAGGATGTTTCTCTGTTAATTCTTAATTTTTTTAGCTATCATTAATTTTCACTCTCCTATTTTGTACTCTACTCTCACCTTATTTGTTCCCTTTCAACTTTTCCTTCCCATTTTCTTTTAAGGTGTTGGGACACTGTAAAGAACTGATCTAGATCTTGCTGAGTCAGCCTGGAGTTTCTCTGCGGACTTTGGTTGTCTTTCAAACTGGCTTTTTCTTCCATTTTTTTAGTCCAGCTCAACCTCAGTTTGTCTTTCCTAACACATCAGATCCTGAATTGTCCTGTTAAGTATGCTACAGTAAAGCTGCATGTCCTTAGAGACTTGAAAATGCGGTGGTACTGGAAAGTAAAAAAAAAAAAACCCAAAACAAAACAACAACAAAGCCTTTCACGTATATTCCCTATGTTTTCAAAGGAAAACTGGGTTCCATTGGTTGTTAGCTTTGAGGGGTGCAATAGTCAAGAAAGAAGTGTACCTCAGAGTCTTCCCTGCAGTTACTTTGCTGGTTTCTTTTCATTCCCTAGTGGCAGTCATTTATTGCTCACCTACTATAGCAGTACTTTCATGCAACTTGGAGCTGAGCTGGCTCAGTTATTTTGTCCAAGGACTTTTGATGACTATTTGCATGAACAGAATAAATGTGCAAGGATTCGTATTTATGCTTATGTACCTACACACTGTATGTAGGTAACAGTAATCTAAAATGTATTTGAACTTGAAAATTCTATCCGTATCATACAATTCAAAATAATAAAAAAAAATAATTAGGAAAACCAGTTCCTTTCCACCTCTTTGCTGTTTTTTCTTTGTGTAAGAATGAGGAAACTGATTTTTCGGAACAGTATGACAGAATGCGTATTTAATTACTTAAAGAACTTGAGATAGCTGCTTAAACTGTTATTCAGAAGCACTGGTATTTTACAAAGGAGATTACAAGAAGAACAAATATCTATTTAAAGCCCAACATATTTTTTGCTTAAGTCTAGTGTAAGTGTTTCTAATGTTTCACTGACAACGGCAAATGGTTCAATGCCATGTTCTGTGAAAAATTACATGTCCTATGAATCATCTGGTAGCAACCCATGCATTTGTTTCAGATGACATAATCAACACACAATTCCTTTAATCTCCACTGTAGTGAGATTCTTCCTTCAGGTTTTCTGAAACTGATAACCTGTTTAAGAAGGCCAATTTTAGGATTATATTCCTCTGTTATGATTTGGAGAGCGTTTGAGTTGTCCAGTCTTTCAGGGTTCTCCCTAGGGTACAGCATCTGGCTCAGTTACCACTAAAGGCCAAGTCCCCCCCTCTTCCCCTCCCCCCCCACCTTTTTTTTTTTATGGCACACACACCAGAACAATTTTCCAGCATTTTTTTTTTTTTTTTTAATTTATAATAGTCTATTCTGTCTGTGAAAATTCACCTCAGTGGAGCTGTCTACAATAGAGAGGTATGTGGCACTTTAAAATACCAAAGTGAAATGCCAGCCTTGAGGTAATTCATTAACCTTGTCAAGTTGGGACATGCTTCTCCATGAATTTTTCAGCCTATCCTCCTGTCTGACGGCCTTACCATGTTAGAAGTTGTTAACAGATCACATGTATTAAAACACACATACACACATTAGCTTAAGATAAACTTCTGAAGTTTCAAGTAGAAGTTTTGTGCTTTAAAAGGAGAAGACAGCAGGTGAAGGATTCAGCTTTTATTGCTGTAATGTAAGAAAGAAAAAAAATAATTTTGTGCTAATTAGCAAACTCACTAAAGCTCAGATGAAAGCTAGTCAAAGATCATGCAATCTGGCAATTTTTTTTTACTTTATCAGTGATTCACCCTGCAGAAAGCAATCTTGGTGGCCAAATGCATCATCACATGTGGTATAACAATACAGAATGCCTAAATGTCAAATCAACATCTACTGGGCATATGTGTAAATTACACACCTGCAGTATTTTCAAATGGTACAATTACTTGCTAAGTCACAGCTTTTGCATCTGCTGTCCCACGGAAAACAGGTAAATTTGCTAAAACAAAACTTTTTAAGGAATTTACTCTTACCTTAAATGGACAGAAGCAGAGTGCAGTTGAAAGTCCTGCCACCTTTGTGGCCCTAACATTTACAGAGCTACCTAAGGAACAAGACCAGAGACCACATCCAGCTGAAAACACTTTTATTTAAAGAGGTCCATTCTCAGCTGAAACAGTTCTTCCTTCTGTCTCACAGTACAACTAGGAGTAGTAAAGAAAACCTAGGATGACACAACTGGAGCAATTGGAGAAGTGAGATTGCTCCTTTTAGATACCAGCTTCCACTTATGATGAATTAAACATCTCCTGGGTTTCTTTATTTTTTTCACATTACTGCCCACTGAGATCTGCTGATTTGCACCTTGGCAATGGTGAAAATCATTTATCTGCAATGAGGTCCTAAAAGAAATGTTGTTGTGATGAGGTAAGACATATACTTGTTTGAATGATTTAAAAATATGTAAAAGCACATGCAGAACTGAAAATTATTGCTTGTGATATCTGTCTGGTTCTTTTTTTCCCTAGGAGACTGGATTTCTAGAAGTCTTTGGGATCAAATATTCCTTAAGTCTCACTTACATAGTAGTGGATCTGAGCAGCAATTCACAATGGTGAGTTTTTTCTCTTTTCTTTCTAAAGTTATTACTTCCAGACTAAACAAGCTTGTTGCTACATGGAGGTTTCTGTTGGAACACTCTGCTTTCTAGGCAGAAGAAAGACAAACATTAGACATCTTCAAATTTAGCATCTAATCAAAAGTACATGGTTAGGCTTCTTCTGTAATCTGCTACGAATTCCTACACAATTCCACTGTAAATTCTACTACTGTATGAAATAAATGACCATAATACGAAAACAAAAACAAACCTATACAAAGTGTTATGTGAGCAGAGCTGTACAAGGCTGATGGCAAAGCTGTTATGAGATGCATTTGCATCCCTGTTCTGTTTTGCTGACTTACAGGATTTATAGGTTTAAAAGCCAACTTGGATTAATCTGTATGTGATTGTACTATGCATGTAAAAGAAATGTAAGGGTTTTTTTCCTCTAGGTAAATAGAACTTACATGTGACACCATATATTTTACCAAAACCCTTATATGACATTACCAAAGGACAGACCACTAAACTGGAGCTGTTGAATTAAAATTTTTCTTCATATGAAAACACTGTCATAGGTATGAGATATCTTCTTAAAGGCAAAAAAAAAATTAAAAAAATAGAATCATGAAGGTTGCAAAGGAGCTTTGAGTTCATGAAGTTCACCACTAAACCATCTCACTAAGCACCACATCTGCATGCTTTTTGAACACCTCCATTGAAGGTGATTCCACCACCTCCCTGGGCAGCCTGTTCCAATGCTTGACCACCCTTGCATGAAAAAATGTTCCCAATGTCCAATCTGAATCTCCCATAGTGCAACTTGGGGCCATTCCCTCTTGTCCTGTCACTTCTTATCTGGGAGAAGAGATCAACCCCCACCTGCCCACAGCCTCCTGCCAGGGAGTTGCAGAGAGCGATAAGGTCCCTGCTGAGTGCCCTTTTCTTCAGGCTAAACAGCCCCAGTTCCCTCAGTCGCTCCTAATAAGACCTGTTCTCCAGACCCTTCACCAGCTCTGTTGCCCTTCTCTGGACACACTCCAAAACATCTACATCCCTCTTGAAGTGAGGGGCCCAAAAGTGAACCCAGTATTTGAGGTGCAGCCTCATCAGTGCTGAGAACAGGGGGACAATGACTTCCCTTATCCTGCTAGCCACACTGTTTCAGGTACAAGCCAGGACACTGTTGGCCTTTTGGCCACCTGGACATGCTGCTGGCTCACATTCAGCTGGCCATTATCCAGCACCCCCGGGTCCTTTCCCCCCAGGCAGCTTTCCAGCCGCTCTTCCCCAAGCCTGTAGTGCTGCGTGGGGTTGCTGTGACCCAAGTGCGGGACCCAGCACTTCTTCTTGTTGAACCTCATACAGTTGGCCTCAGCCCATTGGTCCCAGCCTGTCCAGATCCCTCTGCAGAGCCTCCTGTCCTCCAGCAGATCAACACTCTCCCCTTGGTGTTGTCTGCAAACTTACTGAGGGTGCTCTCTGTGCCCTGATCCAGATCATTGATAAAGATATGATACAGAACTGGCCCCAGCACTGAGCCCTGGGGAACACCACTTGCTACTGGCTGCCAGCTGGATGTAACTCCATTTACTGCCATTCTTTGGGCTCAGCCACCCAGCCAGCTTTTAACCCAGCAAAGAGTACACCCATCCAAGCCATGTGCAGCCAGCTTTTCCAGGAGAATGCTATGGCAGACAGTGTCAAACTGTCAACCAGTTCAATTTTCCCAGTCCTCCTTAAGGCTTTAAAGTTGTTTCTCCTGCAACAATATGTTCAGCTAACAGAGAGACAACTTTTACGACAGGACATTTTCTCCCATTTCTTTTAATTAAGCAAAAATTCAAAACTTTACTAACGTTCCTCTGAAGTAGATTTATCATTAGGTCATGCCTTTGTCTGTAGTTGAATCATCGTTTAAAATATTACTCTGATTAGATTTTACTTCTGGATCATTTCCAAGTAAGAGCTGGGCCTGGATGAAGTTCTAAAGTCCTTGAAATTTGGGAAAAGGGATTTTGTGTGTTTGTTTGTTTTGCTTTGCTGGCATTTTCTTTTTTTAATATATGCTTGTTAGCTCTATATTTATAGCACACTCAGCTAAAACTGAGATGTGAGTTCTTGTTTATACCCAAATTTTTCAGACTGAATTTAAACTTCATTGTTTACATTTATGTCTTAGCCACAAAAACTGTGCTCTCTCTTCTGTGATGACCCAGATCCAGTTTAATCCCTATAAGAGAGCTATGTTGATTCTCATTTTAAAAAGAGTGTAGTTGTCAGAATGTTAGTGTAAAAGGGCTATACCCCATGGAAATTTTTAGATTAAGTTTAAGGAAATTAAAAGAAATTTTGGGATAGAAGTACAGAGTTTGAGCAAGCACACCTAAATCTAAATTAGAAACAGGTATTTTAATGCTCTAAAGTAAGGTTATATCTAGGTTTAAAGATTTATCTGATTTACTTTTTTTTCCTCTCATATTGGCCCCAATCACAGAATGACGCATGATAACAGTTGAGAGGAACTATGAGCCTCCATACCACATTGTTCATGGGGCCTTTGCTCACAGGGCCACAGCTTTTTGTTTGACGCAATTAGACTTGTAGGTTTAAGATACCCATTTACAAAATGGGAAGAAAAATAACAAGATAAGCAGAAGTACCAAAAACACTACCTGGGATAATTGTGGCTATAATCTTTAATCAGAATCAGAAAAAAGAAGACAGCCATTTGGAAAAGGGATGGGATTTTCTGTGGAAATACTTTTTTCCTGCTTTGAAAAATAGGAGGCTTCAGTTTCAGTTCCTGGTTCGAACTGTTATATCGCACAAAAAAATCAAATGCCCTGTGGAGTTTACCTCTTGTGTTCCTCAATGACTTCTAAAGGAGTGGAATCAATAAGACTGGCCAAAGCAGATCTTATCAAATAGATGAACCTATTGGCTGATCATTCAAATCATGCATAAAATACCTTCTTTCAGTCAAATTGTCTCAGAACGCTCCATAAATATTCCCATCAAACTTATTGATGTTCAGGCTTCACTCTTCTTATATATGCAAATCAGTAAAGTGGGGCATAGAAATTGTACTAGACGAAGTCACAAAACACATTACTAGCAGATTAAATAATTAAAAACATTAGGGGCCTCCAAACTGTTAAATCTTAGGCCCAACCATTACAAATTTTTATTTTATCATTGGTCAATGCTATTTTATCCCTGCACAGTATTACTCCCCTGTGTTTATTTCCTTCAGATTTAAAATTAGAGTTGTACAATGTTTTGAAAATAATGAATCTAGATGGGAAAAATGATTCATCAACAAACTGAATAGTCTCCTCTTCTTGGAACAAAAGAAGACCTTTGTTCTTTCTGTAGTAAAAAAAAATAAATAAAAAATTTACACATTTCAAATATTGAAAACAGAAAACATTTAGCAGCCTCAGACATGCATCTTTATTTCAGATTTAGAGCTCTGATTCTATTACTTAATGGCACAGTTTTTTTGAGGCAAAACACCCACAGAGATCAGTGACAGCCTTTTGTGTTGAGTCAGTTCATTGTTTCCTGTGCTTACACTGCAGGGCCTTGATCTGGCAATTGGATCAGCAGTGCCCACATGGGCTGAGTGGCAGGATCAAAGCTCAGGCGTTTTATCCCTGTTTTGTGTGAATTTATACAGTAACAGGGAAAAGAAGGAAGTTCTTTCAGAATAGAAAAAAATACATGGTTGGATTCTAGGGCAGGCTGAGAGTTGTAAATTGTTTAACTCCTTTTTGAAATTCACTATATTTCAGACATGTATCACAATTGTTATGGCATAGAAGAATAAAGTTCGCGAATCACACATTCCTTAAACAAAAATTAATCAATGCAAAGAAAAATTTTCAATCGCTGTTACACACGCACATATATATATATAAACCTTAAAAACAGCAGAAGGAAAATAAATGGAAACATTTGGAACAACCTGGCACATAACATGTTTAGTATGAGCAGCTATAAGACTGCCAGTCCTTGGCTGTTGCTGAAGAAGGCAACTTAATTGGAGCGAAACTACTCAAGATGTATTTACCTCACTAGTCGTGAAATAATGCTGTCATATTTTAATGCAAAACCCTATAAGACAGCCAAAGTATGATTATCTTCATGCACTTGTGTGTTTGTGTACGCTGCTGAATCAGACCTTAATGAAAACAGATAAATAGTGCCTAGTATTTTTATAATGTACTGTACAAAGCAGAATTGAAATAGTGTAGGCAAAACAAAGACGTATGATCCTACACAGTCAGCAAATAAGAGGAAAATGTTTATTATCACCAGAAAAAACAATTGTAGTCCATCACATATTTATCTCACCCAATTTTAGCCACCTAATTTAGGTAAATTAGTAGTTGATAAAATTCCCCCAAATTGCCCATGCAGAGAGGACAGTGTTCCAAAGAGCATTTCGGCTTATTTAAGATCTGCTATGATGTTTCTGTATTGTATAGAGGAAACCTAGAGCAATTGATCAAATTTCTAACTTATGTAATTCATGTATCTAAAGTTCAACAGGCTCATATTTGACTCAGATTGATCAGGCTGTAGACTTCTGAATTAAAAACTTTCTGCTGTAGATATATATTGCCTTAGTTCAGGGGTCCTCAAACTTTTTAACCAGGGGGCCGGCACACGAATGAAGTGGCAGGCAGGCATCTGCGGCTGCTTGGTTTCCTCCCCAACCCCTGGCAGGAGTGTTCTGTAAATGCCAGGGCCGGATTGAGGACCCTGGGGGGCCATATCTGGCCCGCAGGCCGTAGTTTGAGGACCCCTGCCTTAGTTAATAGGGGATAAAAGTATGGAAAAGTAGCAAATGATCAGAACTGAGCAAAGATGTTTTTCAATTTAAATAAAAAGGAATAAACTTTAGAAAACCCAGAATGTTTTATTTCAAGTTTTTAAAAATGAAACATTGATGTTTACCAAAAACTCAACATTCAGTTTTTCAAATCAAACAAAATATTATATTTGAAAGGAGATATTTTTTATATTTTTTCAACTATGTAAAATATTTCAAAACACATCACTTTTTTCCAAAAGTACTTGAGAAGCTAAGAAATTTTTTTTTAGTATTTCTTTTGCATATCCAACTCAGGAATGAAACTTATTTCTTTATTATTGCTGATAAAGTTTCGATGGTGTTAGAATAAGGAATGGTAACTTTTATTGAACCATTTGGTAGCTTTAGAAAAATTGAAAGAGCTATCTTTTTTTTTTTTTTTTCTCCTATGATATTATTTGGTCTAATAAAGAATATTACTTTTCCTTGTAAACTGTGGTCTTCTTTTTTAATACAAGTATGTTAGACTATGTGAAAGAAAACTCTAGGTGCACGCATTTCAATGATTTGTTTAAAGCAGTAATAGAAAAACATGAGAAAAAACCAAACCCGGGTTGTCATCAGCACCTTTTCTGGCACCATAACCTATGAATTACTTACAGGAAAGCTCACAAACCTTCCAGACTACCTGCTTAGGATATCGTTGTCTGAAACAGTGAAAGCAGAGTAGTTCATCATCTCTCAAATGTCAGTAAGAATGTGCCAAGTGAAATCATGAGTCTTTTGCATCTTGGATCTCCCTCTCATCCTTGAGGTCTGCGCTTTGAAACTGGAGCTAGGATGTTACCAAGCAACACCTCAATTTTCTCTTTTGCTTTGCCATCAAAATATACTTTCAAGTAACTATGCTGTTTTATGAGACAGTGTTTTTTCCATATCTTCTCTCCTGTCTGCATCACGGAAGAATCACTAGCTTTTTGGCTCCTCTAGAATCCTCCCTTTCTTTTTCATTTTCACTTTGAAGACAAATATCACAAACATAATCTATCTGACAGCCATCAAGTGATTTCATATGTGGATCAAGATCCATAGGACATAAAGAGCTCCGTAAAGAAAGATTAAGTTTAAAAGTGCTGAGATTAAATCCCAGCTTTGTTGCTGTTAATGTATACTTGGTATTTACTTCAGTAGGGTTATAGTTTTATTCCAGTATGTGTTGCAATTAATTTTAAAATGACTTTCACTAATTCTGAGTGTGTTTCTAGACCATTCTTTCATTAAGGTAATGGCAGGTGCTTACAAAGGAAGTACTGTGGAAAAAAGTTTGCATCTTTGTTCAGGTTCCATCCACTCTTCTAAACATTCTTATTTGAGCTTTGTAGGAAACAGAATCTGAGCAGTAGTCTGTTGAAAGTGCTTTACCTTTCCCACTCCACCCAGCCCCCAAATGTTGCCATTACTTATGGCTTAGTCTCACTTAAAAGTAAATGGTACATACCTTGGGAAAGCACCCCTGGATGTTGATAAAAAAGGGCTATTTAAGTGATCAATTGATGTGTTGGATTGTACAGATTACAAACATTCATCATATGACCAGAGCATGAACTTTTTTCATCAAGAGAATATGCAGTTGTCATTCAAAACTAAGGTGATTTAGAAAGATGCAGTAGCTACCTAAAGTAATATATGAAATCTTAAGCCAATGCCCAGTAGTTAATCAGATCTTTCTGAAAGTACCAAGTAAATCTGTAAAATAGTAATCTGTAGACATTAGTTAGACAAAGAAGTTGTGCAGCTGACAATGCTAAAACATGCTGAGAACAGAGTGACTCTGCATTGGTTTTCTGTACCTTAGAGGATCATTTATTTTTAAAAAATGAATGTAAAATTACTTCAGTCAAACACTATCATAGGGTTCATGTTTATATTACATAGGGTTTGTATTATTCCCAAAACCCCCTCTCATTTCTGTCAGTTAATTATTGATCAGATCTTTACAATACTATCACTATCTTAAATCATCTTTGTCAAGTTTTAAATTATTACACAATATAGTAGAGAATTGGGTAGAATAAGGCAAAATTCTTAGCTGAGCAATCAGAGTCTCATTCACATAAACAGTAGCGCTAGAGAAGAAAAAAAAAAAAAAAGAAGAGTTACATTCTCAGGTTGAAACTACCAAAAATTCAGCCTAAGATTAAGAAAAAAAACCAAAAACAAGTTAGTAAGGTTTAGTGCTCAAGTTTTTAGCTGTCTTTCTAAGACTTACTAATGGGAATATCCAAAGAATGTCTTTCAGAATCTTTTTTTTTCTTAAAAAGATATACTTAATTTTGAAACATGCAAAATATCTTGCAGTTGAAATCTGAGATCAATTTACCTAGTAAATATTTTTTTAAAAAACTGGAAGAGCAATTACCCATGGTAAATTTCTGTGGGATTCCTTTCATCAAACTTAAGTTCTTTAAATATTCACAATTCTGTGTTGACTTTGAGGTCTCTGGAGAGAAAGGTAGCTCCAAAGGCTGAATCACCTATGTTAGACACCTTTCACAGCAAAGGATGAATTACACTTTTCAAGGTTTCTGTTTCTCTTCATTGACTGTAAGAGAAGCCTAGCAGGGTAGCTTAAAGCACATACAGTTTAGGCTGTATTTAATAAGGCTAGATTTAGGCAGCTGATGTTGGATAACATTATTTCCACCCTGCTTATGCATAGTCAGTTTTAAAGTGCAGCATGCTCAGTAGTTCTCACCAAAACCAATTACTGAACATTAGGTTTTCATTATCCAGCTTTAGATTTAGGAGCCTATGGCCAGGGCATGGCTATCCCTTTGCAAGCAGTCATACCTGGTGTACATACTGCTGTTGCTTGCCCTCCCTCTGCTCCACAGCAATTTGCTGCTCCTTTTCAGTCACAGGTTACCATCTCACCTCTGCCAGCAAAAAAGATCATGTGTGTGCTCTTCCTAATCCCTTCCAGGCAAGCAGGCAGGCAAGCAGGTTACCCAGAGGACAAAGGTTTTTGTAGTGCACCTGGCTGACTTTATCTGATATCGACTTGAAAGCCCCTGCACAGTTCCTCCGCCCTGCAAAGCAGCAGGGGAATTACCCTGAAAGCTGAAAGACAGACTGGAGGCAAAAAAAAAAAAAAAAAGCATTTGCAGGTAGTGCAGCTACATTCACAAAAGGACATCCTACTTCAGATCTTTAAGGTCTTTAGTATTTTTCTTCATTTTAAAGATGGAATAAAAACATTTTTAAGCTATATATAAATATATAGTTTAAAAAACTATATATATCTATTTAAACTATATAATATATATAAATATTGAAGATATTTGCAGTAATAATTTAAAATATCCTATTTGACATTTTGAAATATTGTAATTGCACACAGTTATTAGACTACAGAAAAAAATGGTGGTAAATAAATATCTTAATTATTTTTAGCAAAGAATTGGAGTAAAAATAGGGAAAAGATGTATTTTACACTCTAAGGATAAAAGCATTACTCTTTTTAAGTGGTCCTTTGTCCTTAATCAATATTCTACTGAAAAGAAAAAAAAAAGGGGGGGGGGGATCTTATTAAGAGAAATAATTGCCACAAACTTCTAAGGCATTGAAAAACAGATGATACACATTCTCGTTATGAATGGTTATAACAATTATCTTTTGAGGTAGGATTTGAATGAGTCATATAGAAATTACTGCTTCAACTTCCACACACTGAAGCCTTTTCTTATATGTTTTGACCTAATTTAAAATTAGAATTTCAATTGTGTCACAACCAGCTACTAGAACATTTTGTTCTATCTTTTATGAATGCATGCAATTATGAATACATATTCAGTAAAACATTACTGTGGAAGAAGTATTTTTATTTCAAACTACTGCATTTATTATGAAAAACTTATATGAAAGGTCGTACTTTTGTACGTGAATAATCTGTCTTTGAAGAAACAGTAAGGGTGGTTTTCAGCAGAGTAGTGATGTTACAGTTTTCAAAGCTTTTAATATATTTAATATGACACTTTCTGAAAAGTTTCTCATGTAAGTGAGAGGGTTCATAAGCAAATGCATTTGGAAAAGTGGGTTATAAATGTCATAGTGAGCTTTCAACTTAAGCTGTCTTGCATAATATTAATTAAGCATGAACATTAATAGTATTATGCCACAACAATATCATGACAAAGAAGTAAGTCAGCAGGCTTCCTTTTTTGGCAGCAGTAGTTCCATTTCTAAAGCCTGTGAATTGTTTCATTAGAAATACACAGCGCATTTCAATTTTATTTTATTTTAATCCAATTTTTCAATTTTGTTAAAAATTACAGTATTGGAACAGAAAGGATTTATATTTGTATAAGTATATGAATTTAAATAACTATAAAAAGAAGTGACAGCAACCCGAGTCTATTTTTAGGCTTCCGAATCTATTGTTTTTGAATGTATTGGTTGTTTCATTTCTATTCCTTTATTGATGGCTACTACTAAGAAATTCTCCAAAGTAATCTCTCTCAAAATATTAAAGCATACTTGAGGCTGGTGATTAGGAAAGTTACTTTAATCTGACAATGACAATTACAGGGCAAGATGCTGAAACTGAAAAACTTTCTTTTGCTCCCAGGCTATCTGTCTGTGCAACTTTTTCCTCTGAAATAAGGTATATTTGTCTCACATTCACTCTAATGCTGATTTCCCCTGACTCCTCTCATGGAGAGTTTCATATAGAAGTGGTCAGTACCTGTGTCCACAAACGTCAGTTACCAAGAGGAGCTGCCTTACCAGAAGGGAGTATTTTTTTATGCTGAGCTGTGCCCAGCGTAAACAATTATTTTAAACCAAGTATCTGTGCACTTCACATTTTA
The DNA here is from genome assembly GCF_023634085.1 of Falco cherrug. NCBI lineage: Eukaryota > Metazoa > Chordata > Aves > Falconiformes > Falconidae > Falco > Falco cherrug. The sequence continues at coordinate 22,755,906 of NC_073699.1, read as the reverse complement.
TATCTATCTTTGCAAAACCATGAGGCTGAAGATCACAGGAGAACTTGTTACAAAACAGACAGGAGAACACCTGCACATCTCAAAGAGAGCTGTTTAAGGCTTCTTTAAGCATTTATCACAGAAAATTTTAAAGCAAATGAAAAAGGAAATCCTTCATATTCTAGATATTTGACTTTGAGAAACAGTTGGAAACCTGCAAATCTGTCCCCTCTAAAAGCTATCACAACACATAGAGTAGGGAACTGTGAAGAGATTAATCTGTTTCCAGGAACAGATAGACTGGGCTTTTGAAATGATATGTCAAGTACCTTTTTTTTTTTTTTTTTTTTTTTTTTTTTTTTTATTTTTTTATTGTAGGTATGATGGCAAGAAGGCAGGAAGGAGAAAAATGCACAGTGGCAGCCCAAGTGCTGGCTAGCTGTTGGAGATTACCCCACAAACACAGTAAAAGTGCTTAGGGGGTGCAGTGTCCTTCCAGTTACAGTGACTACCTCTGCCCTGGTGCGCTGCGGTGCAGGGCACAGGAGGGAAAGGGGGCTCAGAAATAACCAGGGGGGTGTAGAGGTTTGGTGGAAGTGGATGCTGTTGTCCTATATGTAAGACCCTCTCTTACCTGTGTAGAAATGGAAAGTGATCGATTTTTTAATTAAAATTCAGTAGAAGAAAACAGGCCAACACGGAGGGGGTGTATGCAAAAGATGAGAAGAAAAATTAGCAGTTTTAAGAGAGGGTTAGTCAGAAACAGAGAGAAGAAAACAAGTTTATGCTGAGGAAAGTTAAAACTGGCTAAATTATCTTCCTATCCCTATGATGCAGAGAGTTATATAGTTGTATCAATAGGGTTTGGACTGTATGCATAATAGCTACTTACAGAAAAAATAACAACAAAAATCTATTTCAGATAAAACTTTAAAATGTTATTGCAAGGTATTGGGCTTGCATTTTTATCCCAAGTGTCATTTGTGGAATTCAGATTGCATTCCTGGGTCCACTTTGAGTATAATCATCATTACATTTCTCACTGTAAGCTGCAACATTTGGCTGGGCTTGTACCATTCCTACTGTACTCAGCCCAGGCTATTGATTGCACCGTGCTATTAGCCTCCTCTCTGGAGAATTCTGTGTGCAAGAAGAGTTAAAATTAAAGACTGAACAAGAAAAGACAGTTTCAGATTGCTTTTGAAAAGAAAGGTGATGCTTAGTAAGGTGCAGTTTATCTTTTGAATGAGGATAGGAGGACAACGCAAGAGCCTTGGACCTCATTGTTCTTCAGTGTCTTTTTCCATATGCTTTTGGAGAGTGCTGAGTGCTTTCAGGGAGATGCAGATGTGGATTCTTTGCATCTGCATCTCTAACTTTTGTGTTTTCTAAAAGTAAGGCATGAGGTGTTCAATACCTTTTCTCATTAAAAATATATTCCTAGCAGTATCTGCCACAATATTAATGAAAAATACAAAATATCCAAAAAGGCTGGTGGGACTCATAATATTAAAGAGGAGTCACCTAGATTGTACACATTTACATACACATTTACTCCAGATACCTCTTTAAACTGGCATTTTTGGGCATGAATCACTGATCTATTTTACATGTCAACTTTAGGACAAGATGAAATGTGCCCTAAAAGTGCTTGAGGTTTTTGTTTGTTTGTTTCTTTCTTTCTTTCTTTTCCTTTTTTTTTCTCTCCCACATCTCCCAGCACCCCCCACCACCCCCCATTGCCAGGAGATAGAATACATTTATGGTTCAGATCCTGTTTAACAGTGTTTAACATTTAGTCAAATGACCCCCATTCATTTTGTTTTGAGTGATACGGAGTTATGAAGGACAAATACTGTTTACAGCAATGTTTCTATTACAAACACCAGTCTATTGCTACTATAGATCCTATTATACTTTTCTACTCTTCATTTTTTACTGAAAAGCTGTAAATTAAAAAAAAAAATCAATTTTTTGGTTTGTTCCATAGGACTACTGATTCGGTCCAATCTTATAATAAGCACAGGAATAGCTTCCAGACTTCTTGTTTGAGACTGCTCCATAGCAAGTCATTTGCTAGACCTACACTTACCAAGGGTACAAAGACTCCTGCCATATTCAGGGTGCCAGTGACATGCCTGGAATCACAGACTGGAAGATCATTCTTCAGGAAGGTAAGAGATCTTCACCCTTTTTGTTTTTTTCCAATGCTTCGTTATTTGGAATAAAATTTCAGTATCCTTCTAAGGTACATTTGAAATTTCAGTTCCCCAGATTTCCCAAACTTCTCAAAGTTTCTAAACAGCTCTCTAATAACAAATTAGATTCAGTGACATCATCAGCTTGTAGGATTCAGTTGCTGGTCACTCTTCCAACAGCCTTAAGAGTGTTTAGGAATTTATACTGGGTTTTCTTGCAAGAAACTGTAACATTGAATAAGATTTATAGAATGCCAGTAGATTAATAATTGAAAATTTGACATTTTTTCCATGAAATTTTGTATGAGTACTTATTCTGTGAAGTACAATTCATTTTCTGGATTAAATTTAGAAAATTCCCATGATGTTATGTAGAAGCTCCTGCACAAGATATGTACATTGTGGTACTATGTGAAATTGCTGAATTGTAAACTCAGTGTTGAAATCACAAAGTTGATTACATTCTGCAATTTAATTCAATGAACAGAAATGAGGTTAAAAAGGTTTGGAATTTGTGTGTAAAATCAAATTTTCCTGGGCTACCAGTAAATGCTTTCATGAAATCACGTATTGCTATTTTGCCTTGTCAGCTGCAGTGTTTGTGCCAGTAGCCTTCACAGTGTTTATTTTACCATCAACAGCTTTAAGGATTAGTTTTACTGACCATTTATTTCTTTCCCCACAGTTTTAAAAAATGTTTCAGATGGTTTATTTACAGCTTTAAATGTTTTAATATTGGTTAAGTTTTTTTGTTCTCCCAGGCCTTTAGATAGATCCACTGTTACCCAGTTCTGCTAAAACTGATGTACTATTCCACATTCATGATCGGTGTATCTTCCATTACGAACCTCTCTTTATTGTTTAAATTAGGTTTGGAAGGTCATAGTCATTCCTAAGTTTTTTTCTAAAAGACAGAAATAATTTCCTTTCAGTAATACTCTTTCAGTTATAGTGTCTATCTTAAAAGAAAGAAAAAAAAAAACCAACAAAAAACAACCCAAAAAAACCAACCCAAAAACATAGGTGCATGCTATACATGAATATCTCTGATACTACGGTGTTCCTGATGCATAAATACGGTCTAATTCACACCTAACTGGTTAAATTCTGACTTTTTAGAAGTGTTTATTATAACCTCAATTTCTTAGTTCAGAAGAAAAACAGATGACATGGAAAGTGTGATGTAAGCACTCAGAGCTTGATCCTAGGCTTAATGAAAGTAATGGGAAAGTTCCTATTGACTTTAATGGTCCATGATCTGAGACTCAGGAAGAAGGTTTTTTGTCGGAGGATTGCAGAAGGTTTTTTATTACCTGTGTAAGACTTTGACACAGACTGACAGACTCAGACTTCTGTAAATACCTTTTATTCCAGGCACTGCCTGATGAATGTTGCATATTCTCATGACTGCAGTCCCTCCTGTGTTTCTCACTATCATATTTAAAATATGGCACCTATTCATGTAACAAACCTATATGGAATAGAAGAGTACACTGTGGAAAAGCGATGAGAAAGCAGTGACATTTTCTCAGACACTAGTGAGGTCAAAGATCAGTGTCTCTTCCCTTTCATGTGACTTTGATAGCATATTCAACATCTGTTATGCATTCTGTATCATCTGTGCTACAGGAAGCAGAACATAAAACTATGCACATTTTAGAGTCTTGCACTTAACTGTTAATTGATAGTGCTTTGCAGCGCTCATGGCTTCACAGTAGCACCACTTGTAATTGCCAGTAAACTGCAGACAGAGGGAAAGTCTTCCCACTGGCTTACACACACACTGTCATTCAGAGGCAATGACAAGAATGATTTCTGTCCAATTAACATTGAAATATATACCTCCTTAAGTTGCAAAAATTCAAATATAATTGGATGGGTAGGAGCTTTTATTCCTGTGACTATGTCGATGCAAAGCAACAGCTGAATTCCAGCCTAGCTGCAGAAAGACCTTATCAACCTACTGGCTGAAGCTGATGAATTTTTCAATTCCACTCTGCTAGTGGAATAGACACTAAAGCTTTAATCTTATTTTTTTATTTGATCTTGCCTACTTTAACTGGATAATTGTTGGTTGCTAATTTTACATGGCTTCTTCAATTAGTTTAATTTTTAGAAAATTTTCAGACACTGGGCTGTATTCTGTCTATTACAGTTTTACAGAAAGGGGTGATTCAGAGAAATTAATACTGCTTAACATACTGTACTTTAAGGGTTGGATCCAGCTCCCATGAACTTTTATAGGAATTGGTTTAGGCTTATAATTACAGATTCAAAAATATACAAAGATAAGAAAATTTCACCTGAAAAAATGTTATTTTTTTGAGCTTTAGATTACTGTGGAGGCACACTTTACAATCCTCATCATTAATGAATCAGAGACATTAAAAAAGAAAGAAAAGGAGCTAGTTAGAACTCCAACTGTTTTGCCAGAAAAAAAAAAAAAAAAAAAAAAAAAAAGGAGGAAAAGAAGAAAAGGGAAAAAAGAGAAAGAGATGCAGGAGGGAGAGAGGAAGGGAGAGATTCTAGTTGTCCTTGGCTTCTTAAATGAAGAACTTTGTACTTGGCTGGACTAGGAATCATTTTTGCTGGTAATGTATTTCTTTTCTGGCTGGGAAATGGGTTAAGAATCTCTTTCCCTGGCAAATTCTTTCTTTTTTAGGGTAGCTAGCTTAAAGAAACACCCTTGTTTATTCTGGCTGTCCAAATCTGCCTGTTGTAGACAGAAGAATCAGAAAGACAGGGATGTAACAGCACATCTGCAAGTGGGTGATCAATCACAGGCACATACTGCAGACAGAAATAATGTTTAAAAGTGTTAGCAATGATCTGGTGATATTGTAGATCTATTTTTCTTTCAGAATATGCATATCCGATACATCACTACTGAGAAGCTTTACTTTTTTAGCCAATGCAAAATTATTTCAGTGCAATAACTCTCATAAACTTTCATTTGTAGATTCCTGTTTTATCTTCAAAAGAAGAGAACAAACATCTTTCATTACTTTCCTCATCACCCACCCTCCCCCAAACTGTGTATTGATGTCCTTGACAACATAAGACTAAAATTCTGCATTAAGCAGGGAGGAACAATCCAGAATAATTAAAAGAAAGCTGCATCCTTTCATTTTCACACAGCCTTTGGAAAACTCATGCTGTGCGAAGAATTTCTGACCATACATAGAGGACTGTGAATTGCACATGATAAATAACTGTGTAATCTCCTCCAACTCCTCCCATGGAGGGGTTGAAAGGAGCAAAAAATCCAATCTTTTGGTCCAAATGTTGACAGGAGGAGGGAGGCACGAAGTAACGTTGTCTTATCTGTCCTTTTAGTCCCATGAAAGGCACCGCATGCAAGCTGCCTGCAAATAGAGGTCTTTAGGTTTTGAGAGAGTGCAACTATTCAGGGAGAGGGCATTGCTAGAATGGAGAAATGTTCCTCCCCACTGAAAGCCACAGGCATTTTCTTTATGTAGTTACTGTTGACATTGGCAGAAGTGCTTTACACAATTCCCACTCTGCACCTGTAAATTCCCCCAAGGCATGTTTGAAATCTTAGGGGATGGCCAGATGGGGACAACACACGGGCGGGGTCTGGGCCTACATGCTGGTGAGATGCTTTTTCAAGCGTACCTCAAGGTCGATGAATCCACGGGAAAAACATCCCACAGAAGTCCCTGTGGGTTCGTGGGGCTGTGATCCCTGCTGGCTCTGTGGGTGTTCGGACCCATCCCCCCAACATTCCTCAGCACATGATGCAGTGGAAACTGTGGCTTGAGCCTGCAGATCTTTCTGCCTGACTTTTGGCCATCCCATGACTTTTTTCCATGGGAGGATGTTAGCTGAGCCAAAGCATTCAACTGAATCTGGCAATTCTCAGCTGTTTGCTGGCAGCCACCAATTTGGTGAATTGACATAATTTGTGACACTCTCAGTGTGGGATCCTAAATGGAGACATTTTTATTTTAAAATGAATTAGCTCAGCTCCTGTGAAGGAAAAAAAAAAAAAAAAGGAAAAGAAGAAAAAAAAGATGTTTTCCAGGGCTAATTATTTCTTGTGCCTGAAACGATGACACAGGCAGTATAAAACTGTGGGAGGAAGTGGAAAACCACCACTCCTAAACAAGACAAACCAAGACTGCCCACGCCCATTAAAAATTCTAGGAAACAGGGACAAGCTCCACAGTCTGTACTGTAGCCTTAGCACCGTGCTGTGCTGTCAGTAAGAGATAGTACGCAATTACCTAGGGAAAGAGCAATTTCTTCCTGTGTTTCCTGCAACTTTTTTTCTTTGGGAGAAATACTGCTTTTTTCTTGTGTTTCCCTCCCATCTTCAGCTGTTTTCTCAAGTCATTGCTTCTTTGACATATTCAAATGAACATTGCATGTCACAGCGGCTACTCTAGCTGCCAAATTAGACATGGAACTGGAACTACCATCATTTTGGATGTCTCCTTATTTAATGGCTTCCCCTTGAAAGCCAGCTTTTGGTCCCTCCCTTTCTCATGGAACAAGAGCCATGGTTTGAGCCCTTGCTCGGTAAAGACTACCACCATCAGAACCTAACCAAAAGCTGCTCTCAAAAGGATGCAACGCTCAGGGAAGGCAAACTACAGTGGAGTAAAAAAAAAATAAAAAAATAAAAAAATCACTAAATAGCTTAGTGTTCACTCTCTGCAGAAATGCTGTTCTGGCAGCATTCTGCGGCTGGCAGTGGCCAGTAGGCAAAGCGTTTCCAGAATATTGGGGGTTGTATTTCCACCTCTCTCCTGCCTTGCCATAGCCCCGGGCAGATTTATCAGAAGTTTACAGTATCCATCTCAGTTATTTCAACTGATTCTGAGCCCAGAATTTTCTTTGTCTCTATGAAATTAATTTCACTGTGTTAAAAAGTATCAGGTGTTCATCTTTTGAAAGAAATTAAAATAGTTTGTGGTCTGGGATTTTTCTTTTTTTTTTTTTTTTCTTTCCATTTAAACATGAGAATAACATGAAAAATACTGGCTGGAGTCTAACATAAGTAGATTCAAGACAGCAGGGGAATGAAGTGAAGGGAAATGAGTCTTGCAGTGTTTTCTGTTTAGCTATGTATTTTCCTACTAAAAATCATTACAGTTGTATGCTTGGCATGAAGATAGCATATTATACCAAAAATAGAAGGCTACAGGCCAAACCTGCTGCCATTCATGTCCCATACCAACTCATCAAAGTCTTGAATAAAATGATATACCCACATCAATCAAAAGTAACACTTCTGAAATGAAAATGTTTCCTCACATGGGCACTGATGTAACATGGAAGAGTTTTGACACAAAATAAATATGGGACTGACAAAACTATTGCTATTTGACCATGTACAGTCTTCCCAATGTGTCAGCTTCCTGATCAATATCAAATCAAAAGATGAAATATAGGTAAAATACAGAAGTCAAGTACTTCAATAACAATGACAAGACAAAGAGATTAATAAATCTCTCTGTGTTTTGTTCCTCTTCATTATAATTAGTTCTCTTTATTACCGTCCTTTTACAAGCTTACCAATCTTTTTTCTTATTCAGAGATTTAAGTTGTCTATCACTGAAAATATGTATCCAGGAAAATTTTTGAATTCAGAAAGGAGATTAAACCAGAGAAATGCCAACTTTTTATTCAACAATAAGGTTGGTTTTTTTTCCCAAAGATGAAGGGCATTCTAATTACCCTTTAGGATACCAAATCTATAGTTATAGATCAATGCCACATGAATATCAACAACAAAATAATCACTAAAAGTTTATATATTAATTTTTTTATTTAAAAACATTTGGTAATATGGTATGTTCTTAGTATTTGGTCATCTGATTCAGTGTCTGTTACATCATATAGACTGCTGTCTGCTTGAGTGATTTAAGTACTCAAGTTCATTAAATTAAAGCTATGCTGTTAAAAAAAAATATTTTTTATACATTTCTGATTATATAATTCATGGGTTCAAATTGTCACTGTGTCTCTTATTTCTGGACCTATTCCTCTGTAAGATTATATTTCTTCATTCTTAATGAGAAACTATGCAGCACTTTAGTGGCTACTAACAACTAAAAAACTAAATCTAGATCAAGTATGACTGTTTTGCTAGAAAGAACAAGGGGAATCTTATGCAACAGTCTCTACTGCTTGTTTTCAGACACTATCCAAGTCTCTCTGCACTTAGTTATGTCTGCAAAATCCATAAAATATCTGTGTCATCTCAATTTCTCCAATATTCTCTATGTATGAGCCTGACTTGTGTGAAGTGAAACTGTATCTTAAATAATTTTTCTTTTAGTGTACTACAGATTGAGGTGATTGATCCTCTTTTCCACATCAAAGCACATTCCTCTGTGGTAATTTGTCTCTCCAAATCCTGCTCACAGTCTATCCTATTAGTAAGATTTCTTTGTCAGAAATGTTTTCTGAAATACGCATATAGGTCAAATGTATATTTTTTGTCCATTATCTAACCATCATTTCTATTGAAGTTAATTTTATGATTAAGAAAACTTGCCTAGTATGTTTAGGAACATAATGACTCATTTGGATGTCCTATTACCAGGAGACAGTGACCCAGTTAAACTTAAGATTTTAACATAAGATTGAAATATTTCTATGTTTTTACACCTCTATAGGTACAATCATAATTTTAATTAGTTTTGATATCCTCTATGTTTATGAAATTCACTCTTCTTTTGGATCTATACCCAGAACAAGGTTTCACAGCACTAGAGAGGAACCTCAAGAGCCAGGGCCTTGTGCTAGGCTGTGTTTATGTCATTACTGCCACAGGGAGGAAGAGGTGGGAAGTTGCTTGGAAGGCCATGGAAAACAGGTCTTTATGTTCTTGCTTGCATTCAGAGGCTGCAAAATGTTGAAAGTCCCAATCAGTGTTGCTGCTGAGTAAGGTAACTGTGCCAAATATTAGCTAATAGCTCACAACTCGTCTTTTAGTGACAGCAGTATTACTTAGTTGACGTCCCAGAGCTTTGGCTCAGGTGAAGTAGGCAGTCTGACCATAGCGATTTCCCTGCCGCCAGCAGTCTGTTTCGCAGGAATGCTGCCTCTGTTTCTGCCTGGAATTAACTCTGAGCAAATAAGATTTACGTTGTCTCTATTTTCAAACAAGCAAAGACATTTCAAAGTCATTTTCATAATCTCAGTCATTTATTCAGAAACTAGAAGGTAATCATCATTTAAGTAGTACATGTCTACATATACTTTCAAATACACAGATTACTTGATCTGACCTTTCTTAAAATAAAAAGGGAAAAAAATCCTGAAATAAATAAATACTCTTCACAAAACATAACATTCAAATTTAACAGTTTGTGTGAAGGACCCAGCAGAGATCATTATATTTTATTTAGCCTAACTTCTAGAGAGCAATTGAGTTTACTTAGTAATAAACCCATAGGTTCAGATAATCCAGGCATATATAGGTCAAAATACTCACCAAAGAACAATAAAAGCATGTCACTTCTGTTAGCTGATCCTTTAGAAGCTGTCTTCTTGTCATTTCAGGCCTGGATCTTCTGGTTTTCAATGGAATTGTTCCATTTTATCTGAGATGTAAAATTCTTTGAAATGGAAATCCTAAATCATTACCTCTTGACAGCTTCAAAGGATTGATAGCCCACTTTGAATCTCTTTGAAGTACTTATTTCAAATTAAAAATAAGTTACCCTGAAAGAAGACAATTATACCTTGAGCAACAGACACCCTTTTCCTTCTGAAAGGTTTCCTGGTCCATGAGCATCTTTGAAGTATATATTGTTCACCAATTGTACCTCAGAGTTCAACCAGTAACAAATACTCCCTTGTAATATAGAGGTGCAGCCTGATAATTTAATAGTCAAAGAGGAACTACAGTTAGTTTTAGTCGCTATTACAACATTGTTCCAAATAACGAAAATAATTTGAGGAAGTCAGCTATTACAGGAATAGCAACAAGAAGATGTCTTTCTAACTCTCAACTTCATCTCAGAATACAAATAATAGGATTATTTAAGCTAAAAAAAGTATGATTACTTAGTCAACAAGTAACTCCTAAATACAAGACCTAGAAGTCCTATATCGGTTAAATTCATGTTCACGGGGAGGCGTTGTTTCTGACACACTTCAAAACTAGAGTAACAAAATCTCAGGGTTGAATTATTATGTTCTTGATTTTATTTCTAGAAAATAGTACATGAAAGATTGTGACCACCTTAGATTTATGGGTTGTTTCCTTCTGCTCCTCTCCTTTGTGTGTTGATCAGTTTTACCCCATTTTTAGTTGTAAAATTAAAGAGTAGGGGTGAAGTAAGTATAGTAAAGAAAAATCTAAAGCAAATATAATGAATATAATTGATAACTTTTAAATAAATAAATAGCTTTTTTGTAAAAAAGTTCAATATTTTGATAATTTTTTACAGATTTTCATGATCCAGGCATGCCGGGGAAATTAATTATGTATCTAAGAGGAGACCTGAAATGGTCTTTTTTCCCTTTTCTCACAGTATGTTTGGGAATCCTAAATGTAGCAAATGGCCTGTTCATCGAAATCCCTGATCATTCCTGGCCAACATCGATTTTCAAAGTTTCCTTGCCACGTAACATTTTCAGTGTGTTTAGAAGAGCCATCAGACTTGGGTGGACTGCAGAACTGATAACAAAGGAAGAACAGGCACATCATCTTTCCTATGCAAGCTATATGCTTTTTTCAAAAGCAGAGTTAATTCCAGCTGATTTGCAAGTGTATGCAACTGGTAGGTTAGACTCCTGACTTTCGTGGCTGGTAAAGAAATACAAGAGAAAGTTGGACTTTATATCAGGAGAATTCATGCCTTCTTAAGAGGAGGTACGCAGCTGGCAAGCTTCAAATATACTATGATCTGGCCTTTAATCAAGAAACATTATCTTGACAGTATATGAATTATCTTTACAACCCACTCCCTAACATTTCCTTTCAGGGGAAATTCCTAGAGAAGATGACAAATTAAAAGCCATTCAGGAGGTGTTTCATACTTCATCCTCCAAAAGGAGTAAAAGGAAAAAAAAAAATATCTTACTAGTCCAATTCTTGATCCCACACACTTTGGTAAAGTTACACATAACAGTACTGAAATTATTCAAATTATGCTACTGCAGACCCTGCAGATCAAGATTAAAATGTCCATTTTTGCTGGTGTTGGTAAGGTTAACTCATTTATTCAGTTTACTGCTTTTTTGAATTAGGAACTGATTTACTGAAACAAAACAATATATTTCTAAATGTTAAAATAGTAACATACAGGTAGAGCATAAGGAACATAAAACAATATGCCTTTATATTAAGCATGATAAGGGAAATACTTTATCTAATGAACTGATGTTCAAATACTGATGTCCAAATGCTGATCTTACTATTCATTCCAATAGTGACAGTAATAAGTAACATAAAATGTCAGCTCAAGATGAATATCATGAAAGTCTAAGGAAAATGAATCCCACAGCATCATAGAAAACTTAACATCACTTACAGGGCACTGACTAAAAATGAACAAGAAGCAGGAGATGCCATGAAGAAATGTCTTCATCTTTCATTGTTTTCCCTCTTTCATACATAAAAAGAAGCACAACTACACGCATTCGTACTTTGGGTTGGGTGAAATTGGCAAGTTCACTAAGTATGTGAGCAAAACGATACTACCAAGACATAAAACACGTAGACTTCTCTTAATTTCTATGGCATCCACCTTGCTTTTTTATTTGAAAAAACTCCACTAGGAGCTCCCATGGAAACACACATTTTAGGACTAATCAAGCTGACCTTCAAAAAATGAAGTCAAATATTTGAAGCTTGTTCAATAGAACTGGCACAGAGAGTAAGTTCTGAGAGTACTAAAACCTTCTGGTAAATATAATGCTATCAAAAGCAAAGAAAGGAATCTGGAGCACCTTTCTTTGCCCCTAATAGAATACCAGTTTTCTTCTGAGTGCTACAGACAGAAATAACATATTGTTGGATAGCACACAAGTACTTCTGAAAATCTAATCTCTGCTTACCAGTATATGCTAGAGTATGGAGAGAGGTCAGGACATACAACAGCAAACATTTCAAGTCACTGGGCCAAAACTTTCTGCTTATGTGTATGAGGGTCACTGACCTTAGTGTACTGAAACAATTTAATACCTAGTAAGGGTCTTCCCTGTGTTGTGCATCCACTCTGATTCATAAAAAGGCACACCTATGGTTTCAGCTGTTCCAGGTTTCCTCTTGTTATGGTGTGAGTAGGGACTTTTTTTGAAGCCAAAGTTTTCAAGCTAAAAATTAGAAAGCCCATCAGACTGACAAGATGGATAATAAACAATAGCTTTTTTGGTTACCAGAAAACTCATCAGTTGTAGGAACTGCAAGATATAGCATGATAATTTCCAGTATGAGGTGTGGAGGTGTGGGTGGTTCCTCTAGCCATTCTTTATTATTGAAAGTCATTCCTCTCATTCAACCATCTTTTACATAGTCTATAGTTATCATCACCTCTGTCTAGGTGCTTTTGAAACATGGTCAAGTCTTTCCTGAAAGCCCCAAATTGTCTCCTCTCTGCAGCTGTCTCCTCACATGCCTGAATTACTTGGCAAGTAAATAAAACAAGGACAACTGTGTTTAAACAGACAGTTCGCAGTTTTCCCAGCTCATACACAGTCTCACTCATTAGTCATAGCCACCCTTTTTTCCCCTTTGCTTCTTTCTGTTTTGGCTCAACTCAATCTCAAGTATCATATAAAAAAACCTCTCCAGGTGTCTTCCTAATGTGCCACCAAACCTACAAGCATACCTTGCAAAGGCTTCAGAAAATCACAGCAAGTAGATAGTAGAAAGAACATAGCAAACACTCATTTGAGCTAATGTAGAGCTGTTTTGCAGGATATACATTTAGTTCTTGTGTGTCTTATATGAAATAGCTCCTGAAACAGACTTACCTCATTTCCTTTAGGAAACACATTTCTAAAGTGATATATGTTACACTGTTAATATTTTCCTGATATCCAATCTATATATTTTTAATTAATTTGATCCTAATACTATTGGATTCATCCCTCCACGCTATAACTTCACTTGTTGACACATCTCACAAATAGCTAGAGATTGCTTAGACCAAATCCTCACTGAAGTCACCCTGATTCAAACCAGATGAGTATCTGGCTCTTTATGTCTACTAAAGCAATCACTTTAAATCTTTCCACACAGCTTGGTCTCTGCAGATCTCTCCTCTTATGGCTATTTTCCTGACTGTTTTCATATTTTTAAAATATTTTGTTCTATATTATTTTATTTTATTTTATTTTCTATAGGTAAGAAGTGGAAAGTACTAGGCCAGATATGGTCAGTCTTTGGTAACATGGTATGGAGCTTTCCTCCCTCTGTCTGTTGATGTAACATCTCTGTTAATGTAGTATATTCTACAATTTTTTAGCTGCCATTTTGCGTATGCTGTGTCCATTACTAGAATTCCAAGACATATTTTAAAGTATTTTTCTCTTCTGAATTTCTCTTTCCCTTGAATAGTTGTGGTTGGAAAAACTTCTACCTCCCAGGTATAATATGATGATGCATCATTTGTTTCTGCTCTCACTTGTAATTTTTTCTGAGGCAGAGAACATGTGAATTCATAAACCTGGGGCAAATCAAGAGCTGGTATAATGTAGCCATGCTGAAACAGTAGCAGATTTATGACTCTAGATGAACAAGGACTACATTTGGTATGCTTTAAAATGCCTTCTTTCAGTTTGTGCTCAACATACTTCTCGCACTTTGAGTGCACAGATTGCTCAGTTGTACCCAGTTGCCACAACTGATTTACATCCAGGTACAGGGCAATGGACTTTGCTTCTCCTTATGTGTAGGACAAATACTTGCTAATCCCTGTGAGTGCCAACCTCAAATTCTAATAATTTATTTTGTTTAAATTTTACTGTGTTTTTGCTTTATGTGATTAAACAATAGTCAGTTGATTTTTAACAGACTTCATGACTCATTCTGTGTAATGTTATCCATTTGGTTTTCTTTTAGAGCAACATATATTGTTCCACATACTTAATACATAGAGTATCTCTGACATATTTTTTTTGACAGTCCAGTTTAGCCTTACTCTAGTTCCTGGTATTGTTCAGCTGACTGTTATGGCCTGGAGATATCTGGCAAAGACCTCAGGTACAACACAACTCACTGAAGGCATAACATGATCTTAGCCCAAGCAACTCTGGCTGGCAAAGTCACGACAATAACTGTTAGTGTAACCCGTCCTAAAACACACTCATGAATCTCATCTTATGCAATAACTGCAGGTTTTAAGCATGGCTATATCTTGTGGGAGAGAAAAATGATGGATGCAAGATCTCTGCAAGAAAATTAACTTCCAGGTAACATCCTGGAAGTTCAGATAGGTTCTTATACATCTCCCTGAACCTTCCAGGACTTTGGAAGCTGCTCCAGAATCAGAGTTCTCAGCTCTTCAGAAACATAGACAAAACTGAACTGTGGAATTAACAGAGCAATGACTGGAAAAGGAGGGCAATATGACCATGAGGAATAATCTGTAAAACAGGACCCCTGAGAGAGAGCTGAGAGGAGTCATTTGGGTTTCTGAGAAAGGGAGGGAAAACAAGGGAAGAGCAAAAGGAGTTTCATGGAAGAGGGAGACATAGAATTTAGTAGCATTTTAAGGGAATGCAGAGAAATGTGAAGGTATTTGGAGTATTGGGAACTCCTTGTCATTCTTCCCCACTCTGCTTTACCATTGCCCCTTCCACTTCCCCAGTTTCATTTAGGAACAGGATTTTAACTTAGACTTTTTTTTCCAAACCCCACTTTCTTTCCTTGGGGCAGCCCTTTATCCAACATACCTTTACTTCTTGGACACATACAAGGAGGCCATGCGTCAAAAAGAGGAGTAAGATCGGCTCTAACTGAGCAGAAGAGAAAGAGACAGAGAAAGGGACAAAAAGATTTTGGCTCCTGAGGCTGCAAGTCCTGAAGAGAGGCTGAGTGTGGCTGCTGCAGCCTCCATACGAGATCACAGCTCCACAAAAATAGCCATACTTTCACAGCTGTGGCCAGGGAAACAGCAGCAGCTCTCAGGAAGTGAGCGACTGGCTGCCTGGATCACACATTGCTTGAGTAGCCAGGGGAAAGAAACAACTACCTAGTGTCTTGTTGTCATGGTCCCTTTTGCTGCCACATAGGAATGGAAATTTGAATGTAAAAACCTTATACTATCTTAATTATTTTTTCCTATCTACTGTGAAAATTATCAAGTATAACCTAGACCCTAGTTTGGTGATATGAAAACTACTTGACTCATAACCTTGAGAAATGGCATATAAATGATTCAAGGATAAATAGGTCATTGATCAGCAGAACATAGAGGGATAATTAAAGTTAATCTGGGGGCATTTGCTTTTACGAATACCAGGTGATATCTTGTATTGCAGAGACATGCTATGACAATGATGTTTTAAGGAGTAAATAGCTCAAAAAATACTTGAAAACAGTAGTTGTACTGACAGTGTTTGGCTTTCCTGCCTTTAATGTGTCTGGGACTGTATTTAACTAGCTTTGCCACCTCTGTTTCTGTTGTATTGAGTGCTGGCCGAGCATCACTAAATTTCTAGTTGTATTCACAGGTTTTGCTGTTCTTCCAGTCTCATTGGTCTCATTGTTACAGCCTGCATGGAAGGAATCATACAGGTTTGTTTATGTTTCACAGCTGGGTAGTCATAGTTATTGTAACTGCAGGGTGAAAGCCTAGGGACCATCCTTCTTTTGGAAACTTTACTCTGTTGCAAGCATATAACATGTTTGTTATATTTTATTTATATATATATATATAATAGACACATTTTGCAAGGTGTTATAATTGAGAAGTGACCAGCCAAATGACTGACCATACATCTAAAGATAATCTCAGGCATAAAAGCCACAGGACTCAAAGGGCATTCATCTGTTAGTCATCCAGCCCTGCCACTGCAAGTGCAAGCAACCTCCTCAAGTCTTCCCTTTTATTTTGCGTTCTCCACGAGAGTTCATTCACAGTCTGCTTAGGTAATCTTCCTCTTCATTACCATATTTCCACAGTGTTTATTATTTCAAATAGCCTGAAGATATTTTTGGTAAAAAGAGCACTACTGTGTGTGTCCGTTCTTAGAATTGCAAATAATTTTAATTCCCTATCTCTGAGGAAGTATTTTGCCTGCAGCATTTCTAAGTCACAGAGGTCATGCATAAAGTTTTGTCACACTGAACTATTCAGTTCAAGGAAGATTAAAACACACACTCACAAAAACTAACCTCATCCCTCATCTGCAATGATCAGCTTCATTGAGTATGTTACAAGCTTCCTCATTTTCCATTTAGTAAGAGCCAATTATCATTAATCTACTGAGTTGGAAGTCACCTCACATACTAACAAGTCTTCTGATCTCTGACTTATAAACAGCTTTACTCATTTTCTAGCATCATCCCTTGTGAAGTTACAAAGATGCTCTGTACTGACAGAACTTTCTACTTCAGTGATATATTGTTCTATTAATAAGGATATATATTTGAAAAATAAGCTAACTGAATAATTAACTTTTGCTTTATTTTTTGTTACAGGCTGAGACCTTTAATTATAATTTTATGTATTGTAGCAAAATACAAATAATGATTCAAAAATTTAATGAAAAATTTAAAGAATCTCCTTTGCTGTTTTGTTTTGGTTTGCTTTTTTGGTTTTAGTTCTCTATGTTTTTTTAATGTTGGGATACAAAAGAGAGATCATGAAATCCATTATCCATGTGGTCGTTGTTTCAATATAAAGATCAATGGGTGGCAGAGCAGGAAAATTCCATCTGCTCAGAAAATTCCATTAGTTTCCTGACTAATTTTTCCTAGGCATCCTTTGCTCTCATCTGTCCTATTGCTTTTGTAATTTGGAGTAGAAAGCTAGACACAGTTCCCCCGGTGGCTGGCAAAGCAGGCCTTTCATAAGAAAGTTCCTGAAAGTTCCTGAAGGCCTAACAAAAGGAACTTACAGTGGGAGATCACTGGAAGAGTTCTTACCAAAGCAAGCAAACAGTGCAAACAGTTTTTCTACCTAGCAATTACAATTTTTAAATGAAAACATTTACCAAGGAATACACTGAAAAAAAAGAACCATCCTATTATCTTTAAAATGTCTTTTAACTGGCAATAGCCAGTCAGAATATTAAGAAAGTAAAAAAAGGCAACAAAAAATTATTGATTTTAGCATCTACCTTGGTCTCATCTAAAAAAAAAAAAATAATTTAAATATTCATTTTAATGAAGAACAATGTAACTATTTGTTTCTAAATCATGAAAAGATATTAGGCAAGGGATAACAGGTTTCAGTTGGTTTGAATCAAATTCAGAGATTAAGCTCACAATTGCCTGCTGAAGATTTAATTCAGTATCTCTGCCTACATCCTGTATATGTGGCAAATCTTGTTCATATATGCTGTGCACACATGCTTCAGGAAAAAGTTAAAGAAGAATAAAATGACTTCCTCAATAAAACTTTAGGCTCGGCATTACTGCAGAGGGTGTATTGCTTCTTTTGAATATGATGTTTCTGTTGTGACAAAGTTTCTGCCTGCATTTCCTCTGCTGCTTTTTCCGTGGGTGCCTCTGCTATTGCTGTTCCCTGGGGCCATGAAGTGTGTGAGTCAACGCCTTATTCTCAGGGGGCATAAACTGCCCAATTTCAGGTCTCAGAGAGTGGAAGGCTGTTGGAAAAGGTCACTAAGCACATCCAAATGCTACCAATTAATATGTTTGATGGATTGTGCTAGGGACTATGGAATACGGAAGGAAATCCCATATCTTATCAGATCAATACAGCACATTCAGTGGTCACTTAAAGTGGTTTGTGTAATAGTAAGCTGCCAAGAGTTTAGAGTCTGTTTTCTTTTTCAGCTCAAAATTAACATGACATATATCCCATTTGTGAGCTCCCTGATATTTTCAATGTACAGCACTGTTACTGTCTCTCTGACTTTCTGATCTACATTCCCATAATATTCATTCTTATTGCCACAATCTTTATTTTTATATATACATGAAATGCAAAATTTTAAGATGTACTTGATACTTCCTGCAATAACTGTATCTTGTCAAAGGTCAAAGACTGACTGCCTTCTAAATGGGACACTGCTGGGAAGGATGTCACAACAAGTTTGTCTGAATTCTCTGTTTTATTTATGGAAATTTTTCATGAAGATCTGAAACTCTGTGGCAAACATGGGTGGTTGTAATGGATTTCCTATAACAGCACTGAATTTAACCTTTAGAACTCTGCTTTTCCATCTGCTTCTGAAGGTGTTTAGATATCCATCATGATTTTAATGATCACAACCATAAGTTAAAGTAGAAAAATTCAGGTTTGAAGGTTTATTCTTTGTTCTTTAAGCCCAAAACCTTTTGAAATTGATGTGTGAAACTGTCAGCAAGCTAATTTGTGATGTTATTTCATTCTGACTTCTCTCATTACAGATTCATTCACCTCTTGGTTTTCCGTGTTGCTTAAATAACACCTGAACAGAGAACTGCAGGGATCCTTGTTTGTTTCAAAATAAATTACTAAAATTATCCTTTTTGGAACAATGAAAAACCTTTGGATCTCTGTTTTCATTCTGGTTGAACTACCTTTTGAAAGGATCCCATCAACAATAACTCTAAATCCTCCCGTGTGCTGTAAAGCCGTGAAATGTCTGGGCTGTATCTGTGCTTTTTCTTGTCATTAAGTCAATGGAATTGCCAAACTGGAGAAGTGAAGGAATTCAGCCTTGTTTGAAAAGGGCGACATAGCAAAAGAGAGAACTGTGAAGTAGTTTAAATTAACAACTTAAGCCTTCTTTTACTTAGACTGTACAAACTACTTCTTGATATAAAGGGTTGATGATGTTAAATATTTTTACTGGCATTTTGCAACACTCAGTCTGGCATCTAAGCACATCAGTGGTCTAACCACAGTCACATTTTTTGTAGGCATCATGGAAAAGGAGAGTTTTAACATATTTTGGAGGTGGATAATGAAGTGGTACTGTGGGAACACTTCCTACGCATCAAGAGGTAGCAAGAAACAAAAGTACAAAGACTTGTTTTTTAAAAAAATATAGCATTTGGCCAGTGGAGAAATGTCACAATGGAAGAGAGGCCAGATCCTTAACAGTAAGAAAGATGATGGGCAGTGTGGGGCTGGAATGGAAAGATCTCAAAAGTGAACACAAATTACTTATGCAAAATGTGATGGACAATTGTGAGTCAATGAAATGATGTGAATAAGATGATAAGGTTTTGAAGGAGGAATATTTTGACAAGAAGAGATGTGAGGAGATTCCAGGAGCCCTGGTCCCCTCTGGGACCAGTTTCAATCTCCTGCAATGCAATATGAGATCTAGGTCCTTCCCTAGTTCATGGGGGGGGGGGGGGGGGGGGGGGCGGGGAAGGAAGAAAAAAAATTAAAGGGTAAAAAATGTCTGTCAGAATATGTGTATGAGTTCAGGGACAAGTTGTCTGGACTGTATGAGAAGTTTATTCATGAAAGGGTTGTGATGATTGTTAAATACATAAGGTATGAAATGTTAAGAAGGGAAAGAACAAAAAAAAAAGAAAAAAAGGGGGGAATATAGAGGAATTACAGAGGGATGGAAGTGGGTTAATTAACTGATAATATACAGCTGTGGGCTTGCTTCAAGGGTGGTGGGTTGGCTGATGTGGACCAGCTGTGGCTGGTTCCTGCTAAGTAGTTAAATAGCTCTAAGGGGTATAAAGAAGGACCTGAAGAAGCAGAGGGAGTGCCCCAAGTATAGGAGAGACAAGGAGAGGCCCTGGGAAAAGCAGGGAGAAGAAGGGGGCCTAGGTGTGGAGCGGTTGGGTGGAAGAGAAGCCCAGAGAAGGAAGGCTCTGGATGCAGCAGATGCAAGATGCAGGGTGGACTGGCCTGAAGAGGATGAAGAAACAGCACAGACAGTAGATGAACTTTTGAAACCTTGTTTCCCACAAGGTGTGGGAACTACTTATTGAAGTTAACCTGGTATGGGGCAGTAAAAGCCTTGTTGCAGCTGGCTAGTTTTGATAGTAGTACGATACTGATGAACACCCAGACTGTGTTCCACCTCAGCAGGAATTGGTACAGCCCAAGTACCTCATTAATCAAGACTATATAGCTTTAGGAAGACAAAATGACTTAGACTCCTTCCTGATAGAACCAAGGAGAATAAGAGGGAAGTCTTTTAAGTCGTGTGGATTTTATCTATCCTTCATTTTCAAACCTAGACTGGAAAATGCCCTAAGGGTCTCACTGGCATGTCCTAGTCCTTCTTTGGACAATATATTGAACTTGATGACATTGTGAGATCCTCTTAATGATGAATTACCCTAGGGATAAAGAAGAGCTTGAGCTACTCCTGTTTCTTCCCAGAATGAGCCAGGAAACATGCCTAGCCCATTGAGGTATGTAATGCTTACAGATCTCCCTTCCAAACAATCCCTTTAAGATCTGAAAGTTACAAAATGGAAATCTTATTACCTTTAGCAGAATCTCAGTCTGCAATTTATCATACTCTAATTTCAGGATAGATCTTACTGTTATCTGCAATGCATTTTCATAATGAGTTATATTAGATGACCAAATTTTTCCTTCTGTTTCATTTGTACACATAAGAGTATACAAAAAGTCTGTATACATACAAAACAAAAAAGGATGTATGCATATCATGAGGACCTGGTCAAATAAAAAAAAACAAACAAAACTAAGCTTTAACATTTAATGTCACAACAAAACTATTTCTTTTTAAAACCAGTTCATGCTACTTGTTTATTGTATAAAAAATTGCTGGTCAGATACTGTTACATGAATATATCCTGTTCAAATTAAGAGAAAAAAAATAAATTTTATTTCAGGATTTTTGACATAACCGTTTTTTATTATGTTAGCACTGACAGTCTAACATGTCACTACCTTTCCCTAGGTAACTAATGCATTGCATAATACGTGAAATGGCATGATTAATACATGTAAATTCTCATCAGAATGCGTTTTAACACATTATACATTTTCAAAATGTCTTTTCAAAAAGTCTTAGTAAACTTTAGTGATTGCCAGCATACCATTCTTCTTTCTTTTAGTGAGAATGAATTGATGTTGCCTGGAAGGTAGATTTATTGCTTATGTGTGTTGTAGATCACAGACCAAAAAAACCCCATCAAGCAATAGATGCATTTTGCAGATTAATTAACTATGGTCTTTAAAGCTATCAAAAACAGATTTGTAACATTTTTCCTAGAATAGTAAACACTTTAATGACAAGAAATTTTCATTCACACTTAAACTTTTAAGTCAATGTTCAAAGTTAATTCCAAATTGGTGGGTTGATAAAGGGAAGGACTAGGCAAGAAAAATAGAATGTAGATTTGTTTACCTCACCCTGCGACTGGTAAGTAGAAATGGCTACTGTTTATTAACAATACTTTATAACCTGCTGTCAGCTATTGCACAATATAAGCGTTGGTACATCATGACTTGCCCTTTCTCTAAATACTTAAATTTAGATAGTTATAGTGTACATTGATTTGAGTGTCCTTGAAGGCTTCACCTAAAGCAGTGTCTCGTACAATGGTTAAGTTTAAAAGCAGCCAGGAACAACTGCAATCCCTACAGCAGCTGCATCACACACAGAAACAAATTGTTGTGTTGGTGGGATGAGATTAGTGAAACTTGCTTTTCTTCAGATATTGATTCTTTCTCTCTTAATCCTATCACCAGAGTAACTCTACATATTACCTGCCATTCATTAGTCTACTAGGCTATTTCCAGTCTCAGGTATGTGCTAATTGCTCAATCACATATTTGATGGCTGAATTCTCTCTATTCCCTCAGTGGATTCAGTTGTGTGCAACTTCCTGGCCTCTCCTCACATTTTCATAGCATTTACAGTATGTATATTTTTAGATTCCACCTGTCTTGAAAGTTTGATTAAAAGTGATCTGGTGGTTCAAAGGCTGTTAGGGATCTAGAAGGGCTGGCACACAAAGACAGACAGGCCTATGATAGCATGTCTGGACACCACCCAGAGTAAGAGCCAAGATGCACCAGGTCACCAGTACTTAAAGAGCTTCTAAGACAGCAGAATTATTCAGTCTCAAAGTTGTGTAGGATTCTTGTTAGCACTATGTGCCGGTTGTATCACAGCATTTCTTGTGCTGTTATATGGCAAGAACGCCCTCACTAGGGAAAATATGGTGTGATGTTATCATACTGTCACAAGTTTTAAAGCATTAACACCAAGTACAGTAGTAGGTTTATGTATGTATTTTCATACTCTTTATATCTGCAGACTGAATTCCAGCCAAATTGTTTCCACCCAGATTGCAGTTTCTAGGAATAAGAAGGAAAAGCTAATAATGGCTATTCTCTGAAGAGCAGACTAAAAATGGATTGTTGCTGCCTTAATAGTGCTGGTCTATGTGATGCTCAGGTGAGCTCAAAAGGGAAATAAATTACTTTGATGTAAAGTAACTATTTCTCTAACTCGCATATCCTATCATTGAGTGCATAACCCATTATAGTGATTTTGATTATGTGGATTTTGAGGGAAAATAAGAAAGCATAAGCAAAGATTTTTTCTTGCTAATCATAATATCAAAATAATCATTAATAGATGTGTCCCAATCGTTTCCCTGCTAAGATGGAGAGAGAAGATCAATAAGACATAAAAACAGTGCCAGAAGTTATAAAAATTGGCTCTTTGCCACGTTTTCAGGGCAAACTGAAAACTATCCCCAGGAAGAAGATTTAGATTTAGACTTTACATGTTTAAGTTTTGTAAGCAGAAGTTTGAATAGCTTTTTAGATTGCTGTTGACAGCTTTTTTATATAGAAATGGAGATTTTTTCAGAGTAATGCTTCTCATCACAAAATACTAACCCAGTGGAAAACCAGACCCAACCAAAATATCCTACATTTTTTTTTAATCTCCTAGTTTTAATTAAGCTTTCATGTAGAATGGTATTTAGGCTGGGTTTTAAAAACAAAAGTAAGCAGAACACAGCTGGGCAGAAGAGGAGCTCCTGGAATAATGAAGAGTTGTGGTTAGGTCGCTCACCTAGGAACAAGGAGATTAAACTTTTAAATTACTGCCCTGTGGGAGTCCCTTCAAGGACTTGAATCTTCTTGTGCTTTGTAGGTGACCGCCCTAGTCACTGAGCTATTAGCTGTGCTGTCTCTGTCAGTATTGATGGAGATGTCGTTTTGTGTGCAGATAATTAAAGCCTTATTGAGGAAAAAAAGGTAGATTTCCATGCATACATTTGTGTAAATTCAGTTTTAAAAGCCCCATCTAAATATTCACAGCTGGCTCTGCACTGATGACCATCAACCTAGCAATCTCAATTCAAACATTTTTTTTTTACTACCTCCACCTTCACTGAAGGTTCTATTATGCATTGCTGCCATGCCATATTGCCAGCAGATGTAACTGAGCTGAAATAGTAAGCAAATCTTCATGAGGATGCATTAAAAATGTATATAGCCCTGCTTCTGAAAACAATGCCAATACTCAGTACAACCTAGCTTAAAGGGCTGTATAAAATATATTATGATCTGATCAGTACTGGAAGGATACACTGTGTCAGTCAGAGTATAGTAACCTAAAAATCAGACTTTCAGATACTGACTTACTCAAGGTAAAAAGGAGAAAAGCATACAAACAAAAACATTGGAAAGTACTGATATACCAGAGTGATACCTGAAATCAATTAGAAGAAACTAGTCTAATATTCTTTGACTAGATAGTGGTTGATACTTTCAAAGAAATCCCAACAAATGCTATAATCAACAACTATAGAGAAATGATTGCAAGATAAGTTTCTTCATTGGTTAGGAGTTGCTTTGTAGCTTAAAACATGAGAGCTTTCTTTTTCAGTTAACAAATGTAAGAAGTTTAAATTCAGCAGTCAAAACATTTCTTTTCCATTTAAAATGTCAAACTCTATTTCATGTACACTTTTACATTTTTTTATCCACAAAAGGCCTTTAACATTCCAAAAGCCATCTCCCTCTAAACAAAAAGAAAAAACCCAAACCAAACACCAAACAAACAAACAATAAATAAACAAACTGATATTGTAATATTGGGACTGCTGAAATGGCATAAATCCAAATTTTTAGGCAGATCTATCTATAATAGTATGGTTTTATACTCTCTGTTAAACTGTCTTGATTCCTATAAGAGATTAGCTATGGGCAGATTGTGAAGGCGTGAGGCAGAGATAATGCATATGTATTTAGACTATATGCGTTTCATCTCATCTCAAATGAGAATCTAGATCTTAAAGCACAATTTTTAAGCACCTTAAAAATAATTGGCTACATTTTGAATAGTGCCAATCATGCATATCCCCATGTGGCCTTACTAATCTTAAGGATCCTATATTTTCACCAAAGTTTTTGCCGAAGTATACATTCAATATAGTGTGTTTCTTTTAATTTATATGTCTTTATATGTATAAAATATTTTACTGACACCTTATACCCTGGTATGTTTCCCGTTATAATCAACTTTAGGGTTTTTTTAAAACCAGTTAAGTATAGCACAATTATGCCCTGTTTTGGATGCAGTTCAAGTGTTCCATTAGTTTCAGAAGATGTCTCTGTTACTTCTATAAATTTGTCCATTTCCACTGTTGACATTACATAATCTACATGCTATTTGATTCAAAGCTGTAGCTTTCAGTTCCAAAATTCCACTTCCTTCATTTGCAACAGATTTCTTTTCTTGTTCAATTTATTTGGTGTTATTTTTTTTTAAAGGTTGATTTTTTAACTCCATGTGTGCATGCAACATGGCATTGCTGAACTTGGCATTGTTGTTTACAGCTGTGGAAAATCTTTTGGGAAATGTGCATCTCATCAATGGATTGGCCTGTGACCATTTTCAGTGAAAATAATTCTCATTAAGCCAGTAAAGTAAAATGTGTTCTTATGTTTTTGCTGATTGTTTTTTTCCAGCCTCTTTTTCCCCTTTATTCTCTTCTTTTTTTGTGTTATGCCATTTGCTTGGAAGTAACAGTAACTTATTTTAATTTAAAAGTTGATGGAAATTTTTTAATCTTGCGTTTGAAACAGTGACTCATTGTAAATGATAACTGTTGTCAGCAACTCTTACTTTTTGCCAACAGATTTCATATTGTGTGTTGCTGCTGTGATATTCAGCTTCACAGTAATGTCCAAAAAGTTGGTAATGAGGTTAACAAAAACATTTAAAACACTTCTTCAAAATAAATATCTGTTCTGGAGTATTCATATTTATTGGACAGAAGATAAAAATTGGGAGACCATATTACTGTTCTAGTTTGTATTAATTCAGCACCTAAAGACATCGGTAGATCAGTTAGCATTCCAACAATGCTGCACTAAGCACTGCACAGACTTCGCTGACATGTTCACTGTAGCTAGAAACAATAGTATATTTCCAAACACATCGAATATATAATGTCAGTAGAAGTCCACTACATCGAGAAATGGATAAGCACAGAATATGCATAGGAACATGATAATATTTTGTACTGATTTTGGCTGGCATAGAGTTATTCTTCTTCACAGTGATTTGTATGGTGCTATGTTTTGGATGTGCGACCAAAACAGCATTGATAGTACTCCAATGGTTTAGTTGTTGCTGAACAGCACTTACACCTCATCAAGGCCTTCTGTGTTTCTCAAACTGCCCTGCTAGTGACCAAAGGGATTTGTGTTCAGCAATAAAACTGGTGGAAAGGAGGAAATTCAGGTTTATGGGGTTTGTCTTCCCGAGTAACTGTGAAGTGTAATGAAGCCCTGCTTTCCTAGAAATGGCTAAACACCTTCCTGCCAATGGTGAGTAGTAAATGAATTCCTTATTTTGCCTTGCGTATGCAGCTTTGCTTTACCCATTTCACTATTTTTATTTCAATACATGTTTTCCCACTTTTACCTTTCCAATTGTCTCCCCCATCCTACTCAAGGGAGTTGGTGAGCAGCTGTGTGGTGTTGAACTGCCTACCAGGATTAACCCTCAACACACTCATACTCACAAACAAGGAGGAACTCTTGAACAAGGATAAGATTCAAGGCAGTCTTGACTGCAGTGACCATAATAGTCAGGAGTTCAGTGTCCTGAGATGAGGGAGCAGGGCAAAAAGCAGGACCACAGCACTGGACTTCAGGAGACCAGGCTTTGGCCATTTCAAGAATCTGCTTGGAAGAGTCCCAAAGAAAAAGGCGTTGGAGGGAAAAGAGACACAAGAAATCTAATTAATACTCAAGGACCACCTCCAAGCTCAAGGGCAGTCCTTCCCACCAAGTGGGAAGTCAGGCAAAAATGACAGGTAGCCTGCATGGAAGAACAAGTCGCTCCTGTCCAAACTCAAATGCAAAAAGGAAGTATACAGAAGGTAGAAGCAGGGATGAGTATCATAGAAAGAATACAGAAACTCTGTCTGAACATTCAGGGATGAGGTCTGGAAAGCCAAAGCCCAACTGCAATTTAATCTGTCCAGTGAAGTGAAAGACAAAGTATTCTATAAGTGCATAAGTGACAAAGGAAGACTAGGGGAAATGTGGAACCACTGATGAATGGGCAAGGGGCCTGGTGACGCAGCACATAGAGAAGGCTGAGGTGCTGGATCCCTTCTTTGCCTCAGCATTTATCAGAGACTGTGGGGGAGGTCTGGAGTGAGAGAGATTTATCCATGGTGGAAGAGGATCAGGACAGGAAAATAATTAAGCAAACTGGACTTACGTAAGTCCATGGACCCTGATGGAATGCACACACAAGTTCTGAGGAATCTGGTTGATACAGTTTTGAGGCCACTCTCAATAGTCTTTGAATGATCACAGTGACTGAGAGAGACTGGAGGAAAGCAAATGTCACTACTATATTCAAAAAGGGCAAGATAGAGTGTGAAGGCAACTACAGGGCAGTCAGTCTCACCTCAGTCCCTAGGAAGGTGGTGAAGCAATTAAGCCTGGGAGAGTTTGCAGGCATATGCAAAGCAAGACAGTTGTTATGGATTCTGGAAAGGGAAGTCATGCTTGACCAACCTGATAAACCACAGTGAAATGACTGTCCCTGAAGATGAAGGAAGAGCTGTGGATATTATTTACCTGGACTTCAGTAGGGCTTTTGACACTGTCTCCCATAAGATCCTTGCAGAGAAAATTATGGCTGGGTGAGCAAACAGTATAGTGGGCTGAAAACTGCCTGAACAGCCAGGCTTGGAGAGTGGTGATCAGTGGCACAAAGTCTAGCTGGAGGCCAATGAACTGCCTGCCTGCCTTCCTTTTTCCTTCCTGAAGCTATCCAGTAAATACGGAAGAAATTTGATAATGGTTTAATTCAAACTGAAACTACAAAAATTATAATCATGTGTTGGTTAAACACCTAAGCATGAAGAAGGTAGAAGAAGCCATCTGAATGGGTGACAAACCTAAGATAAATTTGGGGAAATGTTAGACATCTGTTTGAGGAACAGATATTGTACTTCTGAACTTCTGCCAAAATAAAAATTGGACCTGTGTCCATTATAGACTTAAACTATAGTTGAGGCCTATTCTTGTTTCATGATACAGACATTTATAAATATGAATCTTTCTGGTCCAAATAATAAAAGTTCATACAAGGGACTTAAGAGTTAGGGAGAGAGTGAAACACCAAGTGCTTGAATTAGAACAAGAGGTGACCCAGATGTACAAGAAAAATTATTTGTTTAACTGAGAGTATAAGGGAACTCAGCATAATTGTGTGTAAGGTTATCCTTTACAAAGTAAAGTTGAATAATTTTGAACACAGAAATTTTAAGCAAGGTTTGTTTCATCCTCTGTAAATTTTCTTCTTCCCCTCTTAAATATTCAAATAAATCTATAAAATCTACAAAATCCTGGAATTATTGTATTTGTATTTTTAATATCTTATTTGTGTTTATCCATCTGTACACCTGAAGACAGACTAAAATTTTTAGAATAATGTTATTCCTTTCTAAAACACAGAGTGTTACAAGCAGATACCACGCTCTCCAGTGGAGTTCTTAATGAGAGTCCCAGGCTTACTATTGCTCCTATCGTGTCTATCTTCACATCAGGTTAATTGGTTTTCTGTAATTTCCTTTGTGAAATAAAGTAACTTCCCTATCAACAGGTATCTGAGATCTGGTTTGTGTCTCTGTCTGATGCTTTTCAGTGTTCTCAAAAATTGTGTACATTGTTAAAAAAAAAAGAAAAAATAAAAAGTGTTGGGTTCTGTTATACTACCGTACCTTGGCAGCACCTTTCCACATTAGTGTAATATTAGACAACTACAGAAGGTTTACTACAATTGAATTCCTGGCAAACAGAAGAGATGAGCAGAGAGGTTCATGTACAACAGAAAAAGTAATGTAAAACCTGAAAGCACTCGGTGAGGTTATACACAGGATAAAACAAAATCCATTTTCCAAACTAATGAAAGCTGTTATGCTGCTATCACTCCTTGAGGCATGGGACACATAGATAAAAGCTCACATGCAGACTGCTAATAGCCATATATTCTTCTGTCAGTGAAATTGGTTAAAAAAACTTTATTGAAGACAGCTCACTCTCTGCCTTTGCTTTTTTCTCCCTCTTACACACAAACATATTGGAGGATTTTCTTAGTAAAATATGTTTGGTCTTTGGACTGCTGAAGCAAGGATAAAAATTCAAAACATAACTAGGATTATATTCTGATGAGGTGAAATTATGAGTATATATAAATCCATACACACTTAGTATAATACAATAGTTCTATCCTTTTCCAGGACAATACTGAATTCAGCAAAATTTATGCCAGATCTCCAGAAATTTCAAAAATAGAAAAGCCTGTCTCATTTGTTTTATTCAAATGCAGAAGAAAACAGAATGACTGTCTGTATGATCTGTGTAACCTTGACAAAATTGTAATGCATCATAAACCAGATCTTATTTAAATATCACCATCAAATTATGAAGAATTAAAAACATCATCATAAGCAACTTCAAGTTCTTATTGCTTCATATATCATGCAAATTATTAACATATCAAAAAAGCCCTATCTTAAAAATAAAGAAATGAATATGTGTTTACAGAAGGCTAGCATACTAGACAGTACAACTTTTCAGATATTTTTGTTCTTCCATGTTCTATGTTCAGGTAACAACCTGAAGTACTTGTTCAGTCACTTTTGTAGGTGTTTGCCAGCTTGGTTTTTTTGTCCTTATAAATGTGGTAGTTTTCCAAACAAAAAATGTTTTGGCTTCCAACCAAGTGTTGCGCTTCAATATACTTTGTCCAACAGTAGAGAACTTATTGCATTACTAGTGCTGTCTTCTTTCTTTTAAGTAGTACCTTCTTCATCCTGGATATATTGTAAAATTTGATATTTTTTTTCGCTGCATGAGATCAGCTTATGGCGGATGATTATCACATTAAATTTGATTAGGTGTACTTTGTAGGTAAAAAAATAGCTTAAATTGCAAATGTTAACAGATAGCAGATTGTGTGTATGTGTGTGAATAAATGACTGGAACTGAACTGCTGAATCCTTAAGGAGAAGCCCACTACTTCCTAGTTCCAACTAGTATAGGCTGCGTATAAATTTTGGTAACATTTGGAATAAACAAAAGTGGTATATCCTGCATCCTCCAATTAATAACCGTCATGACATAGGACCAGCAATTAGGAGGGTGATCATATGTTGTGCTCCTGCATATAGACTGTTTAGATGGGGGGAACTGAAGGCTTGGGGCCTCAAAGAAAGGTTCCTGGGAAGAAGTGGTATTGGAAAGAAAAGAGCAGTCTTGGAAAGAAGGTGGTAAATATCTGGTTGGAGGAAAAGTGCTGAAATCGGAGGAGAATGCAAAAAGATGCTGCGGGAATCCCAGAGATCTTGGCCAGTAACACTGGTGGCTGGTAACTGTGAGCACAGGCACAGCATGACCCAACATGACTTTGTGCCCAGCATTCCCAGACCAGCAGAGAGAGCCCTCTGCGCAGGCAAGGGCAGTTGAGACCTACTGAGCGCACTGCTGGGGGGAGCGAGTGTGAGATGTAATCAGGCAGGGTAAAATCTCCAATCCCTTTGGTTCTTAAATAAACCCCATTGTACAAATCTACTAGTGGTTACCATTTACTGTCTCACCTGTAACTGTTTTAAATGATAGCTGGTGGTCTACAGGGTCTGGTTTTACGTGTATGCTATCTTGAGCCTGTTAGTACCTCCTAAGGCTTACACCCCTCTGCAATACTTACTGTTCTGTTGGTTAATATTTCATGTGGCAGTTATCAGACTCAGATCTATTTATTTTTGTATATGTTGCCTGGTCTTTGGCTTCTTTTTCTAAGTGGTCTGTCATTTTCTTAAATTATTGTTTTCCCCACATTCTTTTGATGGATGGCAGCAGACTATCATTGAGCCTGCAACTTAGGGCACAGGTCCTGGTCACCCAGTGATTTACATTGTAGGGGGAAAGCTCTTGCTTTTATTATCAGTTTTCCTGGTTTCCTCTACTGTTTCTCATTGTTTAGAAAATAGATGGAGATAGGTGTGTTTTAATGCTGATTGTTTTGTTTTGTTTTCTTTCTTTGCAGATGACTGTTCTGGGCTGGGTTTACTTCTTTGAGTCTACTCGCATATGCTGAAGTAAACTGAAGTTAAAATGTTCTATACCATTGCTCATGCTATTAGAGGCTTTCACTGTTGTCCTCAGTTTCCTCAGTGTGAGATCATAAACCTGTTCTTATACATTTTTCTGTTAATTGTCTTGACTCAACATAGATCCCTAGCTCAGACAATTGTGGGACAAGGGGTTGGGTTCTTAAGTCATTCAGTCCTAAAGATACCAAAAGTACTGGTTCTTTTGGTCTAGTTCCTGACTGAAGAGTTGTGAATACCTCCCAAAGGCTTTAACAAAATGTTTCTTCCCTCTTCTGGTGTGGTTTTTTGGGGGTTTTTTTGGTTGAGTTTTGGGGTTTTTTTTCATTTTGGGGGGGTTTGTTTGTGGTTTGGTTTTGGTTTGGTTCGGTTTGGTTTGGTTTGGTTTGGTTTGGTTTGGTTTGGTTTGGTTTGGTTTGGTTTGGTTGGTGGTTTTTTTTAGAAGGGAGGAGAGAGACATAGGATGGGGAAATGGTAAAAATAAAGTATCTTTGTACACATGTATTTCCTCACCTACTGGAGTATGCTTGATTTTGTCCTTATGAAGTGTTATTCCATTCAGTTCTTGTTATCTTTCTTACAGTACATCAGTAAATAAAAAGTTTCACTTTCTCATTCCCTGCCACAATGGCAGATGCTTTTTAAAGACTCATTTCTTTGGTGTCATGTCTTCCTTGCCTGTACAGGTTTCTTTGAATGTCAGTATAACATTCCCTGTGATATTAGGACTTTCATAATGCCTCTTCCCTCCATTTCAAAGTGGCTTATTTTTGCTACTGAATCACATTTTTTTGTTATTTTTTCAGATGTCTCAAAAGTTTTCCCTATCATCAGGTTTCATTTACCCTTGAGAAGACTAGAACTGTTAAAAGGAGACTCTTCAGAGGTGTTATAATTACAACCAGAATTATAGTTGCATGCACACAGATTGAAATTGGTTTTTAATTCTTTCCTCCTACAATCTATAATCTTTCCTCCATGGAATTTGCTTTATGATTACTAACTGGTTTAGGAAGTCATATCTGTGGTGTTATTACTTGCCCATACCTTATCGTGCCGGCAATCTCAGTTGTTCAGACTTTACCCTCCTTAGAACAGTATGTTTTCCACACTCTTTAATAAAGTGGGACGTGCCTCCTACTGCTGTGTACCTTGCTTGATCATTGATAATTATGCAGAGAGTACACTAAAGAAATATATAGTACTAAACCATCAGATAATATAACTTAATTACAGGGGTCTTAATATTTTATTTTTTAAATCACTTAGAACCAGAGTAAATGACAACACAGATATAAGACAGTGAGGGTTAGGTTATTCATGGGTTTGTGGAAAGCTTTAAGATTTGTAAACAATTCTATAGGGGAAGAAATGAAACAATAGCTATAATTCTCAAGGGAAAAACTGAGGTTTACTGAAAACTAGTACACATACTCTCTTCTAGGAGCATATAAGAGTACCATCCTCTGATATATGGCCTGTAAACAGCAGGTACATTACTGCTGGTCTTCAAGGAATCTCAACTACAAGCATATTATCAGGAATTATATTTTTGTAGATAAACGTAAATGAGATTAGTAGTTTTGAACCTGCTCCCCATTTATTTCCTCTAACAAAACCTAGTTCTCCAGTCCAATTGCAGTAACTGTTAAGTACCATGGCAATATTGAGAGACATTGGCCACTGAAACTTAACCTCTAGCAGAGGACAAGCATTAGCCATCAGGATGTTTGGTGTTTGTTTTTTCCCACTGGCTATGTTTCACTAAAGGAAAAAAAAATGAAAGAAAAAACATTTCCTATTGTAATACAATCTGGAAGAATGATATGGTGATGAAAAATGAGAATTTATATTTTGCATTCAAAAAAGAAAGAAACACATTAGCTATTTAGAGAACCCATGAAGAAAACAATCACTGGCCAATAGCTGTATTATTCCTTTGTTCACTTTATTTGCTCACTTTTGCAGACTATCCAAACAGACTTCATGTTTGAAAAGTTGGTATGTACATTACCAATGAAAGAACATTCTATCATAAAATGACCATTAAATAAAAGTACCTATCTAGCCTATTGGGCCAATGTGATGGTTCCTTGCCACATTTCAGGTAAGGCAAGTAATGTGAATACTGAATTTATTCAGAGTTATGGCAAGAAAAGCATTTTAAAAATGCAGTCTTTCAAGAACCAGGGTTAAGGAGTTCCCAGTAAAGCAGGCATGTTAAACCTGAAGGGTAATTTTGTGTTTTCTGTTATCATCAAGCTGGGGCAACCTCAATTAATACACATTCCTCTCTGCTTTTTACTTTGTGATCCTCACTAGCTTCCTTGCCTGCTGTTTTGGCTGTATCAGATTTGAAAGTATGGATTCCCATCTATTATTGGTCATACTTACTGTCATTAATGTCATTAGTGACTAATTAGTAGTTAACAAAATTTGGCAAAAGCATGAACACAATCTTTCTGCAAACCACATGCACAAGTAGATCTTAGTAGTTTCCATGGATCCTGTACACATTAGGTTTGTAATTTCTGTTTGTATACAGACCCTGTACTGCTAATTCAGTGCAGAGCTGTGGTACATTGTGGAATGCACAGCAGCCATTTTTCTGGAATTTTTGGAAGCCTAGAACAAGCAAGTTTTATTGGGCTACAAGATATGGTGAAATAATTCTTATACTCCAGGCTAAATGTCTAGGAGAAAAGGAAATTATGTTTGGTAAAGCCCAAAATATTTGGAATTGGGATTCAGTAGTAACTATAGCAATGCTTTCTCAGTGAACCAGCTCAGCAGAGGAGGTATTTATAGCAATAACCTCTTATCAAGTATATCAATAGATACAGCACTCCTCCAAGCTTTAGAAACTTAAATTGATCACACTCCTCTTACCATGAGTATCTGAACTATTTTCATTCCTTCTCTCCATTAAATACTCTATCTGCAATGACATGGTGAAGATATAAGGGATATTAAGAAACACCTAAAGAATGACTGGTCTGAAGAGCAGGAAATTTCATGAGCAGCTAGCTAGGCAACTTGCTGTAATGACTACTTAATTATAAAAGATGAATCACTGGATCAAAGCCTTATATTTCAGATTATGTCTAAACTATGGGACCTTGATCACATCTAATCCTCCCAGCCTAAGGTCTACCTTCATTGAATCTCAGTTTTATACATGTGAGAACCAACGTCTTAGCCTGCTCCACACCTTATTTCCACAGAGTCGCCAGCTTTTGGTTTCAATCTGAAACATCATCAAATGGAAACCAGAGAAGGAAAAGGGAAAAGCAGCAACATTGATCAAAGACTCAAAGATATGATGCCTATCACTAATCAAGTTGATGTGACTATGAAAAAACAATTATCATCCTAGCGTGTTTTGGATAAATTTTAGCATGTGTTAGGGAAATTATAAATCACAATACTGTGTGCAGAAAAAAACTACTTTGAACAGAAGAAGTATAGAAAAAATGATAGCATCTAGAGCAATCCTTTTTCTTTTAAGAGTTCTAGAGCATGTTTTGAAGGAGATAGCATCATAGTAATAGAATTAGCAGAGAAAAAAGAAGGAATATGGTCACATCAGGGAGACACTCTTGAAAAACAGTTCTGACTAGCTTTAAAAGTGCATCCACATGGACAGCTCTGACACTTGTGGGTATCTGCATTGCACTAGCTAAAGCCTTGTAAGTATTTGCTAAATATTTTTGAATTATTGCATTATGTTTGTAGCCCTGTCATAAGAGAAACTGACTAAGGTTATGATTCAGTCAATAACTATATAATTAATACAACATTAAAGTTAAGATGATTCTATTCCTAAATACCCTTTACCTCACTTTTTAGGTCACAATTCCACAAAGTTGGTACTGAGAAACTTGCAGAGGCTTATATTGAACCTAAGGTTTGAGAACTCTGGTCACCAAACTCAAAAAGAAAACACCACCAACTACCTTCCCTGTTTAGAAGGACAGCTAAAAGCACAGTTAAATTGTATGTCTAAATAAATTACACAGTAGATAACGAGCAGCTGATTGCAAACTTAGATCATGCTTCTATCTGGATGGTAGAGGAGCAGCTGTTATCTTATTCATCATTAATTTTGTTGCCCTTCCAAGAGTAGTTTGAAAAAAAAACATAAAATAAAATAAAATAAAATAAAAAAGGATGGCTTGATGTTTTATAATTATTTAGAAAAAATAATTTCTAATTTTCAAATTATTTTTTTTATTCATTCATTCTGGAAATTTCCACTAAAATTCTGAAAAAATATTTCAGTTGTCATTCATAGATTTTTCCTTCATTTCCATTTTACTTTCTCATTGTTTATCTTGTCATTAGAAACTGTGGATATGATGACCATATCATAATAAATGTTAGAAAAAATAAAGTGGAGAAGTGGCAAATGGGTGAGGAAAAAGAAGGCAGGGGGAGTCAAATTAAAAATAATGATCTAAAACAATGTACTATTTATTAAAAAGAATAGTCCTGAAACACTGAGGAAATGAAGGGTGGTTTTTTCACTGAAATCTATTCTGTTGTTTTGTGTTTAATACTTTGCAACCTTCTAAAAGTGTTTCTTAAACAGATGCCCAGGACTAATCAGGTATCACCCATGAATGCTTTCACTTTAAAAACAGGCATTCTGACAATGTAATAGACACAGAAGTTGCACTTCCGCATCTATGATCACAAGCATATTAACCTTTTTCTTTTCTGTACCTTCCCTTCCCCTCCCTTCCCTTCCCTCCCATTCTCCTTTCCTTCCCTTTCCCCTTCCTTGCTCAGATATAAATTATGAGTATATATTTTAAAATACTTAAAAATAGTAAGGTGATGACTTTGTATTGTATGTGTCAGTGGTCACCTGGGATGATGGATCTGGAGGCTTGCAGTGTCAACTAACAGAAGTTCTTTTTAATTTAAACTAATTACATTCTGTCCATAACAGATTCCTCTAGGATGAATGAAGATGGAATTCATATCATCCCACTTTTAGATATCTACAATGTAGCATCGATATTTGAGCTACTTTTTAGGTCTTTTCACAATAGATGAAGAGAAATAGGCACTTGTGGAACATCATTAATCTGATCTTTTTGTAAAGCTCTACTCTACAAGAAGATGAATCTGACCCGGATGTATGTATGTTAGCATCTGCACTAGTAAATTAAAACTGGTTAGGCCATGGGTTTGAACTCTAGCATATACAGACCTCCCCCAGTTTAGTCACCCCTTTGCATGATTCAGAGAAGTGCCACTAGGCAATACCCAGACATTCTCTATTCATTCAGAAGCAGGGGTAAGGGATTGCTCCCAGTCAGCTGCATAAATAGTGCTCCCTTGAGTTTTGTCTTGAGCATGGGGGAGGGAAAGAGGGTTTAGAAATTGAAGAATAAGCCAGGCTGTGCCACTTGTCCTCAGGTTTTATCCCATTATATGTACTAACGTAGCCATAGCACCAGGAATTTCCCTATGTTCAAAACTACCAGCCAAAATTCACAGCAAAGCCCCAGCTCACGATCTGTTTTGGTAAACCCATTCAACTTCTGTTTTCACAGCACCGTACAGTGGCAGTAAACACTGTATGAATATTAACAGCTCTGTTATTTACTCTGCTTTTATAGGGTGCATTTACACTTAGTGTACCAGATGAAAGTGCGTGCGTAAAACTTTCCAGAGACATATACAGTATCTATGCTTAGCATAAGAAATGCAATAAAATGCAAAGTTGACCAAGCAGAAGAACCACTCCCAAAAGCAAAAAAAAGGTTAACCACAATGGTATTCAATCTTGATAACACTCACCTCCTGTGTGCAAACAACAGAGCCTTTACAGCTCCTGAAAAACAGTTGATCCTTACATTGAAAATCACAATGTTTGGTATGTTTTCAACCAGCATGTTCCAATGTTGGCATTGTCTTCGTGAAAAACATTCCTATAGGGACTTAGTATGGATCCTTTAGCCAAGATGTCATGTCGTTCCTTATGACACACCACTCACTAAGCATGCTGTTGTGGTTTAACCTGGCAGGCAGCTAAGCACCACACAGGTGTTTGCTCACTCCCCTGCAAAGGGATGGGGGAGATAACTGGGAAAAAAAAGTAAAACCTGTGAGTTGAAAAAAAAACAATTTAGTAGGACAGAAAATTAAGGGAAAATAATAATAATGATAAAAGAATATGCAAAACAAGTGAGGTACAATGCAATTGCTCACGACCTCCTGACCAATGCCCAACCTGTCCCCAAGCAGTAGGCCACCACCTCCTGGCAACCACCCCCCACCTTTATGTGCTGAGAATGATGTTCTGTGGTATGGAATATCCCTTTGGCCAGTGTGGGTCAGTTTTCCTGGCTGTGTCCTCTCCCAGCTCCTTGTGCACCCCCAGCCTCCTTGCTGGAGGGGCAGCACAAGAAGCTGAAAAGTCCCTGACTTAGTGTAAGCACTGCTCAGCAACAACTAAAATCTTAGTGTGTTATCAACTTTATTTTCTTCTTAAATCCAAAACACAGCACTGTACCAGCTACTAGGATGAAAAACAACTCTATCCCAGATGGAAACAGGAAACATGCAGGGTGACATTACTTTCTGGGCTTGTCTGTCTCCCGTCAATCCAGGTAAGACCATTATTCATCATGGCTGACAAAAAGGAAACTGTGTTCCTGATTTTCACAGCAAGCCCTCATTGCAATTGCAGTTCAGAATGCTGTAATTATTTAATTCCATTAAGTCACACAGAAAAACTCCTTCCTCAAGGTCATTCCTTTGTATACTGTTTTATCAGCTAAAGGAGAAGAATGAAAGTCACTGAAAAAGAAGATGAAAAAGATCTATTGGGTCATCTGCTTCTTCTCTCTGCCAGAGTGTGATTGTTCCTTATTGTTACTTGAACATGTTTTCTCAAGTGTAATTTAAAAAGGCATAGGCAAAGAGTATTCCATCCCCTTCCCTAGGAAACAATTCCACAGAGTAGTATTTAACTTTGTCAAGGTTTTCCTTCTTCATGTAATATTTCATCTGTCTTAATTTTATTCTATTACTCCTAATGATAGCCTCTTAAAATTATACCATGCTAAATAATCTTTTACTATCCTCAGGTTTTATACCCTCCAAGTATTTATAGATTATTATAGTCCTTTCAGTTTTATCAGTTAGCCAAACACACATTCAATCCTTCTATTACTTCAAAAGCTCCAGAAATTTTACAAAACATATGGAAGGATAACCCCTGAAATGCAGAGTCCAGAATGTGCCCATAACGTAAACTTTGTAAAGAGAAAATAATAAGGTAAAGCTCAATCCTGTAGAAAATAGTCTGGCTACGTAGAACCAAGTGAGATATTGAGGAATATGATTGCATATACTGGAGAGCAATTCTGTACTGTCATGCCTGACAGCACAACGTGGCTTTTATTTATAAATCAGTAAATGGAATGAGTCCAGTAGAATATGGGAAGTTGTGTAACAGTCTTCCAAAGCTGAAGGATTAATTTAATAGCTAAGGTCAGTGCAAATATCTACATACTAGATTAGTTTACTTGGAACAAGGGAGTATAAAGGTTGCCTCCAGTCACTACAAGCACCAGCCAGCTTACATTCTTCAGCTAAAGTAATGGAGCCTGATTTTCTCTGGAAACTGCACAAGTTGTCCATGCAGTTATTCCTAACACTGTAAAAGATTAATAACTGAGAGGAGAGTTAGGCACATACTACTTTGTGAAACAGAAAATTCTGAGGACTGGTGAAGTATCAAGTAAAACTCTTTTTTCTTAAAAAAATACCTAAATTTTGTCCCAAAACATGACATTATAGCTGGAAGCTAACTTGTGTAAAGAATGTGCTCTTTTTGAGAGGATACTTTTGAGAGGATAATGTTCAGATTAGATACATTAAGATGAATACATTTTGTTCACATTTAGAATATGATACTGAAAATGTTGGTCTTCCTATCTTAATATTTCTAAACATGGTAGGTACATCCTTAAAACCTGATTAAAGGCTACATGAAGGTTAATATTAAATCACGAGACTTGGTGAGAGGGTATTGCATTTCCTTATTTCATGAAAATTGTGACTAGCTCTTCCACAGAAGTTCTGCTGCAGAGCTGTGTTTGATGGACCACTCCATTAATAATCAGGAAACTACAGTCACATAACAGCTTGTGCACTACTCAAGCTCTGGTGCAACTCAAATGATTTCACCTGAGTTACAGCAGAATTGATTTTTTTTTTTTTTTTTAATCCATTTGCTTGGTTTACACCAATTGTAAGTTACACGCAATGGAAAACACTGAGATACACATAGAGTTTCTTAGAGAAGGAAGAATGAACTCAACTATTTATAACTGGAGTGTTATGTTGGAGTGTAAATTCATAAGATTTTAGGTAATTCTATTTGATCTAAATGAGTGTTTCATTTCTGTATTGATGAATTTCAAGAATACTGAATGCAGGGAAACAGGAAAGTTCTTTCTTCACACTCTCAGTCAGAGGAAATGTTAAAAGTTTAAATTATGATTTTGTAGTTCTGTTTATTTTCCAATGAAAAGTAATAGTTAAAAATAAATTTATTTTTCTTTAGGTACAAGAGGAAAAGAGACATTGGCCAGTGAGAGGAAGAGCAAGAGAGGTCAACTACTGGTCAGCAACACCATTATCAACACTGAAATGGCCACTTGGTTCCCATTGCTCAGGTCATTCGTAACATAAAGTAGAATTGCTGCATGGGTATTATGGGTTTTCTGGGCATTTATGCTAACATGCTATACATCTTATCAAAATCTGAGAGGGAAAAAAGTTTTTTTCCTGAACATTTCCTTTCCTATTAACCTACAAGAACCTTTTATATTTTCAAGGCAACTGAATGCAAGCAGAAGTAGGTGAGAAGAATGGAAAAACAAGTGAAAGAAAAAGACAGAAATGGAAAACAGCATGGGATTAAGAAAAAGTGAATTGAGAGTACAGTTTCCTGTTCAACATACTGGAACAATTTTAAATTATAGCAACCACAGATTGGTCCCTATTATTAGCTATTTAGAAATGTTTCATAACTTTATCCTTCTGGCTTGCACTTTCCTTCTAACTTCGAATTTAAAGTTTTTTAAAATGTCATGAGGTCTTTTTGTAGGTAATAATAAGTGACATATTTAGGACATCAGAATGTCTGGAAATAGTTAACATCACACATGAAAGTTATTGAGACCACTCTTGCAGTTAATGCTGCCTCAAAAAAAGGAGCATCACTACCATCCGTGCAAATAAAGGACTTCAGAACATTTAGTATGTTGATTTTTTACAAGTTCTGGAGCCCTACCATCAGCTAGATTAGCAAGAATATGTGATCATACCTTTAAAAAACAGGCTTCATAGCATACATGTCAATAATAATAATAATATATTCTAAATTAACTATATTAACATATTTTTAATTTTAATTAATTAAATATATTAAGTAATATAAGTGATATATGTTTAGATTTTATTATTATGAAATAGAATTTTAAAATAGTCTTTTTTCCTCAGTAGTACATCTTTACAAGAAGTAAGTGCATAGAACAAAATCTTGGAAAATTGTGTTTCTTAGATGCATGTATAGGAGTGTGTTTAATTGGATTTCAGATGATGAAATCTGGACTCCGTATGATACATAAGAACAGTGCTCACTGCAGGCTCAGAACCAATAATGCCAAACACTGAAAAGTTTCAAATCCAGAAAAAATAAAAAGAGATGTTTAGCTTTATGTCTTATTAACATAGGATACAGAATATTAGCATCTTAAAAAGAGGTAAATGATGGCTTTTTCCACTCTAACATTTATTATTCTAATAAATTTTACAGCATTTTGGGGAACAATTACCTTTTTTTTCCCCCAAACTGACTCATCTCCTCCTAATTAAGAAGACAATACAGTTCCTGAAGGGTGACATTCTGATTTATAAAATCTACAGAGTTGAAATAATCCAGTAAGTGGTTTCTCTTAGTGGTTGAGGTATCTGTGTGAAACAAAGGAATAAGAAATAATTTTATCACCTCCTTCATGCTCCTCCTTTCTTGCACTAGGCAGTATGCTCAGAAATAGTCACTTGTGTCAATACAAAAAAAGCCAAATTCAGTCTCCTTTTCCATCTGCTTTGATGCAAGCTAAGCTTGTTGATTCCTCTGCTAAAAATCATAGAATCATTAAAGAGTCATAGAATGGTTTGGATTGGAAGGGACCTTAAAGATCATCTAGTTCCAACCCCCCTGCCACAGGCAGGGACACCTTCCACTAGGCCGGGTTGCCTAAAGCCCCATCCAGCCTGGCCTTGAACACTTGCAGGGACGGGGCATCCACAGCTTCTCTGGGCAACCTGCTCCTGTGCCTCACCACCCTCACTGCAAAGAATTTCTTCCTAATATGTAAACTAAATCTGCCCTCTTTTGGTATAAAACCATTACCCCTTGTCTAATTGCTACAGGCCCTACAAAAAAAAGTCTGTCCCCATCTTTCTTATAAGCCCCCTTTAATAATTGAAAGGCTGCCATAAGGTTTCCCCAGAGCCTTCTCTTTTCCAGGCCAAACAACCCCAATTCTCTTAGCCTGTTTTCATAGGAGAAGTGCTCCAGCCCTCTGATCATTTTTTCGGCCCTCCTCTGAACTTGTTCCAAGAGGTCCATGTCCTTCTTATGTTGGAGGTCCCAGAGCTGGACACAGCACTCCAGGTGCAGTTTCACGAGAGCAGAGTAGTGGGGCAGAATCACCTCCCTTGATCTTCTGGCCATGCTTCTTTTGATGTAGCCCAGGATTCTGTTGGCTTTCTGGGCTGCAAGAGCACATTGCTGGACCATGTTGAGCTGTCTGCCCACCAGCACCCTAACTACTTTTCTTCAGGGCATCTCTCAATCCATTCTCTGCCCAACCTGTATTGATACCCAGGGTTGCCCTGACCCAAATGCAGGACCTTGCAATTGACCTTGTTAAACTTCATGAGATTTGCATGGGCCCACGCAACAGCAAAACAAACACATTGTTCAGTGACGAACTCATACATTACTGACAGCAGAAAGTAGCAGTGGCCCTGCCATATGCAGCACACAGTACAAATCTGCATGGAAGGCTCCTTTGTTTTCTAGGCAATAATGTTCTTATCCTCTAAGCACTGCTCTTACAGTACCAAGAATATTGGCAGAAAACAAAAATTATTAATAGCCTTAAAAATAATTCTCCCAAACTTGAATTATATTGACATGTTTGTATTGATGGTGGATAGAACATGGCACGTTACGTAAGAGAAAAGGGAAAAAAGACAGAAACAAATGAAAGGATGCCAAACAAAAGCGGTGAGGCTTCTGCAACTGCTAAAGCTAATAAAAATGGATACTATTGTTTCTTTGATTATTAGGTACTGGCAGGGATGAAAAAGTTATATTTAAGTCACATTCGTACATCAGCTGGCCGGACTCACATGTGGGTTAGTTACAACTAATAAAACATCCTAAATTGAAACATTCAGTGCTTGGTATTCCCTGAGCCAGGAAGCCCATATGAGTTGTTTTGGTGTTATTCAGTCAACAAGGTGAGAGGTTTGAAAAGGAGTTAGCAATAGATGGTACTGCAAAAATACAGAATTGTTTATTTCCTGTGTTCATTTTATCTAAAGTTGTTCTGCCAAAATAAAATCCCATTTCACGCTCAAAGGCTCAACAATTGTCCATTCTGATTAATGGATTCTGAGGTCTTTAAGCCAGAGTATTCCTCTATTATTCATTGTATGTGTTTGCATAATGCTTTTATGTTTTTTAAGCGATTCCTTTGGCTAGCTGTTGACCCCTCAGATTCTCCCTGTTACACTGTACTTACTTAGAGAGTATTTATTTGCATATGAATGCTTTGTCCAAACAGTAATTTAAAATGCCATAAATGTGTGTGGCATTTTTCCTCTTGGTAGTAAAGACCTGTTTCTAATATCCTTGTTCACATATATTACTACCTTACCACTCACATCAACCAGTAGGAGGTATTCTGCCAAAGGTTATACAGTCAAGTTCCACAGATTTTAGTGAAAAACTTTCTATTAATTTCCCAACCTGTACTAGAGCAACATATTGCTGACCAAATAGACTGGGGGCAGAAGAAAAGTGATATATTTCAGACTAAATAGCCTATGTACATGAGCTGGGGTTTTTTAATCAGAGATAATAGGTAATTCTTTGAAAACATGAGTTCAGTGCTCTGTAGCTGTCAAAAAAGACTCAAACATTTGGAATATTTACAAACTTGAACAAAACAGAAAAGATCATTATACTATTTCACAAACCATGCTATGCTCACACCTTGACTGCTGCATGCAATGCTGATCCTTTATCTCAGAAAAGATGTAGTAGAATTGGAAATGTGGAAAGGGGCCGGAAGGATGTTAAAAATGTATGGAATTGTTTTTTAACTAAATAGGATAGAATTCATCAGTATCAAAAAGAGGAGGGAGAGATGTGAAAGAAACGAAGTCATAACTGAAATGCAGAAAATTAAAAGTAAATCTTACTGCCTCTCCTAAGTATGGAACAGAATTTTTGAAGGCAGAAGGGTGAGAAACAAACCGTAGAGGAGGCAATCAGGGCTTAGCAAAGCTGTGGGTGTTATAGTCATGGGGCATACAGGTGCTCCAACCTCCAGGGACTGACAAAGCTATGAAGTAAACTCATAGAAGACTTTATGTTCCCTTCTCCCACCACCACCCTCTATTAAACAAGGTAACACCTCTGTCTTAGAAAGTCATTGAGCTACAGAAGTTTGGAAAGTATATCAGAGAAGTGTCATCTGTCTTACTCTATTCTCATTGTTTGTCTATGGTTACTTTTGGACACAGATTTTGGGCTAGCTGATTTTTCAACCTGACCTATTTTGAGCAGTCTAATTCTATGTGTATATGTTTGTAACAATTGTATAAATGTTGGTTTGGTGGTTTTGGTTGTAGTTTTTTGGGGGTTTGGTTGGTTGGTTTTTTTTGTGTGTGTGTTTTTTTTTTTTTTTAACATTAGGTCATTATATGAAATAATAAAATTGATTTCAAGTTTTTATTAATGCATTACCTAGAATTGTCCCAGGCACCAATTTATCATTCTCTGTCTTCCAATAAATGGTGCATAATGATTCTACACCTAACTTCGAGGAGACACTGATTAAACTGTTGTCATATGGCTTAGATTCCATAGTTAGTTGCAAAGTGATGTCTGTAGGCCACATTGCATGTTGTCAGTAAATGTTTAAACTCAGCTATAAGAATTCTAAAGGATTAGAAATAAACGGAATTAAATGACTATCAGTAATTTCAGAGCTTGCACAAGCATGTTGAAACTTATGCTGATATTAGGCTATGTTTCAATTATTTTAATATGCTGCCCATGAAGCCTTATTGCTGTATGCTCACATAACTCCAAAAGCTAAAAGTCAGATGTTCCAGTTTCCCCCTTTAAAGATGGAGAATAATAATGAGGATTTCCGACTTTTGTATAATATTATTATCCAGAAAATATGCTGTGTGGATACCCTTGTCTCCGAATGTGTTAACAGTACCTCCACAAGGGGAAGGATATTGTTAACGTTGGAATATGAGAACAGGCTTTGATATACCATTAAGGACACATAGCAGGTGACAATGAAAGGAACAAGTATGATTACTCCAGCCTGTCTTTTTAGTGTTTGTTGATGTCACATGATGTTAAGATGACTGAAACATAAATTACCCTTGTAGAGAGATAAGCAAAGGGGAGAGTCCAAGATGCACTGAAGAGTTATTGTTTCAAAGTTCTCATGCAAGAGACAATTACAAGTTTTCAGTGCTTTGGCTGTTACCATGCATCATGGAGAAGTAGGTCGAAATTCAAAAAGAGAACCCTGAAACTCGATGGTGATTGATAGACA
Organism: Falco cherrug; assembly: GCF_023634085.1. Lineage (NCBI taxonomy): Eukaryota > Metazoa > Chordata > Aves > Falconiformes > Falconidae > Falco > Falco cherrug. The sequence goes on along the minus strand of NC_073699.1, from coordinate 22,711,105 downwards.
AACCAAGACATGATGCACATTTCTTCTGCAAATCACACTCTTCTTCATCCTTCTGAAGTCCTTCATCCTTTCTTCTTCATCCTTCCACAGCAACATAAACACCCAATGACAAGAATTCTCCATGTGTAAATGCAGCCAAACTTTTAATGACTAAACTACAGAGAACTTTAAGCAATAAAATAACCATAGCAATTGGATTTGTTCCCTGAATTTTGAGACTTAATTGCTTCCCTGCAGTCAAGGACATATTCCTTGTCTACAAATTTATTATTTGTCTGATCTGAAGTCTAATAATGATCAATCTCCAATCAGGTACCATGAAAACCTAAACTTTCTTCACCAAACCCTATGGGACTACGTATGTGATTTATATTTGCAGGCTAAGGCCCTAAATGGCATTTAAGAAACACACTGTGAACAATAAGTAAGAAATACAAAATCATCCCTGATTAAAACACAAGTGTTTTCCAAGATAATTCATTTCATTAGCAAATTCATTTTGTGATCCTCAGTGTGCAGTGTTACAGGGACCTTATTTACTTTGAAAGGCATGAAATAACTACTTTTTAAAGACTTGATACTAGGCAGAAATTATTTTGCAGAATGAACAAGAAATTAGTTTAATTGTTCTCTTTTAATGTCTTCTGAAAGAGTTCATTAATCTAAGAAGCTCACAATTATTCCAAAACAATTGCATTCAGAATCTACTCACAAGGTGTTTTCTTTCAGTCTCAGGATGACGTTTGTTTTGCTTTTGTTTTGTGTTGCTAGAGCACATGGGGAGATGCAACTTAGACTTTGGTAATGAAGCAAGTGGTGCTTGGAAAAAGCATGGAATAGTATTTTTCATCATGAAAAGATTAGTAGAAAACAGAAAAACAGCAATAAAACAGCAGTAAAATCTGTTTGAAACAAGCAGAAGCACAATATCAATAATTGCTTGCAGAACCTTCCATTATTCATATGACTCCAAGACTGAAGTGGTAGGTATTTTGGTGTGACTGTGGTCTGCTGTACTTGCTGGTAGCTTTCCCCATTGGTCTTTTCAAGCAATTGCAGATTTGAAATATCTCCTGGTCCATTGTGGCAACTTCAGAAAATGGAGCAGTTTGACACAGCGATCAAGAGAACTTTTTTCCTGTTCTTGGCTTAGACATAGGTCAGTTATATGGCCTTGAAGAAATAATTTCAATTTTTTGTATTTTGATAGTAAGTTTTAGGATGGGGACCTTTTTTCACTGTGGGCCTAAGCAATGTTTAGGTGAAATGGTTCGATGTTAATTAATCTTCCTGGAATCGTAATATAAATGAAAGCATTAACAGAGGTAGAATCTGGGGATTAGTGACAGATAAGTTTAATATTGTCATTAAAAGAGAGATTTAGAGTGATTCAAGAGATATGTGACTGGTTAGTTTGTTCTGGTGAAAACTTCTGAAAAGAGTTTCAATTAACTGTTCAAAACAAAAAGGGAAAATCTCAGATAAAATCACCTGGTCAAATATATCACAAAAGCAATGCTCTGGTAATTTGTATGGTTGTTGTCAGCAATTTGTATGAAGAAAGCATTCTGCTGGGAAGGTACCAACCTGAAGTACTGAATAAGATGTGGAGATAGGCAAGATGTGGAGATAAGCTAATAAAACTTTACTGTGTGGTTTTGTTTTCTTTTCTTTTGTTTTTTTTTTTCATGAATATCGAGACAGGCCATTAATGAACCTTTTTTTTTTTCTTTTTTTTTTTTTCTTTTCATAAACTGAGGGCTATTAAGGCTGTAGAAATGACAGGTCTGGATATGCATCTCTTTTTTAGCTCAGAGAACAGGTGTAGAAGAAATAGTCACCATGTGAATTTCTCCGCGTCCTCTACAAGTGTGTTTTAGTTCTGGCTGCAGAAATTACTTCCAATGGCAGGTCAGTTCAGACCCCATGCTCATTCAAACCTCTCTTTTGTGCTTGGCCTCTAGAATGACAACCAGGATGTCAATTAGCGCCAATTGTTCAACAGAGGCAATTTGTTGTCCTCCAGCAGCAGCCTGGAAATAAGGTAAAGAAACCTTGAAAAGGATCAATTATCCTGTACACAGCCACTTTCCACTTGATGTTGTTTTCTGCTGTCATGAACAAAGTGGGTGGTAGTTTATTCTTGCTGGCAGCAGGCATAAACTATCAACTGCTTGGTTTGTGAAAGGAAAAAGAAAAAAAAAAAGAAAGGTAAAAGGCAAGTGACCATGAGAAGGATGACAGATCATTATAAAGGCTTTATTTTATTTTCAGAACCCAGTCAGTGGACAGTACAATGACTCTCAAATTCATTCATTATTTTCACAATGACAGCACCCACACTAAATCTGATTATTTGCCTTAACCAAAGGGTTATCCTTGAAACTGTTTCCTCTTCTCTATGATTAAAATGTTTTCCTACCTTAAAGACTGTTAACTCCATCTTCACCTTAGAATTCCATTATGGAAACAAGCTGACTATATCACAGTATCAAGCTTTTTAGAGGTTATCAAGACTTTTAGAGAAAAAAAAAAAAAAAACAGGAAAAAAAAAAAAGGAAAGAATCAAAAGGCAGCAGGCCTCTTCATATTCTGGGAAAGCAAGGGTATAGTATGGCATGGAGACATGTCAAAAAAAAAAGGAAAACATGAGCTTGGGTTGGTGGTTGTATAGAGATGGTCAGACAGAAATGGGTAGAGTAAAAAATGCTAGCCAGGGCTGGGCTTTCATAATTTAAAAGGGAAATCACAAGCACCACATCGTCAAAGCATTAAACTGCAGGATATTGAAACGTGGTGATCAAAGAGAGTATAAATATTTGCTTCCATGACATAGTAACCTCAGTGCAAAATCCCTATGTTTTTGCAGGGAGCATCAGTGTTGTAGGCCTGCAGCCCTTTTGCCCACCCCTGTTGCTGTGCGTGCTCCCCGTGTTGCACACCGCAAGAAGGGCTGTGCAGCTTCCTTGCTCATTTCAGCCGCATCTAGCCAGGACCGATAGCAAATGTTCAAGGGAAGACTAGATATTTGGCTGGCTGAGGAAAGCATTTCACAGCAATGACAGACCTTATAAATTTAACCTTAAGCTGGCAGATTTATAGCTCGTCTGTTAAACAGGCTGTGGTGTGTGGGGCTGAATTTGTCATTCACTTTTTTTGAAGTACTGGCGCTACCTATTGTTGGAGTGAGGATACTTGCCCAGATCCACTGTTTTGAATTTGCATTGCAGCTGTGGCCGGTTCTTAACTCAATTGCTAACAGAAATGTAGTAGATGACTGCATTTACATCAGACTAGATGAAAGAAAAAAGAAAGGAATTAACAGATGTGATGTAACTTCCAAAACTGATACTCCCCCCAGTACTGTAATGTCATATAAATCATTTTCCCTGTATGTACTCTAGAGTCCTCATAGTCATAGGGTGTCTCCTCAGTAATTTCAGTCAATTTTTCATCTGGTTAGCAGAGTTCTCTACAAAATAACGTATTCTTAAATATCCAGTCTGTTTCCAAGGGTGGACAGGTTTAATTCAAATTATTGAATTCTCTTATTTTAACTGTGATCTAAATCAATGAACAAGAAAACTTGATTGAAATACTTACTTTTATATTTGTACTGCTCCAGGTGTTTGCCAAAATTTTATTCTTAACAGTTTATAACTATTGAGACATGCTGTCTTACAATTTAGCACAATACAAGAAAAGTAGGACTATATTTTCCTAAACAGGTTATACTATATACACAGTTAATCACTGTTATAGTTTGACATGCAGTTAAACAAAACAATTTAATTTTTATTTTATTGTGTTAAAAGTAGTGAGCATCATTTCTTCTTTAACAGATGAATAGTTTTCCACTCGTGATCTATGTTAAATGGCTTCTGAATGGAAACCAGTATTCAATTTAAGTGCAGAAAATCAGCATCTTCAGATTGATTTTATTAGCTAAATAAAGAACATCAAATTGCTGAATAATCAAAAAAACACTATGTTTTCAACTTAAATTAAATTATCTATAAAATGAAGGTAGTAATATCTGTAGCGGGGTATTAAGCGCCTCTTGTCATACTGTCTAATTTTCTAGAATTAGTAGATCTTACAGCTCAGAAATAATTATTTTTCATAAACCAAGTAAACTACAATAAAGAAAATCTAAAGCTATGTCAGCAGAATAGGTAGGGCTGTCAAAAGGATTGTTTATTACTTCAGAAACTCATTTCTTATGACACTACCTGACCTGGAGACAAGTTGCCCAAATAGGTTGTGGAGAATTATCCTTCTGGGTTTTCAAGGCCTAGCTGGATATGTCTTTAGTAGCCTAAGATCTTAAAAGCTCCCTTCCAAAATAAACTCTTGGGTAGTTCTTAGATTCCATGGTTCTGCTTTAGCAGTCTGAATTAAAAAATGCAGCAGCAAATTTGTATTACTTGTGCTTTTTTTTATTTACCTTACAAGATTTAATAGGTAACAGTATTAATATCAATTATCATAATTCTAAACATCTTTTAATATATTTTAAGGAAATTAGTTCTGAGAAAAAAACTGGCAATTACATATCTGTTTTTTCCGTTTTTTCTTTTAAATTGAAGTTAAATATGTTCACCTACTGCTTTTTCCAATAGAATATTTCCAGTTAAAAAAACATGAATGACAGAGAAAAACCAGATTGGTTTAAGTTGCCAAAATGGTCTTGGGATAGCAGCCAGCTGTAAATTAACATTCCTGCTCCAGAATGATTGAGAGGTATTAATTGGTTTGTCAGATATTTCCTTTGAATATCATGTTGTAAAATGAACAAAATCTGGGATATATAGATAATGAGCTACAGAAAAAACTATTCAGATTATCTGATGAAACAATAATAAAAGAATCACTGCTGTCTGTCATGTACGGTTATTTTAAAGCAGGGCTAGGCTGCCCTGTATTTTTTTAAGATTTCCTGTGCAAGGCATGCATGGAAGTCAGTTAAACAGAACCATGACAATGAAGCAGTTAGAAGAACATATAGGAGCTGATACAGTCAAGCATGTATGGGTTCTCCATTGTACACAGTCTTTAAATCGAGATAGATAGCCAAAGATATGTAATAAAGCAGCCAGAAGATAGAGGCTTTATCCAGTTACTACTTAATGAAATTCTGTGGCCTACATTATATAAGAGGTCAGGCCAGACTAGACTAGCATGCCTCAGTGTTTCAGTGTGTGCTTCGCTTCAATCAATTAAAAGCATTTTGAGCCTTGTCATCCAGAAAGATGCGAGAGAGAAATGGTAAGGCAGGATGTCTTGTGTCTCATTCATAGTTCAGTGCACATCACCAGTTGAAAAGATTAAGGTAGCAGTGAATTCCCGGTGGTGTTGAGGTTAATAACAGTTTTTCCCTTTGTCTTTAGGGGACCAGAATTACAACAACTGAATTCCTTGAAGACAGAGAAATTATATGACTTCACAGGAAATATGAACTTGCTAATTAGGTTCTGCATTCACATGCAAAATGGTAGGTTGACCCATTATGTTCAACATAATGGTATGTTACATTTCTTCTCCAAAATCTTTACATTAGATGTTCTCAAAAACACATCTACTTATTTCAATATATAAGCACTATTCAATGCAGATGCTACTTTTTGGTGCAAAATAAGAACAAAGTACTTTATTACAAAACTTTCATTGAATAAGATGACAGCAAAGTATTTAGAGGTCCAGCTTCAGTTTACAGGTACTGCCAGTGCAGTCATATTTGTTCACATAAGCATGAAAATTCAGAAAATGTCAGTCACATCACTTGCATTTAGTCAAATGCAAATGTAATAGCAACTGAATATATAGGCTGTGTTCAATGGAGGGTTCTTCTTAACTGATTGATCTCTGAACATGCTATGTGTCCAGATCATAATTTCCCCAATAAATGTAATTTGTCTAACTGCCCTGTATGCTTATGAACCTTGGAAGAATTCATTTAAACCAAAAGGAAGACAATTTCCAAGAGAAAGGAAAACTTTATAAAAAGCAAATCTTCTTTCTGCACCAAATCTCTCTTCTTCACAGACATCCTCACCATTCCTAGATAAAACAGTCACATTTCCCAGTATAGAACATACTTTGAATAAATGCCATCAAGCTTTAAAATTTGCTCTTCATTCAGACCATAAAGGGCAAACAAAGAGCTTGTGAGACTGCCCAAGCAAGCAGAAAAAGGCTGGATCCTAATAGAGCAAATCTTTTGTAGACAGCTCACTGCAGCCCTATTTCATAATGTCCACAGTGGACTGCTCTGCATGTATAACATACTTTCAAGCCTTGAACGGCAAACTAGCCAGGGTTAAATTTCCTTAATTCACTTTCAGTCCAATGCTGCAAAATTCTTGTTAGTTCTCTGTAGGCAGACTGAAGTCTGCCACATTATGTACTCAAAAAGTAACAGCTCTTTTCCATGCATCTTCAATGATGGTTTCTCAGAAGCATAGGAGCCAAGAAGTGCATCTATGTGTAAAATCAAAATAATAACACAAAATAGATTGTTATTTGACATGGTTTGGAGTTAAGTACCTTAATCAGAAGCAAGCAAGGAAACAAACAAACAAAAAAACTACCAATGTTTAAGTGACATTTATCTATTAAGTTAAACTGTTTGCAAAGGAAATTTATGTGCCAAGGTTATAAAGATTCTAAAAGACACTATTTAATTAACCCTCAGTTGAACAAAGAAGTCCAGAAAGAGAATGATACCAGACTAATGGACCAGCAAAAATACAGAGTACCATTCAGCATTAAAGTAATTGGGCAGAACACAGAAAGAGACCAGGATAAATGATTACTTCATTAATTTCAAAATTAAAGGGCAAGATAAGGTAGTCACTATCATAGAGAGTTATTAAGCTAAAACCAGCTAATCAGCGCAATTTAAATGTAAAGAAGTCATCCAATGCCCACCAATTTCAAAAGAGCACAAAATAAAACAATGTTATCTAGCTTTATCAACCAAACCATACAGATAAGTGTTTTAATGTAAGAGGTTTCTAATTTATTGCAGCCATTGTTTATCCTCAAAATGTTTGGGGTTTGGGACAGGCCTATCCAACACTGAAAATGTCAATGCTTTTCATGAAATGTTCCTTGCTTCCATAAAACTTGCTCCTATAAAAACTCTCATCACCTTTTCCACGTAAATTCAGTCTTCCTACCTGGCCTACTGGCCATCTTCTTAATCTGTTCTATATAACAAAGGTTTTTATCTTGCTTTTTGAGATGCCTTTCCCTCTTTCTGTCGCACTGACTCATCAGTTTTAACATAAAAAATGGGTCTGCCTCCCCAAATGTGACGTGTATATACAGAAGTCACAAGATGTCCCTTTTCTGTCTTCCCCTATGATGAACTCACATTTTAAATATAAGGCATTTTATTTTTGTCCCATATAGGTTTCTGTGTGCATTCTATTAGAAACTTCTTTAATATTAAATAAAATAATTAATTAGATAGATAGATAGATAGATAGATAGATAGATAGATAGATAGATAGATAGATAGATAGATAGATAAACCAAACCCAAAACCACATAAAGGTTCAAATAGCCTGGAGCCTTCTTCTTCAAAAATACTATCTTATTACTGGATCTCGGAGTTAGTATCTTAAATGGTATCAAATCCTAGAATACTTCCTGTATCTCTTTCATTCCATTGGCAATATTCATTTGCTTACTCCAGAAGTATTTAATATGCCTTAAATCCAATCCAGCATGCCTGACTAGCAGACTGTAACTCTTCATTTATTTATATTATATCCTGGTACTGCCATTAAAATGTAACATCTCCTGAGACTAAAAGCCTTAGGGCTTGTGCATTATATGCTCTAATCTGTTATCAACACATCATTTTATTTTCCCCCTTATAACTGTAAGCAAATTCTGGGACAATAATATGTTAATAATTTCCACTGACAGACTAGGTAGTATATAATGAAAACAGAAGTATTCAATTTAGTAACAAAGATGCAATTGACAATAATGTTTAAATGGAAAAATGTATAATAACATTTTAAATGTCTAAACCTGAAAATGTTCTTTTCTTAGGCTACTGGCTAAATGAAATTTTATGAGGAAAGTTGGATAGGTATTGACATAAAAGCACATAGATGGAATGAAAGTTGTGACAACATCTCCCTCCTTCTAAAATATCACATTTTGACAAAAATGTGGTTCTACAGTTTGAAGACTGAAATTGGAAATCCTGGTTTACATTCTCTTGCTCGTGTCAGTCTCATTTTTTAAACTGTGTCTCACCTATGACACATATGCATTGATTTAGAAACAGTGATTAAAACCTTCAGAATTTTTATAGCAGGTCTGAGTATCATTTTGATTACTACTTTCTAATTTTACACTGTTAATGAGATCAAGACAGGGTGTTTCCAACATTAGAATTCCCATTCAAAAAAGGATTCACTCGAAAGCCCTCTGGAGGACTGGTAAACTCCAGGATTCTCATCTTGGACTATACTGCCAAACAAAAAGAAAATGTATGTTGTGACTTTGGCATTTTAAAAACACTTTGATGTTTTTAAGCTGTAAGTAGTGAAAACAAGTTAAAAAAAAGTGCAACATTCTGAAAGACTTTTAATCATTTTCAGTATTCAGAAGTAACTCATATAAGTTTTTCCTTGCAAACCCCAATGGTTTACTCTGCATTGCAATATGTAATAAATGTTCCTTTCAGATAGCCCTATGTAGCATTGGTCTGAGACAGAGAGCATACCTGTTCTTTCATAAAACTCTTGTAGATACTACTGGAGTATGCTGATTGGTGCTATCTATTGAGCTATAATTAGGAAAGGCACTGAGCTGGAATAACAGATCTGAACACCATTCTGAAAAAGTTTATATTCAGACCAAACTCTGGATCAGAACTCTACAACTATCTTTAAATCATAGAACAGAACCATAGAATCATTTAGACTGGAAAAGACCTCTGAGATCATCAGGTCCAACCATTAACCCAGGACTGCCAAGTCCATCATTAAACCATCTCACTAAGTACTTGATTTATGTGTTTTTAAACACCTCCAAGGATGGCCATTCCACCACCTCCTCCCTGGGTAGCCTGTTCCAGTGCTTGAGCACTCCTTCAGTAAAGAAATTTTTCATGATATCCAATGTAAACCTCCCATGGCATAAGTTGAGGCCGCTCCCTCTTGTCCTGTCACTTGTTATCTGGGAGAAGAGACTGACCCCCCCCTGCCTACAGCCCCTGTCAGGGAGTTACAGAGCAATAAGATCCCCCCTGAGCCTCCTTTTCTCCAGACCAAACAACTCCAGTTCCCTCAGCCACTCCTCGTAAGACTTATTCTCTAGACCCTTCACCAGCCTCGTTGCCCTTCTTTGGACACGTTCCAGCACCTCGGTGTCTTTGTTGCAGTGAGGGGCTCAACGCTGAACACAGGATTCAAGGTGTGGCCTCATCAGTGCCAAGTACAGGGGGACAATGACTGTCCTTGTCCTGCTGGCCACACTAGTTCTGATACAAGCTAGGATGCTGTTGGCCTTCTTGGCCACCTGGGCACACTGCTAGCTCAAGTTCAGCCAGCTGTCAACCAACACCTTCGGGTCCTTTTCTGCCAGGCAGCTTTCCAGCTGCTCTGCCCCAGGCCTGTAGCATTGTGTGGGGTTGTTGTGACCCAAGTGCAGGACCCAGCACTTCTCCTTGTTGAACCTCATATAACTGGCCTCAGCCCATCAGTCCAGCCTGTCCAGATGCCTCTGCAGAGCCTCCTGTCCTCCAGCAGATCAACACTCTCCCCTCAGCTTGGTGTCATCTGCAAATTTACTGAGGGTGCGCTCAATCCCCTCGTCCAGATCATTGATAAAGATATGAAACAGAACAGGCCCCAGTACTGAGCCCTGGGGCACACCACTTGTGACTTCCTCCAGCTGGATGCAACTCTATTTCATACCCCTCTTTGGGCCCAGCCATCCAGCCAGCTTTTAACCTGGTCTCTAGACACACTTCCAAGCCACAAGCAGCCAGTTTCTCCAGGAAAATGCTGTGGGAAACGGTGTCAAAGGCTTCACTAAGGTCCAGGTAGACAACATCCACAGCTTTTCCCTCATCCTCTAGGTATGCCATCTTGCTGTAAAAGGAGATCAGGGTAGTCAAACAGGACCTGCCTTTTATAAAGCCATTCTGGCTGGGCCTGATCATTGTCCTGCATATTCCATGTGATGGTATTCAGGATGATCTGCTACATAAATAATATTAAGTTGACCAGAAGATGCATTTCAATATTCTATAGTTGCAAAATATAACAGTTTATTACACTATGCTTTAAGTTACTTTTGGCTAGTACAGTTTCATTCTTATATTATGGTTAATCAAGACAAATGTAATAGATTTGTACACAGACATTTAAAAATGGTAGAGTCTTGCGACTTAGGCCATCTGTCTCACTTGCACTCATTTTAATGCAGACTTGCATAAAACTATGTGGTCTGAAATTAAAGGGCAAAACATTGACCGGTGGCTTCACTGTCTTCTGTCATTCTGTCTTCCAAACTTGCAATGAAGGATAACATTTTCTATGTCTGTAAGATACTCTTAGAAATTAATCCTTGTTGCTAGTTACATTACTGTCCATATTTTGTGTGGGTGTCAGCCAGAAGACAGAAGGTAGATAGTGATGTAATGTTTCATTGATGTGTATTTTTATATTTCTTTTACTAACATTTTAAATGCTCCAGAATTATAATGGTTCTTTGTTCGCACTCATTTCTTTAGTTTTAAAAGAAGTGAGAGTATGGTCCCCATTTCTGCAAGTAATATGGAATTGTTAAAAGCGCTGTAAAGTAAGTAATGTATTTAAATAATAGATAAGGTGAAGAATTGGATCTACAAAATTATACAGGGAAGAAACTATATCAGGCTTGCAGATACGTTTTAACGAGCTCCCTGCAAAATGAGTCTGGGAGCATGGTCTAAGGACAGCAATTTCAAATAAGTCTGGAAGTAACGAAGAGGACACTGCATTATTAACTGCGAAACAGCACCATACGAATACAGCTATCATCTAGCTTACACACCCAGGATGGCTTGTCTTCTTGGCTTTACACTGCACTATATGGACTCACTAGCTTCTGTCCCTGGCATCTTGGGCATGGCTTATGGTAGGGTTCACCACAAAATGTAGACACATCTTTATGTGCTTCATTAATGAGTACCTTTGTTCAAAATTCACATCACCAGGAAGCTTTTTCTCCTTTCTAGATGGGACAGCACTTACACACTCTAGAGTAGATAAACTGAGGCACAGTTCCTGCCGCCAGCTCAAGATGATCTCACTGGAAGTGTAACTATCAGAAGCTGCACACTGTTACTGAGTAACCTACTTGCAAAACTAAGTGTCAATGGTGGTTTGAAATAAAGTATTCCCCTAAATATCATGACAGCAGCGCCTGAGCTAGGAAGCATTTTCAGAATAGCCTTCCAGGAGAACAGCATGGCATGTAACTAACTGATAACTCACAGTTTAGGGAAGCTTCTTGAGAAATAGAAAGTTGCCACTCAAATCACTGATTTGCTCCAAACCTACATATTCATTCTGCAGCTCACACAGAAGAGGCCAGCCCTGTCTATCCCATTATATGTGATGACAATATTCATTGAATTAGCCGGCACATGGAGATACACTCCAGGTTTTGGAGCTCACCTAACTTACCCATCTAATTGAAGGCAAGTTATATGGCAGAACAGGTTTCCATTGGCACTTCTGACAGCCTGGTTTAAGTAGCTCCCTGATCAAAGTGGGGCTGCTGTGAATCTGATTCCTATAATTTTTACATTTCCAAGGCTTTGAATACGTCAGTGTCACTACATGATGCAATTCCTAAACAATAAACACAAGCCTCTCTTCTTTCAGCACCAGTCCCCTGACCTGAGCAGAAACTGAGGAAGAATTTTAATGTTTAACCCTGTGTACTGTATGAACACTTTCCAGAACTGTCTTGTGATATCACTTTAGGGGGTTTTTGCTATACTTGTAAATGAATTCTGCAGTAGCACTTGGTTGCATTGCTAATTGCCCACAAAGCATATCACTGTCAAACAGCAATGTGTGTACCAAATAGATATTAGAAAAATAATGATTTTGGTGCTGACCTTTTCTATCTATGCCAGGAATGTGTATTAATAAACAGCGTTGTCATGAAGCATGACAGTTTATCTCATACTTAACAGCCTACTGTTAAAGTCCTTATTAATGTTGGTTTAAATCTACATGCAGTTTACTCACATCTATGCAAAAATATTTTTTTTAAGTCCTAGCACTCAGCTGGGTGATCCTTCCAGCAAATATGTTGCATGATCCTGGCCTGGAACACCCCAACTTTGAGCCTTGGCCTGAAAGTGCAAACACTTTAACTTGTCACCTGTGGCCCTTTTATAGAGACATGAATAACTTCTGAAAGGGACATTTTAACTCTTTAGAGTATATAGGCAGGAAAAAGCAGTTATAATTAAACAAGACATCTTTTATAAAGGGAACCTGAGTCTGCTGCTCACCTACATACTAAATTCTCAAGTCAGGTTGTCAGCTTAGCAAATCTGTTTGTCAGATAAAGAGCAGCTGACTATCTTTCCTTCTGAAAGTCCAAAAGCCTGTCCTTTTGTGTCTGTTGAGATTTAACCCCAGCCAGCAATGAAATGCCATGCAGCTGCTCACACACTCCTTCCCGCTACCTCAAGTGAGATGGGGAGAAGAATCGGAAAAAGGTAAAACTAAAACACATGAGTTGATATAACAATTTAATAACAACAGAAATAAAGTAATAATAACAACAGCAATAATAACTGTAACAAAGAGGAGAGGGGAACAGAGGAAAAAAAACAATTAAGAGAAGAAAAAGCAAGTGATGCACTATACAATTGCTCACCACCTGCTGACTGATGACCAACCAGTCCTCAATCAGTGATCAGTCAGTGATCAAAGGGTATGGAATATCCCTTTGGCTAGTTTGGGTCAGCCATGCTGGTTCTGCTCTCTCACAGCTTCTTGTGCACCTCCTCACTAGCAGAGCATGGGGAACTGAAAAGTCCTTGACTTAGAATAAGCACTATTTAGCCACAACTAAAACATTAGTGTGTTATCAACATTATTCTAACAGTAAATCCCAAACATAGCACTGTATCAGCTACTAGGAAGAAAATTATCTCCATCCCAGCCAAAACCAGGATGGTGCCTCTTATTCCAAACATTTCTCCTTCCTGCTCACTTTTCAAATTGTGTTTATTCTCATCTTTTCTTTGATGCCCTTTCCAAGGAATTCCTACAAGTTGTCTGATAATGCTTATGAGATACTAGTATTGTGCCTCTGGTTCTGTGTGAGTTGTCTGGGACCTCAAAGGAAACTCTAATGCCAGAAAAGGATTCCAACATATTTCTTTCATATTTCTTCCATTTTACTGTGACCTTCTTTTTGAAATTCCCTTTTTCTTTGTTTTTTTGTTGGTTTTTTTTTCCATTCTAAATTCTAGTGAATATATATAGAGATTACAGTTCAAAAGAGAAATATTGAAATAATTATTTCTGTAAAACATGAAAAATAGCCAAATAATGGAGAGTAAATAAAGCCAAAATAAGAACATTCATACTGCTTTGTGACACTTCTGAAAAATATTCTAAATATTGAGGTTTTGGACTCACATTAACAGCTATTTTCTGTCTTTCAATTAATTTGTTCCACATAAAAGTAGTGGTATCACAGAACTGTGTGAAAAATTATGGCTTAGGCCTCGAAATGCTAATTTAGATCCTGTGAGCTGTCACCATAAGATTATCTGGTAAAGCCATGTGAGTTTAGTGGAATCATAGATGTAGAATATGAGAACAGACTGCAGTGCGATAAAAAAGCACATATAAAGTTTTCTTCACAAAATAAGAACTAACCCTTCAATTGGAAAATATGTATGGCTTTGGAAGTGTACATGGCTTCATGGGGAGACTAAGCAAATTCACAGAAAAGAAATCTGGAGCGGGGTGACTACAACATAAGGCTCTGGAAAATTATGTAGTGAAGTACTGTGTATGTGCAGTGTGCTCTTGTAATCTTCCCCATTTACCTGCATACGTTCTCATGACAGACTTGGGGGGCTGTGTCACTATAGTTCCTTTTGCCTTCTTATGACCTCCATATGTTCAGAGTGGACATATACTTTGTCCAAAAAGTAGATGAAAAAAATAATTCATAGAAGAAAGAAGAAAATTTCAAAATAGATATGTATGTACCATAGAGGATTATATGGCATTTGCAATATTTCAGTGAAAAAGTGTATGTCTGCTGCCAGCTGATTGCAGAATACCATGGACTACCTAAGGGTTGGCAGGACGTGTGGTGAAGGTTAAAGCTATGCCTGTGAGTTTCTAAGGACATATGTTATTCAAAGCCCTGTGCGGTTATCACGTGTTCTGTTGACTATTAAGACATGTCTGCAATGCGCAATACTGTTCAGAGCAGAGTTTCAAGCAAAATGCAAACTCTGCAACCAGAAAAAGGGTAGGCACCTTCCCACAGTGAGTTAGGAAACATTGCTCTCAGAATTCAAGATTATATCTTCTCAGAGGACTGCAATGTACTGGGGCTTTGAGCTACATTTTACCATATGGTAACAACACATTTTCAGTCATCTCATATATATTTAAAAAGACCAAGGCAGAGAACCACGGACTAGATCACAGCAACATTACTGTAACAGATTGATTATATGAGTTATGCATGTAAATCAATGAGAGCCATGGGCTGCTTGTGTTTTTTAAATTAATTTTGTTGGCTAAATATGGATTGAACTCAGACTCAGATTTCCAGATATTTTCATTTAAAGCTGTATGTTACATGTGTGATAAGAAACGTGATGGATCATGGAACTATATTGTGGAACTGTCATGTACAGCCATCTTCCATTTTCTCAGAGTTATTAGAAGATTACAAATCACCTTGGCAGCAGAAAGTTCTCTTACCTTTATGCAAATGTTGTACTTGTTTAGTACTGCACCTATAACTGGAATTATCTAGTTTTGAACTAAAAAGAAATTCTGATATCTCCTAGTTATTTGTGATTTAAGAATTTAATGAAAAATGCAGCTAAATGTGTCAACTTTAAAGATAGTCAAGGTGACAGCTCTAATATATGACATGTAAAGTGATAAAATGTCAGTTACAGAGAATTATGAAATACTTGATATCATCTTTGGTATAATACTCTTTTCTGTCTACTCTAATTTAGAATGCTTCACCCTTGACAAAAGGTCAGATACTTGTAGTGAACAATAAACCGAAGGTCTTATCTAAATTGGTTGATAATTAGGTAATTTTTATGAATACAGTTTTCTGTTATACTACTTTAGCATAAAAACAGTGATATTCTAAGTAATGCCTTTATCAAGCATCCTGAGCTGTACTATGGTGTCCATTGTAGTGAAGACAAACTGAGCTACTCAAAATTATTTCAAGTATGGTGTCAATCTCCTAATGTGTCTTCAATTTTGCTATAGCTTAGTCACCTTGACAAGTTATTTTTAAATGCATAGGGATTTAGATGTACTAACTGCATTTATCACAAGAACTAACATTTATGAGTGATCACCAAGAGAGTTGATATGAAACATAAATCAGAGAAATTATTCCCAGAGAGAATGTGTTTCCATGCTTCTCAACAATGTTAATTTAAGTTTTGCCCATTTTTTTAATCACTTCACATTATCCCTTGTTCATGCATTGTTCAAAAATATTTTTAATTGCTATACTTTTGAAGAAAATTTTAACTTATAGCTGCTTAAAAAGTAATGACTACTAATTAATTGGATTTGAAAGACATTTATATAGGATCACACAAATCAAATTCTACGACACAGTGATCCAGAACAGGTTTTCGACCAACAACGGTCATACTGATACATGACCATCTTAATTTTCCAGAGAGTTTGTAGCTTTCAGTCACCTTCCTCCATGACAGTTCAGGTTTGGCATTCTATTACTCTATTTCTTGATTTTTATCTCATTGCTATTAGATCATCAACCAATTGTTTTTATTTTTTTCTGAGTATGTCTGCATACATATCTGTCTCTATTATTTGGCACTCCCACCAAGAGTACACCAGTATTGCTCAAAACTCTGAAAACCCATATACTGCATGTCATGCCATGAGAGTGGGGCATGACAAGGGTTTCAAAAATGGTTTTTATGCAGCAAAAACCTGGTTGTGATACAGCTGAGTCTCAGAATAGAGGGATGCGGATTTCAGATTTGCATGGAAATGCTACCCAGGCTGAGCTGTTTAGAGCACAGCCATTTTAATGCAGCCGGCGACAGGGCCTGGCAGTCTTCCACGCTGTTCTGTCCTCAGACCTGAACTGCTGAAGAGTTACAGGCATGACAACAGACAAAGACTGAAACACACTGAGGACAAGAGATTTCATACCATGTCTTCCTCTCCCTTCAACTGTAAAGTAAATTTTGAAAGAAATTAAAAGGGAAATTTGTAGGCCAAACATTAGATACTCTGAATTATACTTGGGCTTATCTTCTCAGCATTGTGATTTGCACCTAGAAGTGAAGGTTAGTGTAGAAATGCAACTTCTTAATCTCTATTTTGTTCTTAAATGACCTTTTTCCTACAGTTGTTGGGGTTTTTTAATTCATTCCAATGGTCACTCTTGTCAAATAAAGGAAATAATGTGCCTATGATGTCAGAGGGAAATTTATCAAAACCAGGCCAAAGTCACCTATTTGTCTGAATTTTACTGTTCACTTGACAGTATTCTGTTAATTTTTACAAATCATTACTTTTATTTTGTATTGCTGCTGTGAAAACAAATGAAAGTGGAAAAGTAGTTCACAGAGGAGGGATGAAAGTATTGATAGGCTATTTGCAAAATGGGGAAAACAGCAAATGGAGAGAGAACTAAACAAGACAAGAAACAAAAAACAAAACAAAACAAAACAAAACAAAAAAAAAAAAAAAAAGAAAGAAAAGAAGAAGGAAAAAAAAAACAAACCAGAGGCGAGTTCTGGGCCAAAACATGCTGACAGGGGAAAATCAAGAGGTGAGGGTAGGAATGAAAGAAACAAAGAAGGCTACTGAGGCTTTTAAATAAAGACATTTGGCTGCAGGTAGAAACATTGACTACTAACAGTAGACTCCCTCCTGAAAGGATGTAGACCTAAAGAGGCATTCTTGCAAGAGGTGTCATAGGCACATACAGACTGTTATCCTGGATTGAAGAAGACCTCTTGTTAATCAAGTCAGTTCTCCTCAGCTGGACACAGCTGTTTCAGGGAAGGTCTGAGAAACTGAAGGTTTTGGAATACCAGTCCTCACAGTAAACTCCCACCAAATACTTGTTAGTGAGGAATTGGCTAGAACTTGTATTTTTGGTTGCTTTTTTGTCTTTAGTTAATATAACTGACAGTTCTGGCAATTCATGAGTGGACAACTCTTTTCTAATTCTTTGAAGTTCTCTGAGTTTGAATCTGGCTGGAGGTCAATTACAGTTCTATGTTTTATTCCTTGTTTGCAGCAATATGCTGGCACAACCACTTTTAAGGGAGTTAAGGTGTGTTGTGTGGGTGGTCTTTTACTGTATCCAGATTGGGAGCTGTATATCTTGGGTTTGTTTGTTTGTTGTTGCTGATGGGGGTCGTATGGAATTATTCTACATCCTTTATGGCAATTATAAGCAAATTATGATTATACTGTTTGTACACTACTGTCATTATCCTCAGTGTGGTATCTCAATTGGATTTTATACTTGGAATTTCAAAGTACTATCAGGTAAAGGGACAAAAATTTCTTCTTCTGTTACATAGGATATTCTCTGTGCTGTTATCATTTCAAAAAAGAAGACATTCACCTGTATAGGAAAGGATCTACTTTTAACCCTTCAAGTAATCTTTTCTTCTCTTTGGTGGCTAAAGTAATCTTTTTCCCCTTAAAATGTTTTAGAATTTTCCTTTTGCATTTAGATACGCATTGTAGTATTGGATAGCCAGCCAGTCATCCTGTTAAATTGTCCCATTCTAATGCTCTTTTCTTTCCTGCAAACACTTTTGGAGACATCTGTGTCACTTTTTTTCTCCACTGAGCCAATCTTTGACTCATGAAAGTAAGTGCACAAATATGAACATACATGCACAACATTACCAAGTACTAAGGTTCCATGTACATGCATGCATGAACACACATGGACTTCTTTCCATGTGCCATGGTTCATGTTCCAGTATGAATATCTTCACACTAGTATAATTATCTTTTTCATTTCCCTGTTTTCTCCCCCCAGCTACAGTAACTCAGCACATTATAGTCGGTCATGCTGGGGTTCTTTTTCTTTGCCTCTCATTTTCCAAGCTTTGTTTTCACAATCAGTTTCACAGAAGTCTATGTCCTTGTTGCACATTCTAACCTCTACCCAATCCATTTAACTTGAGGCATCTAACTGAGCAGTCTACAAGTCATACGATTGCTGCCCTGGCTGTCTATACCTCTAGGATGTGATTCAGTTAAGTGGGTTGAATTTGGAAGTTCCTGTACCTTCCTCTGACAGAAAAGGTGTGTTGGGTAACACTGCTCCTAATTTAAGCAGTACCTGAAATTAGGTGGAACTGAAACAAGTCCCACTGCTTACAAATAGAATGCTGGAAGACAGACAGCTTTCCAGCAGAACAGGCAGTTTCAATTGCAATTCAAATAGATGGGAAAAGGGGGAAAATTTCATTTTCATGCAGCTCTGTTAATAACACATGGCACAGTACAGGCTGATGTTCTAATGGTTGGTTACGCTGTAAGCATATAATGCATCATAGTTTTAAAGAAATATCACTTTTGTACTAGTGAACTGAAACAATTATTTGCCAATGGAAAGTACAGTAACCAGAGTGGAAGGTCCCTGATTATTTATCTGTACTAAGAGACAGATCTGTCACAAGAAATGTGTGTGATTAATATACAAAGTGGAAAAGAATAAACCATTCAAGGAACTGAGATTATGCTAAGAAAACTCATCTTAGAACACCAACGTAGAAAGCCAAGGCTGTGTTATCATGTATCCTTATTAGAAATTCAACTTTGATATTCCTTTCTTCTTTGATTCTTATAATAATATTCCTTGCATTGAGTATTGAGCTGTGTTCAGTGTTTCCAGTTCTATGGAAGTAGGTAGCTTGGATTTTTCCCATCTAAGTGACTAAGTGCCTTAAACCCCATCAGATGTCATATTGACTTTGAGTCCAAATTATTAGCAATAAACTGTTGCTGTATCACTCATAACTCTTCATACCCAACCAAACCAAACAGAGAAATGAGGAGAAATAAGAATGGAGTCTTTGCTGTACAATCATTGCAAAGGCACTACATATTAAAGGTTGCATAGTCATCAGTATGGCAAAACGCTTTATGTCAATGTTCGTGACGACTTTGGTTTGCACATAATATAGAAAGCGGTCAAAATATATTGGTGTTTATGTTGTTTTGGTTGGTGGTTTTTTTTCACATCTCAAAGAAATAGTTTCTAGTCTTCTTGGCACCCCAATCAATAAGTATATCCTGGCATTCTATCTTTTTCACTGTTTTGTTAGTGTCATGTTGTACACAACATCCATGACTTTTTTCCTCCTGCATGCTTGCAAACAGCAGCTATTTCATGGTTTTTTCTACTATGGTTGGCTCCAGCTTTATAGCCTCATCCTTTAATATAAACCTTCATCTCAGTGGCTGATAAAAATGCTCAGAGATCCGATTCCAAATGTGTTTATGCGGGAAATGTGGACAACGCCTGCTTTGTCCTGGTTCCTGCAATGCTGGGGTGATGAGGCTTATTAAATACAGCAACACTTTGCCTTTCTGCTGAAGAATGAGTGAATCAGTCAAGTAAATTAAATGGAAAATCCTAGCAAATAACTGAATATTGTACAACTGAGTCTCATACAACTCAGGCTAGAGCTATACATGCTGCTGAGTTGAATAGTTAGATGGCACACAATTCACTGCATGCATAATGCCTGTCATGATACTCATTTCAACCACACAGTGTATAGCCTTTATACTTCTATCATGACTCATTAGTAGTCAGATCTGCCACCTTCCCTAGCGAAGCAGAGGATATGAGACTTCCATTTGCCGTTGGGTACCCACATTCCCTTCAGAGGTAAGCCAGCAAAAGTATGCCTGGACTACATGAAGCAAGGCATTTAGGAGCAGACACAGGAAAACTATATAGCTGGTGAGCACCTGCCTGGAGGACAGCGGACACTTCTAATCATATAGAGAATAATTTGAATGAGAATAGGCACAGAAAACGTTACTAGGGAAATTGAGACCCTATCTTTTGAGAGTAAATTAGAGCATTTGACTTCTTTAGTCTAGCAAAATGAAAGGCAAGCAGGGGCATGGTAGTGAAACAGCTACACAACGTGCGCTGGGATGACACCCAAACTAATTGAAGCAAATTTGTTACCCCATCACATGCACTTGCTTCTGTTGTTTGATGTGAGACACTGTTCTCCATTGCCTCTACTCAGAATGCTCTAGCTTCCTTAGCTAGGACATACAGAGGTTAATCATTTCCATTACCACCTACTTGCACCCTACTGTTAATAGCCATGGACTTATACCCATGAGGTGTTCAAGAACTCAAAAAAGCCTGTATTGTTTCAGCAGTCTTATATTTTGCTGGGCTGCAGCCCATTTCTTCTGGGAGCTGTAGTAAAACCTGCTTTGGATTTGTTAAGAGAAACTCAGGAAACCCAGGACCCAGCCCTCCTAATCCTATACGTATTCATCCTTTTATGCAATTTTAATTGTTTTACTTTATTGTGTCCTGACTTGCTCTTCTGTCTCTCCAACTCTCTTCTTTCATCCAAAGTTTTTGTCCTCAGCCCTTGCAGAATCAGAAATCACTCCCAGCTGTTCCCTTTGTTATGATTTAGCATCTGGAAAAGGATTTGGTTTATACATACATGCATGATAAGGATCTATCAAATGAAATTACCCTTAACTTACACCACTAACTACTAAATCACCTTTATTGTTTTTTTGGTGCTTTAAAGTATTACAGAGTATGTTACAAACTGGGTTCCAGGTTCCTAAGCGAATTACAGGGCAAAGGAAATATTTACCAATAGATTTTTCAAAGACCACTTGCATAAATAATCAAAAATGCTACTTGCCCTTAAGCAAATGGAAGAAGTTTCAGTCCCCAGTGAATTCAGTAGTAAAACTTTTTTTTTATTATTTCAGAGTAGGATATATCAGGATCAAGCAGATTTTATATGATGCAGCTAAGGTTTTACACTCTGTGAATATAGCAGAACTGACACTGTGTGAATTTAGGAGAACAGTGAAACAAACTCTCACATTAGAAGAAATGTTGTAAATGGGCTCAGAAATCTTCCCGCCAGAAACAAACTTAGCAACTATTCTAAATCTCAATAAAATTGAAGGTTTCAATATAGTGGTTTTTGTAGATTAAACACTCTAAAAATCTAGCAATGGACATGAAAACCATGCATAAATACAGTTGCTGAAACAAATAAAATGTCTTAATGAAGGAGCTGCAAGTACCAAATGTGAATAGCCTCCATATGTCTTTAATATCGTCGTAAATTTGATATTTAAAGCAGGAAAAAACTATCAGTACCACGTATCGGCTTCTATGAGTTCAGTTGCCTACTTACTGTTTGATAACATAGCTTTTTAAGCAAAAATAACAAATGGTCCAGATCAGCAGAAATGTTCCCTCATATCAGGTTTAAAAGTCAAAAACTTATTTTTTTGTACAAGATGATAATTTGAAAGAATATTTGGTATAAATTTGTTAGACATGTCTTGGAGTAATTAAAAAAAAAGAGAAAAAAGAATAAGATGGAAAGACAAGAAGTTTATATCCCAAAATTAAAAGCTCTTTTGACCAGGAAAAGTAAAATATTTTTTTCATTCTAAGGAAAGTTTTCCATTACAATGAATCAGGATTTATTGAAGAAAGAAATGTTAAGTGAAAAACGTAAATAAAATAAGTTTATGCATCATGTAGCCAAAATAGCTTGAGAATAAACTAATATTAAAAAAAAAGTACCTGAATACATAAATAATTTCTAAATAAATATCTAAAGCAGAATTTTAGGAATTTATTTGTTAGATAGTAACATTTTAATACAGAAATTCCCAAAGGTTTCAGCTTAGATAAGGGTTCCATCACAGTCAGTGAACTACAGCACACATGGATACTTCCCCAGCACACATCATATTTATTTCAACTAAGAGAGATTTCTACTTCTGCTGAATCTGCAGATGTAATTTCTCTAGTAAATGTTACAACGTTTGATACCCAGATACTTTTTCTGTGTTAGCAGGTACTTGACAACATTAATACAAGGAGTTGACTCCCCTGCTTTTTACTGAGCTTGGGTCCAAATTCTTTGAACTTACTGCTGGCCTTTGAAAAGATTTCTCATGAAGCCCTGTACCTGCAGGTGACAGCTCATGCAACTTGATGAGGATGTTACACAGCAGAGAGGAGTCTAAATATGTGGAAGAAATGAATGTACTAAGGCAGTCTTCTTGGCCATTGTCATGGTGTAACATACGGGAGCTAACAGCTCAGAGAGTATTTCAAGCTTTATCTTTTCCTTTCCCAGACTCCAGGTTGACCATATCTGTATCACAATGAAGTTCCCAGGCTCTGTGGAGATGTGAAATCAGTGTTTTGTGCTTGGTGTGAGGCTGTGATTTCTAACACATCTAAAGATCAGTGAAGGCAGAATCTAGATGTGATTTCTAGTCCCTTTCTCTGTGAGGGTACCATCTTTAGCATCTATCCCTTACATTATAGGTCTTTTTCAAGAGCAGACGAGTAGTATCTAAAGCAGGAAGGATTCATAATTCATATGTAAATGGAGTAAATTTGCTGCTCTGTAACAGTCATGAGCTCTCCCAATTCTACTCCTTTCCTGGACAGTTAAGACAGGTTGTTGAGGTTACATTCATCTAACCTGTGGCATTAGCTATGTTAACCTAAAATCACTCTTTGTATGTGTGTTTATGGACCAGGACTCCCTTATGCTTCCTACAAAGCTTGCTTGTTCTCTAGGATGGACACTGCTTGGATGGTATGCAGGTGCTGGTGCTGACCCTCATCTGTCTCTCTCCAGCTCCTGGCATCCCTGACCATCCCTATCCGCTCTTCCAGGATCTGAGAATGAAGCCAGCTCTTTCACAAAGACAGGAGATCCCAGAGCTGCACTGAAGTTCTCAGAAATATCCACTTTTTTGAGTGAAGCTGGTCTGTCTTTTTCCCAAGACTGTTTTCAGTGCCACGGCTTATGGGCTCAGTGTGCACTTCCAGGAACTAGGATACCCCCAGTGGGGATTAAGGAATGTCCTGGTTTCGGCTGGGATAGAGTTAATTTTCTTCCTAGGAGCTGGTACAGTGCTGTGTTTGTGATTTAGGATGAGAATAATGTTAATAACACACTGATGTTTTAGTTGTGGCTAAATAGTGCTTATTCTAAGTCAAGGACTTCTCAGTTCCCCATGCTCTGTCAGCAGGAGGTGCACAAGAAGCCGGGAGGGAGCAGAACCAGGACAGCTGACCCGAACTAGCCACAGGGAGATCCCATACTATATGATGTCATGCTTAGCACATAAACTGAGGGAAGCTGGCTGGGGGCCACCAGTCACTGACTGGGGACTGCTTGGGCATCAGTCAGCAGATGGTGAGCAATTGTATTGTGCATCACTTGTGGTTTTCTTCTCTTGGGTTTTATTCCTCTCACTCCCTCTCCTCTTCATTTCAATTATAATCATTATTGTTGTGGTTGCTGTGGTTGTTAATTAATAATAATAATAATAGTAATAATAATAGTAGTAGTAATAATAATGTCAATTATTAAACTGTTCTTATCTCTGCCCACAAGTTTTACCTTTTTTCCGCTTCTCCCACCAGGGAGAGGGGGGTGGGGATGGGGGAGAGAATCAGAGGAAAGTGAGAAAACTTTTTTTAAGAAAAACAACTTTATCACAGGTTGAGATAAAGATAGTTTAATAGATAAAGCAGTGCTTACAGACTTTCACTTACAGTTGTCACTTCACCCCACCAGCCAGTAAGGTGAGGGTGCACAAGAAGCTGGGGTGGAGGGCGGGGGTAGATCTGGGACAGCTGATCCCAACCGGCCAAAGGGATATTCCCTAGTGTATGATGACTTGCTCAGCACATAATTCTGGGGAAGAAGAAGGAGGGGGGGGACATTGGGAGTGATGTCATTTGTCTTCCCAAGTAAGCTTTAAGCATGACAGAGCCCCGATTTCCTGGTGATGTCTGAACACCTGCCTGCCCTTGGGAAGTGGTGAATGAATTCTTTGTTTTGCTTTACTTGGGTGCACCATTTTTTCTTCACCTATTAAACTGTCTTTATCTCAACCCATGAGTTGTCTCACTTTTACACTTCCAGTTCTCTCCCCCATCCCACTGTGGGGGGAGTGAGTGAGCAGCTGTGTGGGGCTTGGTTGCCAGCTGGGGTTAAACCATGACATCTATGTACTTAATAGCATGGAATCTGTACATATGTAAGAAAAGAACAATGTGAGAACCATAATTCACTGGGGATCTCACAGGAAGCTTATATTTCCCTAGATGCAAGAAACCTTCCAGAGTAATAGTAGCAAGTGTATAATACTCATAGTAATAATAGTAATAATAATATCTAACTAACTAAAGCAACCAGACCCTCTTCCCCCAAGCATTTAAAGGTTCATTTTGCAGTGTCTAAACAGTCTACCAGAATTATGACAGGCATTGTAGTGGTTGAGTAAGAAAAAAAGAAGTTGATATTGCAAAAAGAAAACATTTTTAAAAAGGTAAAATAGCTAATATGTATAAGGGGGTTACTTGGTTGTTTGTTGTTTATCTTATTCTCATAGCTTTTGGCAAGTGTAGTCATTCATATTTTGCGGACAAAGCAGATGCCCATGAGTAATTTCCATTACTCCATAGCTGATCCAGCAGAATCCTGAAGCACAAGCATAGTGGAAAACACATTTTAAGATTGTATTGATTCTATGAGTATTAAACTATGGTTTTATTTTACTGAATCCAGGCCATGGAAGCATGTCCAGGTACAACTCTGAAGGCTTCAGTGAGGTTACCTGTCCTACATGAAAACACACTATGTTGTTGTGACTGTCTGAATGATGAGTTAGTAGAAAGGCAACAGTGGTAATTTAACATTTTACGCAAAGTGCTGCTGCAAGTTGATTACAATTTTTTATGCAATGCCACAATAAGGGAAATAGCAATTAACAGGCAAAGGGATGGAGATACCATTTTTCTCACCTTATATTAAATTAATTATATTGGATATAACCCTAGGAAGACAATTTCCTTTAAAATTCCTTGGGGTGAAAAGGGCAGATTCACTGAAAATTGCTTTCAATACAACTTCCAGTGATTACTCTTTGGTTTTTTTCAGTTTAAAGAGCTGTTTAACAGTATTGAAAGTGGTTTGACATACACTTTGCAGATATGTACCTCAATCAAAATTTCAATAGAGTAGGAAAAAAATTAAAAGAATGTGAACAAAGTGTTTTTATAATGATAAATCAGCTTTAAAATGCTTGCACTCTAATGTCTTATGGGACTTAATAACTTTCTATAGAACCGGAAACAGAGAATAAAACCAACACAACTGAAAATACTTTTACTTAATCATGGTCTCATGTTGAAATATAAAAAAAAATAACATTCGTCCTTCAAACCAGTTGGTTTGTAACTAAAATGTGCCAGCTTTAATCAAAATAGCACGTTCAAAACCAAAACAGAATAAACAATATTTTTTTCTAATCTTTGCTTAATACATAAACACATAAAGCACAGATGTTTCCTTGGTTGGCTTGTCACTGATTGTGGTATCTAAGGATATTTGACTCACATTCATTAAAGATGTGAAGCCAAATGGCATTTTGCAATCATTGCCTAAGGTAGTGATGAAGAAATTGCAGAGGTGCTGAGGAACAATAATAGTTTTCTGAATCTTTCAGATCCTTACTTGTTGAAAAATAGAGAAAAGAGCTTTTTTTTAATTTTTTTTAATTTTTAACAATACACTAAGGCCTCCTACCATGCCATTTGTGCTTTGCTTGACATAAGAAGAGAGTGGCAAACCCCTCAAACTAAACCCATAAGGATTCAGCTGTTTTTCATAATTGTGAATGGGATCTAAATTTAATTGAAGAGACAAATGCTACTAGGTCTAGGTGGAAAAGAAAAAAAAAACAAACCAACAAACTCCATACTGTTTGATAACATATAATGAAATTTCAAAATATAATTTTTTTAGTAACTGCTGTAAACTTAATTGACATAGAGTAAAAATACCCCGAAAAAATATATTATCTTTTTAAAAAATGTATACAGTTTGTTTAAGGTAAGCAGTAACTTGTTGCTTATACTTCACATTCAGATCTCAGAACTAAACAAACTAACTCTTCTACATGACTTCTGTACATCTACAGAAGCATCTTACTTAGCAGGTAGACCTAACTGATTAAATTTGAACTAGATTTCCCATTCCATTTCATGGTCATTTTTTCAGTTTAAGAAAATGCCATTCAGCCATCTATACGTGTAAGGCACTGCAATTAGGGCCTGAGATCACGTTCACATTAGAATGAATAAAACCAAACCAGCTTGTTTAATCAAGGGTTTTATTGGACCTTGTTGTTACAGAAACATGGTATCTTGCTATGTGACACCTTGCTGTATGGATTATGCCTTCACATTAAGGGAATTCAGCTCCTTACACAGCACATCTTTAACTGAATGGAGCTCTACTACAGAGCAGAAAAACAGTAAAGCAAGAGAAAGTGAATCAAGGCAGGAAGATTCTCTTTCCTCCCTCTTTACATTTTCAGAGAGCCATGATAGCCTGTTGCAGCTACAAGGAATGACATTTTTCATGTTCCACCAAAGTTGTATGCATAAATGTTTTTACCAATGAGGCAAAAAAAGGAGGGGGACTTTTCTTACCTGAACTGTCATCTTCTTTGGATAACACCAAAGGGTTTTTCAGTTACTTATAGAATGTGCAGAAGGGTCTTCAGTTTTATTTGTAACTAATATATTTGGGAAAAAAACCCCAATATTTTCTTTGGTCATTTACACTATGCATTCTCCCAGTTGAAAACCACCAAGGCAAGTATACTGCCACTTTTAGCCAGAGTTTCAAAGAAAAAGATGTATCTGCACCAGTGACTTGAGATTACTAAGGCTTCAGTCCCAGGAGAGAAAGCTCAAAATAATAATAATGAAAAAAAAAATAAATACAGTCAAGGACGGGACAGAATTTCCACATGTAAGTTCAAGATAGAGATCAAAAGAATATTTCTTACAACCTCAAATGCTGATCTGCTGGGTGTTCAGACTAGAAGTTAATGGTAGACTTCTTCAATTGATTTAAAAAAAAAAAAAAAAAAAAAAAGAAAAAACCCAACAGAGTAAATGGAGTGTTTACTTTGTTTATCTCAGAGGAAACAAGATTGTTTATAATGTCATTAAAAATTTTGCTGCTGTTAGAATGTTTCAACATTGAATTTAAACCATAGGCAATGATGACTTCTTTTGAATTGTTATTCTTTTTTCCATGGATGATCATATTTCCGAGGTGTTTGGGTTTTTTTTTACTGTGTTTTTTTTTAGAAATCTGGGTACTTTTGACTGGAATGATTTAAAAAAGTATGGGTAAACGTAAGACCAGCTACCTAATGTTCTCACACCTTAAAAGAAATCAAGAAAAATATTGCACATTTATTAAAACAGTGTGGTATGGTAGTATGATTTTTTCTCATCCAGTCAACGAGGAGAGTTTATGACTCACTGCCCAAAAAGGCCCAACTTATGCATGTCTTCATGCAGGCATACTTTCTCACATCTGCCAGCAAGGTAGTCCTTAGAGTTATAATAGTTTATCAAGAAGTTTCAATTTCACTCTGAAAGAGGCCTTACTATAGGATTTTAACTTTAAATCACATCAATTGTGCCAATTAGTTGAAGTCAATATAATAGAATATAAAAGCAATTATATTCTGACATTTCCAATTGAGAATATTTTGTGTTTGAAATTCTATTTTAATATGGATATTTCCAATATTTAATTATAGAAATGGTTAAAAAGCATAGAATTAGCTTCAACATTTTAGTGTTCCAGTAAATGTTTTAGTCAACTTACTGGTTTTAGTTTGATTTTCTAGTGATACCTGAAAAATCAGTGCAGAGGGAGACAGATATTTCTAGATAATGATTCTTCCACCAGTTAGGATGACTAATTTAGGATGCACTAATCTAATCTAGGACCTACTTTAGGCTTAGTGGGATCCAGAGGTTTCACCATTCCCCTGACACTAAGAACTATTCCATGGTTAACACATACATTTTTTTGTGTCAACAGGCCATCACATGGAACTGAAAACAGTGTAGAAAGCACAGTACAATGCTGCACTTCCCAGTCTATGCATTGACAGGATCTGTGGCAGTTGCTGCATTGCACTTAAGATTGTCCAGGCATTAGTTATCCTCCTAGCACCTGTGATGGAGTAATGAAAAGAATCTTTAACAGAACTATAAAACCTGTACTTCAACAATTTTTTTTTTTTGGTAGAAAAGAATCTGAAAATGTTAATTAAGCCAAGCTAGCACTTTAGAAAAAGGTTTGGGATGTCAGAGTTCTTTCTACTACTCAGTATACTTTTGTGAAAATTGTGAAGGAAATTAACAATTCAATTCACATTCAGAATTCTTTTGAATTTCAAATTCTAAGGTACAGACTGTAAAAACATTAAACATTGAAATACTTTTAAATTAGTGAAAAATTTCAGTGGTCTCAGACTGGTTTTTTCCATTCCTTTCCACTGGAAAGTGTTCAGTGTGAGGGGCTCTCACTGAAGATCCCTACCACCAAGATTTCCTCTACCCTTAAAAGGGATAGAGAATTCTCCACAGAGAAAGGCATAATCATGTTGAACTCAGTACATATGAAGATGAAGGCAGTTTAAGATTTTCCCTTAAACTTCAACCTGACCCTGCTCCCACGTCTCTATTTTCTTTTTTCTAGAGCTAATTCACAAGCCTAGAGAAGAGATAACTTGTATTCCCTTGTCTTTTTCCTTTTTTCTATTGTAGTCTTCCAGCATTTACTGGATCTAGAGTTGGGTAAAAAAGTCTATTCAAGATGTTCTGGGCTAACAGAAGAAAATATTGCCCCAAATAGTGCTTTGGTTTTATAGATACAAAATCAGTAATGACGTAAATCCAAGTTCAGTACACAAAGATACTGAAGTATGAGGAAAGGCCAGACAAAGGCTTTATTGTGAAAAAACTCCATCTGTAAATTCTGGGACTAGCTAAAATCAAACCCAGGACTGCTTTAAATATCTTTCATTTTTTTCTAAGCAACCAAAGTTTTTTTGTTTTGTTTTGGGTTTTTTTCTTGTCTTTTGTTCTTTCCTCATGTTTGGCCAGTATCTCTGCTGTGTCTACTTATTATGTCTACTTACATGAGAAAGCAGCAGTTTTCTGGCCTGAAACAGTCTACCATGCAAATGCACAGATTTTGTGATAAGCACAGCTCACATCCTAAAGGTACCTTCTGCCAACAGGAGGTATTTAATTCTAACACTTTTAATCTTTTTAGCCTGATTATAAAAAGATTCTTTACTGTCAAAACATTAAAGTTTTCTGCAAATACCCATATTTAAAGAACCATTAAACATCTCATTTCATTACTTTCTAGGGTTACTTAAGCTAACATGACCACATAGATCAAAAAGAATATGTCTGGATTGTTGAAATAGTCCATTAATGAACGTAGTAGGAATTAATTTCATTGAAACTCTCAAAGTTTGCTGTCCTTACTTACACAGAATATACTGTTGTTATTTCAAGTCAGATTATCCTCCTGTCTGAGAGTGCTCTTGTAGCCATTTCTTTAAGAAACTGTCTTGATGACCTTTCACATTTTTAGTGGAAATGTCAGAAATTAGATGAGCTGAGCCTGAGAATTAGATTAGTTCAATAGTCTTAATTTCTTTTTGAAAAATCCTAGTAATGACATAAATTGAATTGTTCTTTATTGTTGTTTTTACCAATACTTTAATAATTTCCTTTTATCACTTATTTTTACTTTTGTGAAATATACATGAATATGCAAAAGAATAATGAATAACTTGATAATGATACTTGATAATAAACTTTTAAACCAAAGAGATCAAAGGTGAAAGCTAACTCCATCCAAGTAAAAGCTGTTTGCCTTTGCAAAGCATAGAAAATTTTTACATCCTCTGTAGATGTACAAGAAGAAAAAACTAATTCTATTTTAATTACTAAAAAAAGACATAAAAGCTAAATATTAGATATTTAGTCTCAAAACAAAAATGTCTGGCTGCACAAGCAGACATTTGTGTACTTTTGCCATGACTCTGTTCTCAGGTAAAGTCAAGAAATATTTAATCCACCTGAGCAATAGTCAATAAAATTTTGCCAAAATAAGAATGTCTGAAATACAGGTTAGCCTGGAGATGAAGCTCAGTACATCATTCTAGGTTTGTTATATTATGCTTTCAAAAGCAGTCTGGAAAAACATGTCATTTGGATTCATGTCAAACCATGAAATGTGAAAGTTCTTAAGCAATAGTTTAAATTAGTTGTGTAAAAATGTCAGACCTTGATCAATAGGCCCATCTTGACTATTTAAGTTACTCAGTTAATGAGAAACATATTTACCAGTTTTGATTCCTCACAAGTTCCTTTGTGCTTTCTTTTCTTGATTGCCCTCTTTCAGAAAGCACAAAGAAAGCTATTTTAGGTTTTTTTCCAGTGTGTTGGGCAGTACCTGGCCTTATGTAAAGCTTTATGTAGTGACAATTTGGCAGGGATAGAAAAAACTGATAATACTTGGACTATGTCTATATAGTCCTTCTTTTCATTAAGATTATTACTCAAACAGACTTTACCCAGGAAGACCCTGGTCTAAAATACAGTTCTTTTCTTGTTGCACAAAACTCTTCTCAATCTATCTTGATTCTTTGTTAGATTGTATTAATATCAATAGTACCATATATCTGGAAACAACATACAAAGTTTTTAGATGTCAAAATGCAAGAACATCAACAGTATTTTTTTATCAACAACAGAAAGAAAATTTCACATCCAATATTTAAAAAATATTTCATACCACTGATGAAGCAACCACTCCATGTAATGTGTTCAGAAAATCTATGTTAGTGCAGATTTGAAGGGGTCAGAGTTCTGTTTAATGAAGGAAAACTTGTATTCTGTCTGAATAATTGGTAAAACTCAGGTAAAGAAAAGCTTTGGAATATTCAAAACTCTTCAAAACTTCTAAAAATAATTTGTGTGTCTGCCTTTACATACATGCATACAGAAAGAATATAGCACTAAATTTTAAAACAGAATGAATCCCAGACTTCTTCTGTATAGTTTCCATTATGTAAAAGAAAATATATATATTGTGGGCAGCAAGCATGAAAAATGGAGATCTGTAAGGTCATAGTTATCAGCTTACTTAATTTTTGCTTCAGTTTGTATTTTGAATTTAACATCCTGACAGACTTCTTTGGAAATAAATAGCTGGGAATATATGCTACCAACCACTTGATCAGAAAGAAGAAATAAATAAAGCCTTTCTTAGAGAGCTGGAATAATACTCAAGATCTCAGTCCCTAGAATTCATAGGAGGCTTCCACCATCCCAATATATGCTGGAGAGACAATAGGACTGGGTACAAGCAATCCAGGAGATTACTTGCATGTATTGAATTCAATTCCTTGATGCAGATAACAGTTAGGGTAACTAGGGGATTTACTGACTGTGCTCAGACAAGGAGGAGCTGGCTGAGGGTGTGAAGGTCAAGCATAGACTTGCAGCCTGGTGATTGAGACAAATAGTGTAATCACAGCCCTGGGGCTTTAGAAGGGTAGATTTCAGATTATTCAGGGATCTAATTGGTGGGAACTTATGGGATACTTCTCTGAAGAGCAAAAATGTGCTCAAAATTGCTCATTGACCTTCAGGGAAAATAAGTGCACAAAACTGAGCAAGTGGGGC
Source organism: Falco cherrug (assembly GCF_023634085.1). NCBI lineage: Eukaryota > Metazoa > Chordata > Aves > Falconiformes > Falconidae > Falco > Falco cherrug. Next base: position 22,678,963 of record NC_073699.1, on the reverse strand, counting down.
ACAAAAACAGAATGGATGAACAGGGAGCTCCTGACTAAGCTCAGCTGCAGAAGTGATGTTCACAGAGGGTGGAGGCAAGGACAAGATACCCAGGAGAAGTACAAAGATACTGCTTGTGTCTGCAGGTTGGAAATCAGAAAACCAAAGTTGAGCTAGAGCTGGAACTGGGAAGAGATGTGATGGGCAGCAAGATGAGTTTCTAGAAGTGCATTAAGAGCAGAAGGAAGCAGAAGAAAATATGGGCCTACAGCTTAATGGGCAAGGCACCTATTGATGAAGGACACTGAGAAATTTGAGGTACTCAGTGCTTCGTTTTGCCTCTTATCACAGATATGACTCTCTCAGACCTCCCAGGTCCCTGAGCCTACTAGTGGAGTCCATGAGAGTGAATGAAATATATTGTAGAGGCAGATACACCTAGGCAGTACTTTACGCACATTAGACATGCACATACAGGTCCATAGGACCATACTAGGTGCCCTCAAGGGGGCTGAGAGAGCTGGCTGATGTCATTGTGCCTGCTCTGTATTATCTTGGAAAGGTCATGGTAATTGGGACATATTCCTGATACACAAAAAAACCAGACAAGCTGACCTTCAAAAAAGGCAAGGAAGATCTAGGGAGCTAAAGGCCAGTCAGCTTCACCTGTGTTCCCAGGAAACTTGTGGAACAAATCCTCCTGGATGTCACATGCAGGCACATGGACCCCAGAAGGTGACTGGGAATAACCAGCATGGACTTGCCAACAACAACAAGCAGTGCCTGACCAACCTGATTGCACTCTACAATAAGATGTCTAGCTTTGCAGACAAGTGGGGAAGCACTGAATGTTTACACCTTGATTCAAGTAAGGTGTTTGACATAGTCTGCCATGGTGTCCTTAGAGTGAAATTGGTGATATATGAATTGGATAAATGGAAAGGGCTGAAAAAAATGCCTAAATGACTAGACCCAGTGAGCTGTGATCAACCGTACAAAGTCTGGCTGGCTACTAGTGGCATCACTCAGGAATAGAGGCAAATACTATTAATGTCCTTACTAGGGCAAAAGGAATTTTGCCTTGAGGGGAGGGGGGGAGTTACTATAATGATGGCCAAATAGTCAAAAGCATTGCCTGGAGAGACTGTGAAGTCTCCGTCCTTGGAGATATTCAGGACTTTCCTGGACAAATCCAAACTGGGCTGTATCTGAGCTTGCTTTGAGCAGAAATGTGGATCTGCCTAGAACTCCCTAGATCCTGTTCATCTTACACAATTCAATGACTTTATGATCCCGTAAATAGATCCTCTGGAAAATAGATGGAAAGAATAACAATACATGCATTTTCCAATTCTAATTTTATAATTCTGTATTTTTTCTATCTAGTATTCCATTGCTATCTGGATTTCCAGTGATATTTGCCACAGAAAGAAACCCAGAGTCCCAAATGCATTTTATCTCCCATGAAATAGTTTGTATAGCTGCTAACTTTGTTACACTACATTATCAAATTGAAGAGTCATTGAAGATTCATGTCATCACATGTTGTGGGGGTTTTGGGTAGGGGCTTTTTTGTTTGTTTGTTTGTTTACTCATTATTCTTTCTCTTTTAAAAAAAAAAAAAAAACAACAAAAAAAACCAAACACCAACTATGCCAAGACAAGCAGTTTAAAAAAATAAAATAAAATTGTCCTTTTCTCTCTTAAGGGAAATACAGTGTATAATATAAATAAATGAAATAAAAAAGTTATTTAAATAATTTTGTAGATCTCAATAGAAGTAGCAACAACTAAGAAATTCAGCAGTGAAGCACTACTATTAACTCATCCTTTAAGACTCAGAATGAGGAAAACACGAAGGTAATTTCTCTGGGTATTAACATTTATATATAGCAAGTACTGCAAGCTTCCTGCAGTGTGAAGGACTCTGCAAACAAAGTATTTAAATATATGCGTAAGTTGAATGGTGTGAGTACTCCTTTTGAAGTTCAGAGGATGGCCTGTCTATATGAAATTTGGCAGTCAAAGAAAATAAAATTAATTTATTGCAGTTAAACATAATTCAAGCAACAGGCATGAATCAATAAATCATAAATTTAGAAGGTAAAAATTACCAGATTAACTGTCTGTCTTTGATACTTATTGAAGAAAAAAGATGTTTTGTGCCATTTCTTTCATCCACTCCTTTTTGTGTCAAAGTCATAAAGAGTATTTAAAAGAGATTACTTGCAACAGACAGTAGTGTTAGCTTTCACCAGCCTGAAATTGTTCTTTCAACACAAAACATTATCTTTCTTCCACTCGGTTTGCCTTCTTTGCAATTCTTGTCCTAAACACATTGTTTTCCAATACAATTAATATTTTTATTCTTGTGGCATTGTGTTAAAAAGGTGAGATTTACTGATTTTTTTTCTGTTTAGAAAAGTAGGGGGTTTTTATCAAAGAAATATCATATCAGAGGTATGATCTACCTTTAACAAACCTGGACTGTATTTAATACCATTTTACATGCATATCCATGGCCATTATTATTCTTTCCTTTAAAACTGTACAGAGGTCACACTAATGTCTCTGTGACTGCTGAGATAAATTTCTTCAATCTCCTTTTTAATTACTGATACAGCATCAGAGAGTACTACTCTGAACTAAAGATATTTGTTGAGTAGGCTTGGTACAGGACTGTTTTCATGAGTCAGTTCTTTTAGAAGTAGGATAGATAATACCTTGTTTTCACTATTTGAGCATACCGATCTGTTAGAGGGTTTGTTTCTTCCTTCTGTGCTTAAGTTTCTAAATCTTCCTTTCCATTAATCATTCTGTCTTTCTTCTCACTATCAACATTTTAATTTCAAAGAAAATATTTGTCAGGTTTGTTAGGCTTAGATCCTCAATATGACACTCTTCCTTGTCCCTGAAAAATCAGCTTCCTGCATCTCCAAAAGACCATACTTCAAGCCTAAACCACTGAATCCTGAACATACCTGCAGTTATACTTTTTCAAGTACAGTCACAACCAGATTGCCAGAAACAGTAGCTATCTTGTTTTCCTGTTTTTCAATTAGTGGAAATGAAATGGCTTCTCTAGTAATTTATTTACAGGAAAGACAAAAAGTGGAAAAAGTAAATAAAATGTAAATGTGACTTGACAAGGAAGCCATAATGAAAGATCGCTGATAAGACCAATTTCTTCTTCAGTATTTATATAGACTCTACGGAGAAGACCTGACTGAGTATAGCCAGAAGGCCATCTACAAAGTATTTCTAAAAAGGACTATAGGCTCTATACACAAGATGAAAACCAAAACCCTCAGTTTCCCTTCTAAATCACAGATATTATACCCAAAAGCTGGGAAATTAAAATTTATATATGAAAAAATATGGAACAATATTGATCCTGGGAGTAACAAGCCTGTCTCATAGATCTTTGCTGAAGTAACTTAATGTGTGTGGAATAAAGATAAAAGCCTCAAATCTGCATTTTAGGGGGTTTAGTCCCAATTAAAAGAACAGGAAGAATTTATGCTGTACTGCTATGCTTTTGCTCTCATTATTTCTTTCCCCTTGCTACAGTAGTGTATTAACAAATGGAGGAAAAGATGAGTGACAAGTTCTCAGATTAAAAGGTGTGAGGACTGTAAAATATGTCATGATTATGGTCTGCCTGTCTCAGTAATGATTCATAGTAACTAAAAGGAGATGGAAACCCTGTATCTAAAAAAAAAAAAAAAATTAAAAAAAAATGGTGCCATGATATTTCAGACATATCCATTTAAAATGTACATACCAGGTACCAGCCCTGATATCCATTCATACCTGGATCTAATGTATCCAGTCATGACACACAGGCTTATGTTCAGAACCAGAACGGCTCTAAAGTTAACACAAAATCCATGCAAATCATAATCAAACAGAATAATAACACACTTTGATGGCTCTAATTAATGGTGGAGTACCTTGGGGTGCAGGGAATGCCATGTTCAATTGATCATATCATGGCTGAGCTCTTACTTCAGTACATGGTCCAGTCAAATGTTACCCTAACTAAAAACATGCAGAAAGAAGAAAAAAATTCCTGTACCCACCCAACCTTGATGAAATATCAGAAGCAGGAGCAGCTTCACGTGAGCTTATACCTGACACAATTCCTGCCATTGATACTGGCTTCTACATGGCTAATTTCACTGAAAATGCTACTTATCAGTCAGGAAGGAATTCTGTTTAATAATGTTCTAAAAGTACTCATCTTTCTAATGCAAGCTGTGCTTTTTACTGTATTAATGTATTTATTTTCTTGTGTGGGTTGCTTGCTGCTAATCTCACTCTTCCAGAGAGACTGTGAAACAGTCAACTTTAACAACATCCTTCTTCCAAGACACTATGGTGACCTTCCCTCCAGCACATAAGGACGTCTCCTCCGGAACTTGGAAACTCTGTGCTCCAAGCAGGATAAGTGCAGAGGTTTATGAGGTGTCTTCTGCATCTCCAAAGCCTTTGGATGTGCACACATTTCTATGAGAATTAAATATTCTAACTTCTTGGCAGCCCATCTATCTGAACTGCCTGAAAAGTAAATTGTCTCCCCTTTCCCTTTCCCCTACTTTGCTTTGGCATAGGCACATAATGATTATATTCCCAAGCAATTCTTCAACTTGTCTGTAAAACATGATATTTATTGCATTTTAAGAAGACATAGCAATATTTCCATATTAGACTATCTAGATTATTACCATTATGTGCAGTAGATGGCAATAAAACCACCACGTGCTCTTGGGCTTTCGCAAACCACTTGGCTTATTTTCCTTTTAAAAACAAAATAAATGTGCATCAGGATCTGCTGTTACACAAAGAAAATAAATTAATCCCAGTCATTTTACACATTGCTTATGATCATGCAATAGCTGTTCAGGCTAAAAATTGCTTCAATTAAACCAGTTCTCAAAACTGAGGGTTCCCAAAGAGGATGCACTCTCTGGGGAAAAGTAAAGGATCTTTAACATTTCTCTGTGTTACTTGGTTACTGCTGCTGCTATTGGTGGCAACAAACAGCAGAATGGTTTAATCTCCATTCGAGAAGCTTGCTGCAGTACAGTTAGCATATCAACATTTTTCCTTCCCAGCACTCAGTCCTGCTCAGTTTTGCTTTTATATTTTTCCCTTCTTGCTAAGTATTCCCCCAAGACTGCAGAAAGCAGACACCATTCCTCTAAAATTCATTCCCTACTATTTGCTTTGTTTATTTTCAAACAGTGTTTTCCAATCCCAGACAGTAAACTCCTTTGCAGAACATCTCACAAAATGAAACTTCATCCAACAGTGAAATTTGATCTTGCAGGTACTCTTACGACCACAAAGACAAAATTTGATCCTATATTAAGACACTGTCAGTAGCTACCGTTCTATCAAAAAACCACCCAAATATTTTCACATTTAAAGAAAAATGTTTCTTAAAGTTTCAACACAACTTTTACTCTTTTTGGAAGATCTCCTTAATTTCATCCTTGTTCAAGTGTTCACGATACCTGAATTTTACTGAAATCACAATGTTATAGTGAATATGAACAATAGAAATAAACTTATGAATTTCATTTGCTGAAAATACGCTTGAAGAAAATTTCTATTTCCTCAGAATTTCCCAGTTAATCAAAATTATAAAGTTTCATGGAAAGAGACTGTGATAGAATCCAAATAAAGGAATCCGGACAGGAGCCTTATAAAACCTGTCTGTCAGGTTTTCCCACTTTCTTGGCAAACCTGTCTGCCAGACTGTCTGTGATGTGAAATACCAGGGCTTCTGTGATCTCTGCTGGGGGCAGCCCACTAGACAGACTGCCTTGGAATAAGGGTGCTATTCCCTTTCATCGATGCATCAAAGGTTCTTCTTTTTTTTTCCCAAAGTGGAATGCAACATTTCAAAATTATTCCCCAAACCACACTGACTGTCTCTACTACGTCCTCAAAATATGGTTCGGCAAGTATGATGAACATCCAACAGAGATCACAAAAACAAGGAAATGGCTAGTTTGGGGCTACATCCCTACAGTTCCTAAATCACATGCAGAATGTTTCCAGTAACAGACACAGACATCAGAAAAATTCAGTTCTGCTTAAAGAAACATTACAAACAACATGAAACAAAAGCTTAACTACCACATGAGCAGTGATAGCAAACAACAGTCACATGCATGAAGTAGTTGCTCAATATATTCTGTTTTAAATAAAAACGTGAGGACTTACTTAGTTGTAGATACTACAGAAGAGAGATACTGTGTGTTGTTAGAGAGATTGGAGAAGTTTATCTTGTTGTCTACTTTGGCTGCCAGAATCTCCTCTTTTTCCCATATTATTTTTGTATGCAAACTCAAAGCCTATTTTTTTATCACCATTAGTGCTACCTTTATATTGAAACACCTGAATGCCTCAGAGTCAGGAATGCCCTAGCATCAGGAATGCCTCACAAATCAGATGTTCTGGAAATACAGCTATTTGCCTCCCAAGCACCTTGCCTGTATGATCACACATGCATTGTAGACCTAATAAATCTTAGATACAACTAATAATTGCCTAGGAGGTGGATTTCTCCCAGTACAAAGGAGACAGAGAAAATTCATGTGACTTTTGTAGTTTAGCAAAGGAATATATCCACATTTTTCAAAGTCTTAAAGTCATTAATATGACAGAATTGGATTATTTTAACAAATAGTTTTGGTAAAACAGTTTCACATCCCATTTCACAGACCAGTCCTTACTGTATACATATCAACACATTTGTGTAGTACACTTTGATACAAGTGGCATTCTTGCCGTGTTAAGCAGTACAAGGTATAGTAACAAATGCACAAAACCACAGAGAAGTGGGAGTAATACTGGTGAAACCAATGTCCATGCACAATAATCAAACACAAAGAAATACAGGGTAGGAATTCTCTACCATTGTCCTTTATTCGGAATTATTTGGTTTTATTCAGGAAGGACTAGCTCCTGTTTCCATTGACTTCACTTATAAGGAATCATATCCCAAGCCTGTTTGTGGTATCGATGCTCTTTTACTTCATGTAGCATGACTGAAGCCAGCTTCCATATGGTGGTAGGATCACTGAAAATAGGATTTAAAAAATATTCTTATTACTGTGATTTCCAAACTGTAGGTTATTACAGTTCTTCAAAACTGCACATCAACATTCTTCCCAACAGTTGAACAATTATCACCAAGAATTCAACTATATGAAAGGGGAGGATTTTTTCTGTTTTTACTTTATCAGAGCACAGTACAATTTCTCTTCCAACTTCCTGTTTTCTCATGCAGTGATATTTTTTTTTACTTGTTATGTGATATATATATATTTATTTTTTTTTACTTGTTATTTCTGACACAGGTGAAATATTTGCACTGTGTTCATGTTTTAAAAAAGCTCCATGTAATCCTGGAGTACCTTAGGTTACCTACAGACTGTAATTGGAGACTTACAAACTCTGCTTATAAATTCATCTCTTCTCTGTTTTTCTCTAATTATATTATTTTTACATTTTAAAGATAACATTTTGATGTAAATTGTAATAGGTCATATGTTTGCTCTCAGCGAAGTCTACAAAATTAAAATGGTGCATAACAGCACATTATCCACATTTGGGGTAAGAGTGTTCTTCAGCGTTTTGAGTAATTAAGTGCCTACAGTGTAGCTGGAAACTTTCTCATTGTACAGCTCTGCACCAATTATAAGATTGACCTCCCTTTATTTATAGCCTAAAGTGCACCAAACTTTCTGATTTACCAAACATGCTGATCAGTGGAGACTTCAGCACATATTCAATTAAAAACTTAAAACTAATCACAGAATGGTCAGGGTTCAAAGGGACCTCTGGACATCATCTAGTCCACCCCCTGCTAAAGCAGGTTCACCTGGAGTGGGTAGCACAGGATTGCATCCAGGTGGGTTTTGAATATTTCCAGAGAAGGAGACTCCACAGCCTCTCTGGGCAGCCTATTCCAGTGCTCTGTCACCCTCAAAGTAAAGATTTTTTTTCCTCATATTCAGATGGAACTCTCTGTGTTGCAGTTTGTGCCCACTGTCCCTTGCCCTGTAACTGGGCACCAGTGAAAAGAGCCTGGCCCCATCCTCTTGACACTCATCCTTAAGGTATTTATTTGTAGACACTGGTAATATCCCCTCTGAGTCTTCCCTTCTCCAGGCTAAACAGTCCCAGCTCTCTCAGCCTTTCCTCATAAGGGAGATGTTCATGTCCCCTCATCATCTTTGTGGCCCTCTGATGGACAGTGTCTAGTAGTTCCCCATCTCTCATGGACACAGCACTCCAGATGCAGCCTCACCAGGGCCGAGAAGAGGAAAAGGATCATCTCCCTCGACCTGCTGGCCACGCTTCTCCAGGCACCCCACGATGCCATTGGCCTTCTTGGCCCCAAGGGCACCCTGCTGGCCCATGGACAACCTGCTGCCCACCAGGACTCCCAGGTCCTTTTCTGCAGAGCTGCCTTTCAGCAGGTCAGCCTCCAGCCTGTGCTGGTGTGTGGATTTGTCCCTCCCCAGGTGAGGACCCTACACTTGCCTTTGCTGAACTTCATGAGGTTCCTCCCTCCCAGCCCTCCAGCCCGTCCAGGTCTGGCTGAATGGCAGTGCAGCCTCCGGTGTGCCACCCACTCCTCCCAGTTTTGTATCATCACCAAACTTGCTGAGGGTACGCTCTGTCCCTTCTTCCCAGTCGTTGATGAATAAGTTGAACAGGACTGGACCCAGCACGGACCCCTGGGGAACACTGCGAGCTACAGGCCTCCAGCCAGGCTCTGCACCACTGATCACAGCCCTCTGAGCTTGGCCATCCATCCAGTTCTCAGTCCACCTCACTGCCCACTCATCTAACCCACACTGCCTGAGCTTACCTGTGAGGAAACATCAGAAAGACCAATATTTTACTTTGGAAAGGGGAACTAAATAGATTAGTACAAAGACAGCAAGCAGCTAAATCCATATGTGCTATGAAGGCTGTACTGTGATTATAAAAAAATGAAAGATTCACAGAATACAGCTATAACACAGTCCATGTTTGAATAAGATGGGAAAAGTGCAGGTGAATATAACACCATTGGTAGTTCTCACAGGTGGACCCTGGATGCTATAGCCCCAAATGAAAATCTGTCACTAAAAGACCACCTCAGAAAGCAGATTATAATTAAATTTCTGTGAAAGATGCACTTGAAGAAGTCCATAGACTCACAAGGGCACTGGCAGAGGAAAGAATCGGCCATGAAGCCAAAACTTAGAAAAGGTGCTGAAATAATTTGCCAGCCACGCTGAGAATGAAGTTGGGCAGAGTGTTTGGCTTAGAGACAGAGTCTGCAGCATAAATTAAACAGGGCAAAAAATATTCTGGAAAAGTGGATGGAACTGGGAAAGTGGTTGCAATCATACATCTTCTACTATTAGGCACAAGAGGCAGAGGAAGATATAGAAACAACTGGCATAAAAAAATATGATTTAAAGTAGAATAGATTAAAACCCACATTGATACCAATAAGGCCTTTTTAGTCTCCATTGTTCATTTCAGTTTTGTGCTTTCTTCCTGATACCCCATGTGTATAAGGAAATATTTTGCTGTACTTCAGAAAAGTTATGTCACTGTGTCCACTGACCCATTGGTTCCTAGTCACCTGGCTTATTTTCTTTTACTTTTGGAATGCTGTTTTGAAACAGCAACAGTTTTTGTTCTTATACATATACCACATAAGCTAATTCAAAGCAAAGGAAATGTTCTTTGAGACTTCAAATTTTGAATGAGACCTTCTCTCAAGAAGGGCTGTACTTCAAGCTCATCTCACTTTTTAGGTATGGGTGCCTATTAATTTTAAGAGGGTTTGAAGAATATGCCTAAGAACTCTAGTAAGTAGGTATGGAAACAGGCATGCTCGTTAAGTGCATTCAGGTGGCTCCTCAGCAACCTTGGTATGTAACACCATGAAATCATACAAAAGAAGAAATACAGACATTCTTAGTTCAGAGGTATTTAATGTGCAAACCATAGCATCTCATATGCCATCATTAGTCTCCGTTATTAGCACAGGACCCAGTTTATCCAAAGTAATTACAAGAGCTGGACTAACTGAAGTGTGTAACTTTGGTAGGTACCTTATTATTCTGCCTATCAAGAAATTATAGCCATCATTTTACATATTTATCAGCATGATACCTGATGATTTCTCTTGTCATTATAGCCTTAGTTTTCTCAGAACTAAATAAGATACCGACATCTGCTATAAGCGGATAGGCCATGGTCTTTTTGAGTGGGGACTGTTATATTCACCATTTCTGACAGCTTTCTTGAGATTAGTTATTACAGGTTTAGGTAACTCATTGCAAGCAGGCTGATTTAAAGTTTCTGAATTAAATAATTACTTATGCATAATAAACTAGGCTAGTACATGAGCATGTTTTACTTTTATGAATAACTTTAAATGTTGCATTTTGATAAGAAATGAAGTTTTTGTGTTTATGTAAAAAGGGAAAAGAAAAAGAATGCAGTGGAAAATGCTGCTTATTCCTGTTTCTAAAATTAGCTCTGTCATACTGAATATAACAGGATCAGACAGCTCCCAATTACTATTAAAATGGTAGAACTTTTACATGAAAAAATGTAAAAAATTTTACTGTAAAAAGTTTTTTAATGTAAAAAGTTTACATTAATTTCTTCTGAATATATTGCAAGCAGTGTAACTTCAGTACATCTCCTTAAATGAAAATAAACAATATTAGCCCACTAAGAGAAACTGCTCTACAGAATAATTTAATCACATTTCCTGATTAGCACCAGCGTTAAGTTGTTACAAGCGAGAGATTAATCAGGTCTCCACATGTTTTTCCCTTATGCTGCAACACAGTGTACCAGAGGTATACAAAGGATTCATGAAACCAGGAAGCAACCCAAAGCTATTTCTATGGAAACAAGCTCTGGCTTCGGGGAAAGCAGTAAATCAGTCTATTTTGTGTTGTGTTTGAGACATGTTTGGGTGTTTCCAACACTTAGCTACCAGGTTACCTAACCAGCTAGTGTCTCATGGTTTAGCACTAATGCCTGAGTCTGATCCTGAATTCCTTGCACACCTAACAGACAGCTGTAACATTGCCTGAGAAAAGCAGACAGGCGTAAGTCTTTTTAATTTTTGGTTGGCTTTTTTTTTTTCTCTTTTTTTGGTAAACAAACCCCTCACAACAGGAACAAAACCAAACTCCACTTCAGGTTACATAGAGCTAGTGTAACCAAAACAGAGCTAGACTTTCCTGGTATCCCAGGCCTCAAAATGAGGCCAACACTGAATCGCTGTTTATGAGCACAGGCTGCAGAGGGCAATGTCCCTCAGCAAAGCACCGTGTTTCCCAAAGAACAGCAATGGGGACCTTTTGATTTATCAGGAGGTGTATATTACTTTTTCCTGGGTTGTCAGCTGTTAGTGGTGCAAAGAATGAGAGGTCTGGACTCTGAATGCCAACAGTTAATACAATGTCCAGAGATTTAAGGAACCCTGGACAAGTATTCTACACATTTGTTGAAAAACAAACTTCCTACAGCATTTCAAACGAAATTAAAAGTCGTTTTGTTATTCCACCGTTTAACCAATAAAACGAAAACCAGGCAGTCTGTTTTAGTTTTAACTAAAGAGTGGGAAAGTCAGGATATCCTTCTTTGTCCTTAAGTTGCAAAAGCAGAATGCAGAAAAGAGTAGGGATAAAGATTCACTTCTTTGGTGAGAAAATGAAAATGTTAACCAAACTCAGTTTTTCCATGAAAATATCAGCCAGCTATATTTGAGTGCAGTGTCCAAGATCAGAGGAATACAAAGACTGCTTTTGTCATCAGTCTCTCTCTACAGATGCCCATGGTTGGAGAAGCTCATTGCAATATTGCCAACCACAAGCCTTCAGAAAATATGAAGCCAGTCTCTCCAAATTGTAAGACCAGCTATTAAACCAAAAAATCTTCAAATAGTAATAAATAATATATTTTTCTTTAGGGTTAATTTATTTGGCCCTGTTCCACCATTTAAAGAACAAGAGGTTCTGTGTTATAAAATGAAAGCCATGATTCTCACATACCCACTGAACCGCAGGACTGGGAAGGAAGAAGAACTAAATGAGAATGAATGAAATAAAAGAAAGGAAATGGGGATGCAAATGGATAACAAATTCCAGTAAGAGACCGAAGGGAAAGGTGAGATGTAAAAGAGACTGAGCTTCGAATGCTGCATAACATGGTGTTTTGCCTCTGTTGCTTTAGGCCACAGAGATGATACAAACTCTTGAAAGTCATTGTCATCCACTGTAATAGGCAAATCATTATTTACAAAACAAACAAAAACCCTACAAAAACCAGTGTTGGACATTGAGTGTTGAATTCAAATATAAACATATAGTACAACTCCATACTGCCATTACCCAACTCAAGGAGACACATGAGCATAGATTGCCTAATTTGTGACTTTACACAAGAGTTTATTGGAGAAGATACTGTCTAGCTCCATCTGGAGCTCACTACAGTTTCAGATAAGTACATGATGTTATGACTAACAAGATAGACTTCTATAAATATCTAATATCTGCTGCAAAGATGTGTGATTACACTAAGAAAAGCACATGGAATGAAAGAAAAAGACATCATAGGTTTATCATGAATTGTAGTTAATGGCAACAAGAAAACTCTCAAATGCAGAAAAAAAAAAATAATGAGAAACATCTTCAAGCTATTTCATGTATAATCAGGTATTCAGATATTCCAAAAAATTGCCTAACTATATTCTCAGATACTGTTGCAGTATTTATATCCAAAATAACCAAGCTTTTTGGTATTTAGGATAACATAAATACACTGACTTAAAATTTCCCTTCTATTCCACTTATTCCTCCTCCCTCAATGCTTTTAACACACACTGAATATTATTTTTTCCATTGAGCTCTCTTCTCAACACTGTTTCCCTCTCTTCTCAGACATAAATGAGGTGCTGGGCAATGTTCTGACGTCAATGTGGTGATTGCCCCAGGGGGGAAAACAGCAGTTTAAAATAGAAACAGAGACACAGACAGACACATTCATATAGACACCTGTGGGTGCCAGTAACGCTGATAGACCCAGACTTCTGGGAAACTCTGGCAGACATCAGTTGCCAGGTAAATCTCTGAGCCCTGTGCGACATTCTTCTCCCTGCATCTTGGCAAGGATCAAGTCACAAAATTCAGGGCTGGCATTGGACTTGGAGCTTCTCCAGATTACCAAGATACAGTGGGTATGGCTGAGGTCTTTCCCTAACTACAACTATTTTTTTTTTTGAGGGTTCTGTCTTGCATATTGTATATATAGTCTTGCTTTCATTTTTTGTAAGACCAGAGCTGTTTACAGATCTCTGGGTAAATGACCTCTTGGTTAATTTCTTCTACATCTTTAATGGAAAATCTTCTGACAAGAGGTACCATCACCAGCTAACAGAGCATGCTAGCATGTAACAGTTAAAAATAAAATAATAACATCTATAAAAGAATGTCTAGAAGTAGGAGGCAAAAGTCTTCTCCATCTCTGTTTTAATAAAAAAAAAATTAAGACTAGAAAATGTGCAGAGTAGATAGTTAAAGAAATTTTTAAAAAGGTTTGTGAGCAGGTGCTAGAAAGTTTGGCTTTTTGGTCTAGCAAAATTATATCTGAGAAGGGACATAGCAAGTCTTCCTGAAAGAATCAATGTATGAACTATCACATAATTGTTACAAAACAAATGGCAATGAACTGGTGGTAAATACACTTAGAATGGGATTTGGAAGACTTCTTCATCACCTTTAAAGAGAAGTCCTGGCACAGCCTTCTAATAAAGAGATATTTTTATATTTTTATAAGATAATTTGATAATTTTATGCATTAATTTAAAAACAAACCAAAGGAGGTTGTTCTTTGGGCAACCAAGAGAAAATAGTTGGAGCTCTTCTCTAAAGGATGCAAAAGAACAAACCCATAAATTATTTCAAGAGAAGACTAGTAAAATACTTGGAACAGAAATCCACAGAAGATTTCTAAACAAATAAAAACCATGAAGCTGAGGAAGAGAAAGCACACTGGGGAAACATCATATATGTTTGCCGAGTTTCTACTTTCCTTTCATGGCCTGAAGATGATTTACAACATAGATATATTGGTTTCTAAGAGAAGTTTGCACTTAAGACTTTCTATAAAAGTCACACCTCTAATTTTAAGCTAATCTTAGTGGAGTTCAGGATCAAACTACATGCAAGTTATTCTGTACTCCAAGAAAGAAGTAGAGGAAAGACCAAGAGACCTGTAGTAAAGTTATCTGTATGCAACTCCACAGTGTGTTGGAACTTGTGTCCTTAATTTCTTTATCATCAGGCCATTATGTTCTCATCATCTGAAGCTGCCTCCAAAGACACTTCTTTCTCCAATATGAATACAATATTTCATCTTAAACACTCACAGGGATTAGATGTTGCTTAAGTGTAAATCAGAACTAGATGTATACTGTCCACCTTAGCTAGGAAACAGGCAGCCTTAACAGAAGGCTTAAACTTTTTGTGGTCTTCCTCTTGCAAAATTAAAATTTTGGTACTGGGGTGCTACAGGGGTGGCATCTGTGAGGAGACCAGGGGCTGTCCCATGCTGGACACAGCTGGTTCCAGCTGGGTCAAACAGACCCATGGCAGGACACAGCTGAACCCTTGAGCCAAGTTCATGTTGCCTCTGTGCAAACATTTAAGAAAGGGCTGAACACTGCCAGGCAGTGAGGAGAGATGGGGAAAAAACTGTAAGAAACAGCTCTGCAAACACCAGTCTCAGAGAGGGAGATTCCCCTGCAGCCTGTGGAGGACCCAGTGCTGGAGCAGGTGATTATGCCCTGAAGGAACTGCAGCCCACGGAAAGCCCATGCAGGAGCAGGCTCTGAGCAGGAACTATGGCCCATGGAGGACCCATGCTGGAGCAGGGGGAAAATGTGAGTAAGGGAGAGGAACTGTTACAAGCATAACACCCATTCCTCATTCCTCCTCCTTGTGCCTCTCAGGGTCAGGCGAAGATAGATGAGCTGGGAATGAAGAAGTCAAGATGAACCCAGGAAAAAAAAAAAGGGGGGGGGGGGAGGGGGGGAGGGGGAAAAGGTGCTAGTTTAATTTGCCTTTGTTTCTTACTCCATTTTAATTGGCAATAAATTAATTTTCCTCAAGTTAAGTCTGCTTTGCCAATGACAGTAATTGGTAAGTGATCTCCTTCTCTTTATCTTGATCCAAAACCTTTTTCATCTTTTCTCCTCCTGACCTGTTGAAGAGACCAAGTGAGAGACCAACTGGGCAGCGGTCTCACAGCCAGCCATAGGTCAACCCACCCCACTATCCAAAACAGTTCTTCTTAAATATACTGGAAAAATTTCTTCCAAACAACTTGAGAGAAAATTCTGGAGAGCAGGGGTGCTTATTAATTTGTAGTATTTGGATAAAGTGTTTCTTGAAAGTTTTTTATTTCTTTTTTTTTTTTTTAGCTGTGATGAACTGAAAAAAAACCCCATTTATTTACAAAAAAGAAGACATTTTTCATGTAAATAGCCTATTTTTAAGCACCTCCAGTTTTTTTAATATTTGAGTTCTTTTTTTCCAGGCTTTTAGGAAGTAGTCCTTGTCCCTGTAGGATCCAAAAAAACAAGTTCTTGGAGGCACTGTGGGTATTTCATGATAATTAGTTAACACCATGTCACCATTATAGGCAGAAATCTTCGGAGTACAGCTGTTGACTTTTAAACCCCATATTGACCACCAGCTGCTGCCATTGATGACAGAGGCACTAGACATGCACCACAGGATTTTATGTATCTGTCAAAAGAACAAAAACATGAAAAAATTTTTGTAGCTGTTGCACAGTCAGAGGACTGTGAAGTAACAATCTAAAGAAACACGGAATATGAAGGGATAACAGTTAACTTCACTTACAATTTTCCTCTTTGCCCTCCCTTGTAATTTAGGTGTTAGAAACCACCAGAATAATCTTTCTTTCTCAACATAAGCTAAAGAAAGAGAAATTTTTCTGTCCGTTATGGGACCTTAAATTGGCCACAGTTTTGTGCCACAGTAATAGCAGACCTTTGAATATCTAATGCTATTATTAGACTATAAACTATTTAAGTTTTAAAATAGCGAAGACTCAAACTTGCTCAGTGGATGGATTAATATAAAAGGTTTTGTCAACAAGTATTTCTCCCAGCTCCTTGCAAAGCCAGTAATTTCCTCTCACAGTCTAGAACCTTTCTGTATTTTCCAAAGTTCAAGGAAAGCATACTCAGCTTCCCCTGGGCCTTTAGAAAAAGACTTCTTTTTTTCTGTCCTCTCAGAAGTCTGGCTATGTATTCTTGTTAGGAGGCTCCCATTTGCGCTCGTGCTGCCAGCGTGCCATCTTCCTCACGCCCTGCCTGCCCCATCCCAAGTCCAAACACTGCCTTACTCCAGCTTTCCTTGACCAGTAGCTAGGCTTGCAGCAACCTCCCTTTCCTACCAGGGGAGTTGCCTCCCAGTTCAGGGTTTTACTCCACCAGCATTTTATCTCTGCTGCCCACAAACATCTTTCTAACAGGACGTAACATGCAGCAAACTGAACAATGTTGTAATACCATCCATCATACCATCACACTTTATTTGTTTAAAAAGCCCAAACAGATCAAACCTTTAAGACGCTGATTCTTTGTACACGCACATACACAGAGGTCCACTCCCAGCTTAGGCAATCACTAAGTAAAAAGTATATCTAACATAAATTTCTTTCTGTTTTGAGTGACTCATGCAGCTTAAGTTAAGCACCAGTGCCTAGAACCGTGAGTCTGAAGAGGGTGGCAAAGGGCATGATTTGCATGAGGTTGTTCTTAACTAGTGCCATTTCAGTGCTGGGTGCAAAAGCATGAGTTGGCATGAATTTCTAAGTATAGAACTGATCCCACCGTTTGCAGCTCAGGCTACTTTTTCTCAATACAGCTGCCTAGTGACACTTTTTCACATTACTTGATGGAGTATGTTCCATTTTGCAATACCAGCACTCCTGTAAATGCTGTCCTCCCCAGTTCTACTTCCTTGTACCTCTGATACTAACAGAGATTTTCCTTTTACTTCAAATGTCGTATTTCTTCACTTCATTGCAGAGTGTGTGTACAAGGGCCGTGGACTATTGGGAAAAGAGCTAGTATACATGGTACAGTAAAATCAGTTTGGTTACTGTGACCATGGAGAAGTATGAAAAAAAATATGCTTTCAAGAATTAAGTCTACCTTTGTATTTGTTGCATTTGCAGTTATTAGATGGAACACTATGGGTTAATACTAAAGAAACAGTTATCAGCAATTAATGATAAAAGGAAATCAGATTTTGGGATGATGAGAGGTACAGTTTCAGATTCCTTTGATATTTTATCTTCAATTATCTTTTTTTTTTTTTTTTCAGAAGACTAGAAATTGTATTTAAGATTAAGCAATTCAAGAAAACACAATTCACTGTTGTTTTAGCTCAACTACCAGAGGAAATAATAATGCAATCCCTCATTACTTTGAATATATAATTTCCAAGTGGGTGAAATCCCAGACAATGTTATTACAGTGAAATGAAGGAATGCACTTATAATGGTGGAGAAGGATTTGAATGCGCTGGGCAATACGCACATGCACACACACATGCAAAAGATTATTCTACCATTAAAATGTTATGACTTTAAAACATCGTTATTTCAAACAAAGATATAATAGATGGACACATTCAGTAATGAGACAGTGTTGGTCAATGTGCTAGAAAATCATCTTAGCAGCAACTTTAATATCAGTAAGGATTGTTATTTAGATGTCATTGAAAAATAACGTACTGTTAGATTTATTTCTATTAATATGATATAAATTTACTAGATCTTACATAAATGACTGAACAAAGCATCTACTAATCCTATAAGGAAATGAGGGATGACTGAATGTGTTCAAAGGTATTCTCATTACCAGGGGGAAACGTAGCCTGATGCCTGATACAGAAAGTACCATGGATGTTCCTAGAGGTAGTCAAGCCAAGACGTTCCAGTGTGCCATTTGCTAGTATTTAATTGGGTTACAGATTGATGCTTTGCCAAAAAAAAAAAAAAAAAAAAAAAAGAAAGAAAGAAAGGAGTTAAAGTTAATGAAGACAAAAGAATATTAAATCTGCTGACATTGTTGCTAAAGAGGATGTTCGTGACAATGAATGGATCTTTCTTGACATTTCAGTCTGCAATTGTGTACAAATTCAAACTCATTTTGTTTAAGCATTTAAAGAGCATATCTCAAGTTGTTTAGTACAATAAATATTGGTAAGCAGGATGCTGATTTTTCATGATGATGCATTTTTTCTTTTAATTATAAAAAAATGGATCAAGAGGCAATCTAAAAGGATGATGCTTATTATAAATTACAACAAAAAAATGATCATTTTTCTTTGTGTTTATCCTTGAACTTGCTACAAATTTGTGCTCCTTGATTACCTTCTCAAATGTTTCCCAAACCAATACATTTGTATTGACTTTAAGAGGTATTTGAAAACATCACTCCATTTCTAATTCTCCCATTTGTAAGCTTAGTAATACACTGCTAAGTGTAGAATTCAAACTATTTTCCTTTTTAGTAACATACTTAATAGGCCATCAGTAGCATAGCTGAAGCTGATTTTTTTATATTCTATGTGCTACAGACAAACTGATTTTGTGACACCAAAGTACTGCTTGACATGCTTGGATAAAGTCATACAAAACTGTAAATTCTTAGTAACATGGCTACCATGTGTTGTACTCTGCATGTACTGGATATCTTGGTGCTTTCTTAACATTCCTTCAAAATGCTTCACTTTTGTATATTGTGGAGGTTTTTACCCCATTTGTCCTTCCAGGGTTGCAGACAACTAGTTATTCTTATGCACAACTTATGCTTATTTTTAGCCTATTTAAAGTTTCTTGTTTTTTTTTTAAAGAACTAGCACTTCCTGTATGCATGCTTGATACATGATACACCAGATTTTTGGGTTCCAGTCTTATTTGGTTCATTGCAAGTAGATGCTGCATTACATCTTTTTTGCCAGTCACCAGGATCAATACTTCCATTTCCTTACATAACCTCATGACAACATTTTCTGTTTTCAAAACTGTTGATGAAAGACCTTCCCATGGTGGCCTTTCATACCAGTTGGTCTCAGTCAAAACACTTCCACTATTTTTAGGAGAAGATGACAGATTTCAACCTACCGCATAGCAGATGATTCGGTTAGCTATTTCCTTGCCATAAAAAATCATCATCTCCTATGTGTGAAATAACAGACGTTAGATTACGGGCTAATAAACCACACTTCCAGGATAATAAATATTCACTTTCTCCCTGTTATAATTTCTTGGAGACCTTTGGCTAAGTAATTTTGACAATAGATACAGTAAGTCTGTTAAGATTATCTATCGAGCAATATATACCATAAGGTAACCTACATCTCAGCCACTGCTCCCAAAATCAAAAAAAATATGTGCACCTACATGTCCATATTCTAGGGCATGAGGTGATATTTTTTATATATATATAATATAAAGAACAGAAAATATGAAAATAATTCCAGAGACAAACACAGTACTGAGAATCTGTTATGGCAAAATTACATTTCTTCCTTCACCTTAGCTGGCCATGAGACCAGGGCAAGAAATACAAGGTTTCATAGAGTTTCATGTACTTATGCAGTCATGAAATTGTGACAGCGAAAAAGACCACCTGTGTTTCTGCTGACTTCTACTTTTTCTGGATAATAAATGTCAATGTAGAACATCTGGGACTCATACTAAAAGACTTAAGACACTTCTTTTTGCTTCTTACATTCAGAAGTTTACCACCTTTCCTGAGGCAAACAATAATTTGACCAAGACCAGTTTAATGATCAAAGCTGCAGCACTCATTGATGCTAACATCTCTTTTCAAATATCTGCTTCATGACAGCTATTTTCCTGTTGAAAAGTGAAGGGATGACTGATGCACGAGACAAACATTTAGAGAAGATGGGGCCTAGATAATGAGACTCACTCATACAAGAATAAACACTTCAGAAGGAATTGCAAAATTTATCTCTGTATTTCAGACTTCGTAAATAACTTTTTTCATCCATATCATGGCATCATTTAAGGGCTTTTTGGGGACTCTCTCCCTAGACAGGACAATAAACAAATTTCTTTAATCTATTTAGATCGTGACATTAAAATGAAGGCCTTCAGATACTGTACTGTTAGAGGCCAGGCAGATGAAGTTACTAAACAAATACAGCAGATAGAAGGACCAATAGGAAAACGTTTCCCTGTATCTGTGCTGCCACTAATTGGGTGTCATCCCAGGGAATACTTGTGTCAGCCTCTGACAGCAACGTTCAAACTCTGAAGCTTTGGGGTTTTTAAGAGAATACTATCTAAACTTCAAGTTCAAAAATGCACAGCTTATTTCCCAACCTGTTTAATTAACATTGATTAATTGTTGGAGGAAATCACATAAGCACATTGTAAAATGGCACATTCACACATTACATGTTTTGCATACAGTTTGGACCAGCTGGTGTGTGATTTTTTCCATTAAAACAGCAGTAGTTTTTAAAATCTGCTCCTCTTTCCATCATTCTAAAAAAAAGTAGTAAAAAAAATCTTTAAAAGCTAAAAAAAGCATTATGCCCAATCCCAAAGGAAAACGTGTCAGATCAGTGAAATTATACAGTAAGCTTTATGTGATAGAAATGCTGAGCAGCAGAATCAGTAAAAGGTGAAGAGGATTTTTATAACTTTTTGAAAATGTATGGAATTCATGTGTCAGACTGCACCTTGCCTTCTGTCTGAAAAATTCGAGCTGCAGTCTGTGTGTTAATTTTCCTTTCCATATAGATATGATGTGTTACCCTGAGGTAAAAAATTCTGAAACAAGACTGTACTACCCTTACCATTATAATGATCTGTGTCCACCTCTGAACAGCAAGATTGTCAGGCAACCTTACGCATTCAGCATTTAAATAGAATTGATGACCTCCAGCCTCAAGAGCACAGACTTCTACCTGATAAGCCAAAGTAGTAACTTAGGAAGTAAAAAATGAATTTCAGCAAGTTACACACATATCTTTATCCAGAACCCAATCACAGCATAACGTAAAGGATAGACACAGAAGAGAGAATGTCTAGCTCAAGGTAACTGCATTAAAAATACCAGTTCTCTCTGGTCCTCATCCATAACCCACTGGAATCTATTAAACTCTGCTGATATCCTTTTTGCTGTCACAGTTCTCAGATTGTGGTCTTGCACAGTAAGAATGCAATGCAGAGATATATTTTGTCAAATACTCAAATGAGTAACTTTTGTGGAAAACAAGGTTATAAGAGAAAGTGTTCGTAACAAAAGGTAAATTGAGTTGTTCTTTGTTTGGAAAAAATGGCTTGTAATTCTTCCCTTCTCTAAGGCTCCTTTAGTTGGGGAATGGAAACAATCTGTGAAGGATGCCAGGAATTTTTGTTTGGTTTTTTTTTTTTTAAGAACAGCTTGTGATAGTCCCTACATGGACTGTGTACGAGGCTCATAAGTAACCAAAGTAGGGACAAACAAAGGTTGTGCAGCCTCCTGACACTACCCCTCCTCTTCTAGTAGTTAGAAGGGCCTTATAGCCAAACACATCTGGGTCCCAAGAGAATATGGGTTCAATATTCAGTTTTTCAGGGAATAACAGTTCAATATTCTGTTTTCCTTCCGGGGCTGGGGTTAACTGGAAGAAAAGCTTTATTTTGCTTTGTTCCCTTCCTTGGCCTTCAAACCCTAGTCACCTTTTTTTATCTCTGAAAAGCTGTTCTTCAAAACCTACAGAGATCAGGCACATCAAAACAGCTGGGGGCTTCAGCTGATGCAGGGTACAGCCATCTATTTAGACAGACTGAATAGTGACTCATAGACGAATTCAGGACACCTAGTTTTAACCCCCAGCTTTCTAGAAAATGTTGGCAAAATACTTCTGTGCCTCAGTTTCCACGACTATCAATTGAAAATAATATGTGCTTACTGTATAGGTACGTAATGCAAATGAATTAGAGTTTGAAATCCATGACACAGGCAAGTACCTGAAATGAAGCTTTATACAGTGACATACTTTATACAGTGGCATAGAATTCCTTTTTCATAAACCGTAACATCCAATATGAGATCAGGCTGGTGCTGAGAAAATTATTTCTGTGTTCTTGGACATGGAAGTACAATTAAGAACAGAATCAATAAAAATACACCGAAGTGGAACACAAAGCTCTATATTAAAAATCAAGCCAAACATTTCTCCTTCTATCCAAATAATCTTTTAGAAAAAAAATTAAAATAGAAAGCCAAGTCTTCTGATGTTATATAAAAATCATCATAATCACTAACAACCTGGAAATTAATTTGGGGAATAAATCAATTTGTCAGCCAGGTAGCCCTCAGTGAGTTTTCCTGAGGCCAGGGATGCATATGGCTTAGAGAAACACATTTTTTTAGTAACTTGGCCTCCTGAAGCAGAACTGCAGTCCAAGTAGCAACAAGGTCACCAAAGGTTATTTGTCACTCTTCCCTAATGAGCTGCTCAGACTTTTCAGCATTCATATGCGATGTCACTACTGATGCAGGTCTCTCAGATCACGGTTTGATATAAATGACAGTCTTACCTGAGCTGAAATGCCTTGACCATCTGTACACCTTTCTCACGGTCATTCCTTCTTCCCTGGAATGGATACAACTGAAATATGCTTACGCATCCCTTCACCAGCTACACCTTTTCAGGGGAGAAATACTGTTGCTTCACACCTCATCTGTATGTAAAAGTAATTTTAAATTCTCCATTCAGCCTGAAATCCATCCTGTAAAATACACAAATACAGTTATAACAAAGGTATCTTTTAAAATCTCAATGTTCGATCTTAAACAGTTAAGAAAACAAATTACTGACATAAACTTCAAAATGATGCTTGTATATACACAGATGAGCAGATTCCTGATAACTAGTATGTTTAGTTCTGTTTAACTGTGCTTCAGATTGGAAATCTGCCATTTAATAGTCTTTTTAAATGCCAAAATTAATGTTGCCTAGACAACGTCAGTTCTCCTCCTAGTATATTTGCGTATAATAAAATAGTTAACTACATAACTGTGTGTTGGTGTTTGGGTGTTTTGGGTTTTTTTTCTCGTTGGCCCTTTACCCCACCACAGGAACAGCTGAACATTTCCTTTTATCTTCTTCAGCCTATGTGTAACTCCAGGCATTATTTTTTATTTACTTCCCACTCAATATATGAAGGCAAACTGAGATTAAATAAAAGTGGTAACTCTTATTGCCAAGGTACTGTCAAGGTAAGTACTTTGTTTTTTTCAAAGTCATTCAAATTCTATTTAACCTTTTTTTTTTTTTAATGGATTCTTTATTAACCTTAGCTACAGCCTTGAATATTCAGTAATATTCAGCAAATAATAACCCGAGTGTTTCAAGTTGAAATAACTGTGAAGAGCTAGATTCACAAAAAGATTAAGGTGCGCTCACACCTACCATTTGAAAGTGACCAGCACAAATCACTGCTTAGCTACCGCTCAGGTTTTTTTGGGCTCACATCAAAGCACATACCTTTGCCATCAAATTGCTCAAAGCTTCTTCTAGAGTCCCAAACTGATATGGACATAGTAATCTAAGATAGATCTTCCTTTAAAAAAATCATTGTTACTGAGAAAGATCATATGCAAGAGAAAAAGAGACAATTGACTGGTGGCAGAACTTGAAAACGAGGTTCCCAATTACTTCTAAGAACCTCTAGCAAACCACTAAATACATATAGCTCTCAAGCAAAAGAAGCAGAGAAGGAAAGAAATTGTAATTAAAAATTGTGAAGGTTTGATTCTGTTCTTATTTTATGTAAAAAAAGTTGCACTAACAGTGAACTGGAGTTAATAACTTGCTCAATACCTTTTGTGTCACTTAAATCTCTTTTTTCTGCTACTGCATGTTGCTTCCTTTTCTTTTTCCCTTCTGACCATACCACTTCTTTGTTTTGATAAAGCAATTGCAAACATTGGGAATAATTGTCTATATTGTAAGTCTGTAGGATATGCAGAGAAGAAAGAATAATTTATACTAAATTATTCCTAAATAAAAAATTAATGCAAAATATGAGTAGTCCTGATTTGGGGTGGGGGGTGAGGGGTGGGAAGTAGAAAAACCATCAAAAACATCAATAACCCATAAAGCATACAAACTGCCTTCCAAATTAAAAGCAGCAAAGACACTGAAGGTATTCTCAGCCTGTGTTAGGGCATCTCACTCAAGAGGCCCAGCACTTCTAGCTTTGTGAACAGCAGATGGAGAATGTGATGAAAAGACTCTTCCAGCAGACAAATCTGAGAGCCTTACGTTTCCACTATAGATCATGTAACTAATAATCCTTTTTTAATTGTTTGAGGATAAGGAAGTCTAAGAATATGAACCTCCTAACATAAACACCTTAGCTTCATGCACAAAATTAGGTAGACTCATATTCTCCTTCCTGTGCCTCCAACAGATGAGGCAGAGAGGAATACCAGAGAGGTGGAACCTCACATTGGGCAGGTGGTGTAAAGTGAGCTAAACAGGCAGTGTCATACTAATGACCATTTGCAAGTTTTCCCATGATGTACATAGCAGGAACCTTCCCCACCCCCCACCCCCCCCCCCAAAGAAATAACCTCCTTCTGTGTGTGGTGTGGGTAATTTTCTCCTCAATGAAAGTATATTTTCCATTCCACTTCAAACCCACAATTAGTGCCCAGTCTTTAGCAGACAGAATCTGTCAGGGAGGATTATTTCTAAAACTAAGCAAATGGATTTAGTGCCATTTACTTAGGATCAAACAAAGTGATGCAAAACCTAAACACAGTTGAAAAACCTCAGAAAGAAGTAGGAACAGGAGAATGGTTGAGCAGAACAAGATGTGATCATAGAAAAATTGGTCCATATGTTGTTTTTTATATACTGTATATGGATATTTAAGGTTGTTACCTGGGTAAGCAGCACATTAGCTTTTTTAATATTTCTTGAACATTCTTTCACCTGTAGTAGTAGTTACCTGAATGATCATATATATTAACTTACTTGCCATGGCAACCATGAACCAAAAGTCTGTGACATCCTGAAAATAACTTGTTGACGATCAATTTACTGGAGAAAATATACTGATGTCAATGAAAGCAAATACTTCTGTATATGCAGTACATTCTGTTGAAGCTAGAAAGTTTATGAAACTGTATTTTTATGAGAATTGAAATTTGCAATTGGATATCTTAAGGACTAGAAGAGTCTGATTCTCTAGGATAACCCTTTACATTTGATCAGTGTGTAACTGTTGCATCTGTTCCTGATGTGTATAGCATGAAACCATATTCAACCATTTTTAGGTCCCCAGCCCATTGATGAGGTCCCCAGATGCCAATGGGGTCCCCAGCCCATCATGGGGGGTCAAAAATGACTCTTTCTTGAGATAAACAATGTAACTAAATGTACTGTTGTACAAAGATGACTGGCTCAAAGTCCTGAGTTAGGCCCCTAACCTGCCCCCAGAGGCAGAATTAGCTTCCCAAACAATTTCATAGGAGCCAAACTGCAAGCAAAGCTTTAAGAACCACGATTAAAAGTGAATTAGGCAGTGACCTCTAGTTTAAAGAAGGCAACTCCTTCCAATTTCAATTCACAGTTACGAAACACCTCACTAAGCCAAATACATGTGCCCTGTAAAACATGCCAGTAGCTCTTGATGGTGTTTTTTTTTTTATTCAGCACCATTTAGCTGGCATATGGGATGAAATCTTTCTTCTGTTTTCTGAGAATTTAGCCTGTACCTCGCAGCCCTTTGATAAGTACTGTAGTGGCTGACTGTAGAGTATGTATTGGTATAACTCTGTTACTTTTGTCCTTTCTGTTCAGTCATTCCACTTTGCACACATAGTTGAAGACTCAGCATGCTAAGGAGGATGGAGAAGGAGTGTCCAGGAGCTAAGGCACTCACTATTCACTCGTGCCATGTTTCAATGAACAAATCAGTGTGCTCACAGCACGTTTTCCTAAGCAGATCCCACAATGAAAGACTCAAAAAAGAAGTCGGATTTGTAATTATATAGGTGTCAAGTACAAACAAAGAACCTAATGAGCAGTACAGCTTGGGTGTGGGCAATTCTTAGAGTATCAACTTGGAGATATTTAAGTATCTAGATGTGGATCAAGAAGCTTTTATTCCTAAAAAATGGAGGGAACTGAAAGGTTCTAAAACTAAAACGGATCTTTTGGAACTTTGGACTTTGATGTTATTTTAAGTGCCAAAGTATTTTTGTGGGGACAACTCAGAGCATTCAGCTATGCTGGGTTTACACTTGTTCACAGCTGAGAGGAAAAGCTGGCTTCCAAACCAACTTTATACATCCCTTGTTCCTACGAGCGGTAAGGTGCCAAACCACCCACTGGCACAAATAAATCAAAAAATCAAAAGCTAGCAGGTGGAACTATGGGTAAATCACATGCTAATAAGGCTGATCAGAACTGGTTTTTCCTCTTTCTCCCAGTAAGAAAAGCAGAGTACTCTATCCTCAAGGCTTTCTGGCCAAGAATCATACAAGATAGTCAAGGAAATATCTATAATAGTTTACTATTAACTGGACTAGACTGTGCAAATCTTGCTTCTGTGGATGAATACTTCTTCGTAGCAGTCACTGAGTTTTTTGTTAGGTTGTTTTATGGTTGTGATTGGAATTTTTTCCAATTGAAACTAGTAAGCCTGCTTTCCTCGATAAGTTTTTATTAATATGAATAAAGACTATGCAATCAAGCCAAAAGCCATATTTCAGCTACTCAGAAATACAGGCTTGCATTTTTCCCTTGTTCATGTCTGTTATGTTGGGAATGAGTTTAATCTCATTCCAGCCCCAGCCATATGCTGAGTTCACAGAAGAAACCAGCCTCCAAAATGTCAAACACAATGTAAATGTAAGGAAGCACATTTGCATGAGCCATTCCTGCAGGTCCAGATCTCACAAACTGCATCTTCTAGTGCAAAAGTCTGACCCAGAACAGACAACTAAGTATCCCAAAACAGTTTCTTCTGGATATTAGCCATCTTTGCCGGGAAGATGGCAATATAGAAAATATTTCTTAGCATGCCCAGACTTTTAAGGTATTTGACTCTTTATTTAGGAAAGAATGCATGGTGGATACAATATTATCATTTATCTCAAAAGAAGTTTTAATGAATTTCCACATCAACTCTCAAATAGTGGTGAGTAAATGAAAGAAAAAGAAAAAAAAAAAGTAAGAAGCAACTATGGTAGTTTGGGAAGTAGGAGCCCTTAGTTCTAAGAGAGGTACAGTATCAGGCTGTGCTTTCTTCTGCTTTGATTAAAGAAATCCAGCCTTGCCCACAGAGCTTCATGTCTACTCCAACAGCATTTTCAAATAAAGGAGTTATGCAGCAGGCAAATCAAAGATTTTTTTCAGCTTCCCTTAGACAAGAGATTGTATTGAATCCTTTTAGAAAAATAAATAAAACACTTCCTGGACAAACATCTCCAGCTTTCTAGATGAAACATGATTTCATTTCTCTAGGTAACTAGTTTAACTACCCAGTAAATAGCTATAATGATCTCTACATTCATTTTTTCATACTTGGTCTGGATTTTTTTCAAATGTAAACTATTCCTCTCTACCACACAGAAACACTTACCAATGCATTTTATATCAAGATATTCTCCATGTGATACAAGACATTATGGTGACACAAGACAGAGGGAGGACAAGTTCCTTGGGAAAAATATTTTTTTGTTTGTTTGGTAAACAAAGGTTTTTCTCTACTCTCCCTTTCTGCAGCACCACTGATAGATGATAGCTGAGTTGGAAATGATATCACTTTTAAGAGCTAGCTATTTTTACTGTGTGGATTTGTAGGTTCCTGTTTTTTGTTGGGTTTTTTTGTTTGTTTGGTGGTTGTTTTTTTTTAACGTATTTGCCTACATGTTTATTATTAACTTGATCATCCAACAGACAGATAATTGAATTACCTGAATGCAGTCAACTTCAGCTTCCAGTACACTTATATTGGTGTTATATTAATTGCGAATTCAAGCTATGAAGCCTTAGAACAGGGCACAGCCACTGTAGGTTTCTTACTCTGCTCCCTTTCTTTACAAAGAGAATTTGAGATCATGATGGCATGCTTCAATATAACAATCAAATACTGGAAACTACCCAAATTAATCATAACTCTCCCTAAACAAAAGAAAGAGATTTTCTGAAGCAAGGAGTGAGCTTCTTCAGCCAGAATGGAGCATATCATTCCTTGCTTGGCTGGAACTGTCATTTTCTGGTCACAGCAGTATTTTTAAAATTCTCAGAGCTGGCATACACCAAAGAAAAAACAGAAGAGACAGCAACTGTAAAAAATCTTGGGTTTGGGTAAGATTTAGAAACACAAGTTTGTTTTTCTAATTCCCTTTAAAGAAGTATAGTCACATGGAAGACTATTTTTCTCACTGTTTTTCATATGTCAGTAAAATTGTAATCAGCAAATCATGTTACTTTATTACCAGGCTGTCCTGGTTTCAGCCAGGACAGAGTTAATTTTCCTCTTAGTAGCTGGTGCAGTGCTGTGTTTTGGATTTGGTGTGAGAACAGTGTTGATAGCACACTGATGGGTTTGGTAGCTGCTGGGTAATGTTTACACTAAGTCAAGGACTTTTCAGTTTCTTGGGCCCTGCCAGCGAGAGGGCTGGAGGGGCATGGGAACCTGGGAGGGGATGCAGCCAGGACAGCTGACCTGAGCTAGCCAAAGGGTTATTCCATACCATATGACATCATGCTGAGTATATAAGCTGAGGGAAGAAGAAAAAAGGCTGCGGAAGGATGTTCACAGTGATGTTGTTTGTCTTCCCAAGCAACCATTATGCATGAGGGAGCCCTGCTTTCCTGGTGATGGCTGAACACCTGCCTGCCCATAGGAAGTAGTGAATGAATTCCTTGTTTTGCTTTTCTTGGGTGCACAGCTTTTGCTTTACCTATTAAACTGTCTTTATCTCAGCCAACGGTTTTTCTCACTTTTACTTTTCTGATTCTCTCCCCCATCCCACTGTGGGGGGAGTGAGCGAGTGGATGAGTGGGTCTTAGTCACTGGCCAAGGTTAAACTGTGACACAGGGCAAAACTCATTTATTTTTGAAAGGGTGCCTTTTCTTTAAAGGACCCTTGTGTTAGAATAGTGGGTTGATTTAAGTTACAGTGCAATGTCATTACTGGTTTATTTCCTTCAACATCTTTCAAAACTATGGAATCTAGAATAATACTGGGAAATTAAACCCATACATCCTAAATCCAGTGCATTTCTCTACTCGCAAAATTTTCCTGTGTTCTTTAGTGCATTCTATATGTAAATTAACTTCTTGTTGCTTTGAAATGTATGTGCTATTTTTGATAAATATCAGACTTTTATAGCAGCTTGTCAACAGTAATTGCCAAAAATTGGGAGACAATACTAATACGCCTCCCATTCCTCTTTGGCACCAAAATCAACAAAAATAACAAGACCAACTGAGTAGATGAAAAACTAGGAAACCTTCTGAAAGCAATGGGAGGCAGCAGGATTCCAGAAAGCCATTGCTTTCAGCCAAGAATATCGTTCCTTTTTTTTTTTAAGAAAGGAATCTGGTAACAACTCAAAGTACAATGAAACAAACTGAGAAATGGTGCAACAGACCTCCCACACGGAGCAGAATGCATGGCCTAAATGGAAAATTACAACAGTGACCATATTCAGAACAACCAACATGAAAGGGAAAGAGCTGCATCTACCAAGTGACATCCTCTCCATGATGAATATGGCCACCTCTAAAATGAGCTATCATACTTGTTAATTATAAGAGAGAAAAAAAGAAAACAGCAGGAATTTAAACATAGGAGCATTTATTTTGGAAATATTTTTTATGACCAGTAGTTTCTAGATTTTTTCACTATGTATATTTAACAGGTTTTGATGGTATTCCCTGAATACGCTTCCTGCAATAAAGCTTTAGGAGCAGCTCTGGCTTCTTGTTCAATAAAGTTGTCATACATACACCAATGACAGGCTAATATGGGCCATCAGACATGAGAGTGCTTGACTTTAGTTAAAAAAATATGTCCTACCACTGTATGTGAGAAGGACAACCTGACACAGTGAATAAAATACTTGCATCTCACTACTGAGATCAAGGTTCAAAGCTGTGGATCACCTTCATAAAATGGATATAACTCAGCCTCTTCATCTGCCATGAAAAGGAATATATCACCATGAAGAACCAACATGACAACTTAAATTGAAACAAGACATAAGCCTATGAAGAAACGAATAATGAACCAGTTCTCAACACCTTCAAAGACTGTTGCTTTCAGGTAGAAGATGAGGTCAGTGTTCTTAACGTCATCTGTCACAGCTTTGGAGGTATTTAACTGGTATCAATTTAGCAATCTCTAAAAGTAGAACTACTCACAATACACAATTAAAAATAATGAGATCCACCTGAACACATATTTACAGTGTGCAAAAGACCAGAACATCTCTGACAGGGAGTTTATCAGGTAAATAATATGTGTTTTATTTATAAATATTTACCTATTATACAGGAAGACTTATTAACAGCCTTTTGAGCCCCCTGTGCACATGATATGACTTTAAAAACAGGAGCTGATAATATGTATACCTGAAGGACAAGGCTACATGGAGAAGAAAAGTCATTTTATATCTTCTTATAATATTTTATGACAAGTGAATATTTTTATAACAATAATGGAAATACAAAGCAGATCAAATGAGCCAAAGCTACATTGCTATGCTAGATCTCACCCAATTTCCATTTAAGTGAAAATGCTCTAGGCTGGAACAACATACTTACATGCACTGTACAAGCTCATATAAGACTCCAGAACACCCCAGAGATTTCTCTGTGGTGCACAATCGGAACTGTTTGAGTACACTACCAAACTCACCAGTTGTAACAACTCCCTGGCAGGACCCTTCCAATACTCCCCTTGAACTATACATATGTACCACATGACACTATCCCACCAGCCAGTATTAAAATACACTTCATAAATGAATGAAACTGTTTCCCCATAAGTTATGGGGCAAGTTAAGGACACCCTGGGTCATGAGTCAAATGTTAAATATTGGATGCTAGATTTCCTTAACTGCTCCTATGGCGTTTAGGGGCTGCATGGGGCACAATATCGTGCTAATGGATTTAGACCACCTAAAAACTACTTTCCCACACACACCCCACACAGACACATCTTTGGGGCTAGGGTACTTTGGTGAGTTCCTAGACGTCCTGCAGTTATCTATCCTAGTGTGCATTAAAGCATAAACATTTTCCTATGGAGGGAGACCACAGATGTGTTTGAGAATCCAGGCATGTGCTGGTACAGAGGCATGGCACAGCACAAAGCAAGTTGGGAGATTCAAAGCAGATCTGTTCAAGGGCAGGGTTAATGGGACATAAGGCCTTTTCCCATGTCAGTGAGTCAAAGGACACAACACACTTTACTCCCTTTATTCCTCACTTTTGACTTTGTGACAGCTTATGACAGAACACTTTGCTGTTCTCTGCCCTACAGTCTTCAGACAAGTCCTCAGGTAAGAGGAATCCCTATAGTTCAGTGTTCTGTTGTCAGACAGATGCCATAAATAGCTCCCCATGATAATCCTGAAAGTTACAGGGGAATGAAGCCTAACCCAACTTTCCTGTGACGGAAAAGCTTCACAAGAGATAGACAATGTCAGAAGTCACTTTCAGGAATTCAATCAGTTTGTGTAGATAAAGAGGTATGGTCTATGCTATACAAAGCAACTCAGCATGCAAAAAAATGCATCCAAATGCTCCTTAGGCTTGTGTTTGGCTTTCCCCAAAGTATTAGACTCACAGCCTTTGGATCAGACTTTTCCAGGTATCTCAGATGCAGACCTTTTCTGTTGTTGGCTCTGGAAAGAATACAAGAAAGATTTTGTATTATACAAGATACAAGAAAGTCTTCTTTTTCAGACCAATCATCAACATGGCAATTTTAAAAAGGAATGAGACTAAATGAGGCTGTGAATCTTCCCAGAGAACCATTTCATGCTGTTAGTTCATCCTGTAACAGCTTTGGCTTTAAAAAGACACATATATTTCCAAAGACAGCCATTTAAGAGTTGAAATA
This sequence comes from Falco cherrug, assembly GCF_023634085.1. Classification (NCBI taxonomy): domain Eukaryota; kingdom Metazoa; phylum Chordata; class Aves; order Falconiformes; family Falconidae; genus Falco; species Falco cherrug. The sequence continues at coordinate 22,646,712 of NC_073699.1, read as the reverse complement.
ACCCTGTAAAGAAGTGGGAGTGTTATTTGCAGCAGTGGAAGCTCTTAAATGACAGGATGACTCTGCCTGGGGCTATGTGTGCTATAGCTAACATAACCCCTGCCTTGGAATAGCAATATTGGAGAGATACTTTCTCAGTGTGCAGCCAGTGGCAAGCATGGCCTCCCTAACCTCAGCCAAGGCAGCAGAGAAAGTGCTGGCAAGCTCCTGCCCCAGAACAGTTCAAATTATGTCACAATGCCAATCTAATTGCCTGTCCTTTCTAAATAGCTTTTGCCCAAGATGCATCTTGAAATTGAGCTGGGTGAAGGCAGATCAGTCTGTGGTAGAGATCTTTGTGAGATTGTACTTGATATCAGAAGAGAACAACAGCACAAGGAGTTAATAAGGTTCTTTTGGAATAACTGTGCTATCCTAGGGCTGCTAAGACTGTCTCTTTTACTGTGGACTCACTCACCAGCATCTTAGGGCTGTTCCCCATCTTGCCCTGCACTGCCGCTTAGGGATGAGTAAAAGCTGATCTCTGCTTTGTACAAATAAACTCCAATCTTGTTTTCTTTTCTCTCTACGTGCAGAGGAAACCTGTTATCTGTTGAAACCTGTCATCATGCTTTTTGGGTGCTGACTTCTGTCAGTGTCTGGGACTGCCAGCGCTTGAAATGGTGGCAACAGTGGTTCACAGCAGGGGACCGGTGCCTTATGCCTGGTGCCACAGACAGAAGCAGAAATGAGAATAAGCTGCCCTTCGCATTGCTTGTGGGGACTCCATGAATGGCACGAAGCCTTGTCATTTCTATTACTCAACTAAGTTGAACCGCATGGTTCCCACTGAAACATATTTCTGGGTGCACTTTTGAGTGTATTTTTTGTCTGGGAAAGCTACAAACAGGCAGTACAGCCCTGTTCTGACTGTAAAATCTTAGATTTTACTCCTTTTGCCTCGCAAACCTTTTGAATAGTATCCTTGCAGAAGTTAAGCAGAATTCAGGAGGACATGATATCACTAGGAAGGAAAGGAAAAAGAGAGAGAAAGGGAGGAAAGAAGGAAACAAGGAAGGGAGCAAGGGAGAGCAGACTCTAGCCTATGCCAGCAGGACACATCTGTCTGCTCTCAAGGGGCTGGCCCTGAGAAACAACACTGGCACAACCACTGGACAATGGAGCATTGGTCTGGCAGCTGAGGCCGCCCTCTTGACACTGACCATTGTAAATCTGTCAGTGTAGATAGATTCACTGTTGTGAATGGAAAACAGGCTAGAGGAATGGGTTCACTTGCCAGAGGCCCATGCCTGGTGATGCTGCCTAGGTGGGCTGCAGAGCATCCAAGCTTTACCAACACAGAATTCAATAGTTTATAACATTCTGATTTCTATAAGCTCTCAATTCCAAACCACAGGGCCTAAAAGGGCATATTTCTTTTTCCCTGCTACCTAATTATTAAGAAAAAAGAAGCTTTTAGTGATGCTGAAGAGTAACATTTTTTTCTCCCCTCTAAAACACCTGGATTTACTTGCCTCAGAAGTTTCATACCTCAAAAGGCAAACAAAACCAAACATTCAGGTGAGACTAAACTTGGAAATTTTTACCTCCAAAGAAGGATTGTTCTGAAATTCATCTGCACATAAAACCAGGAGATTCTAATGAAAGCTCCAAAATAACTTATAATTATAGTTTGCGCTATCTCTCAAGGAATAGCATGCTTTATTACTAATGAAGCAGCAAATAATGTGGCACCCAGTAGATGAAGAAAACCTTTTGTAGTTATGTGTAATTATATATAATTTTTGGCCATGACTTCAGAGTAATTTTAAAACTGAGTGGAATTTTTGGTCCAGCTATTTGTCCTTGCATGATTATAAATTGCAGTACTCCATTTAAGAAGTCAAAGAACTTACTGTGTTGTGTAGTTTAAATTAAAATATGATATACGTCTTAAAATTAAAGTAATTTTGCTAGTGTTCTTTGCATGATTTTTTTGTGCAAAGCAGAAAGATTCGAGCTGCTGTTAATAACTAATATGCTGTAACATATATCTAGCTGTAATTCATTATCAGTGTACACTTCTGAAAACTTGAAAGGTGAAAAGAAAGTATAATTCTTAAGATTCTTTTGAAGGAAATTGGACAATTTTAATCTGTATTGTAAAACATAATGTTATACTTGGAGTAATTGCTGGAAGAAGAGTTTTGCTTCATAAAATTGTTTCCTATTGTTTTTCTTTTGTATTTTTGCTATTCTTCATTTAGTTTCAACTCATGCTGGTGTCAAGTACTTCCCTTGCACTTTCTTGAATGCAAAAGCATGACAGAGGATGACACAGGCTCATCAAAACAGAAAAAAATTCCAAGAGGATGCACATCATTCCTGCCTGTGTCTGGTCTCCACCTTCTTCCTGTGGTAAGGAGCAGGCTGTTCCTTTCCTCCTGCAATGCCCTGGGGCTTGCAAACTGATGAAATTATGTTGATAACTTTCAAAGCTGATTTATTACATAAGCAGAATTAGCAGCTGCCTAGGATGGTAACTTTTTTCGCATAGGCATGCTTTCTGATCTTGTTACGCCCAGAGATACAGGATTAGCCCCGAATAACATTAGTGCTATGGAGAAGTGTGGAGCTGGGCAGAGGGAGGTTGCAGAGAGATGTAAAGGACAACTAACTCTCTGCTGGAGTTAATGAACCTTTTCTACAACACCACCCTAGATATAACCAAAGACAGCAGAAAGAGAAGAAATCCCTGGATCTTGGACCACTGCATCCTGACCCCTTTGGAGCAGGCTATTAGCCCTAGCCACTTTCCTCTTCTTCTCCTCTGTTTCCCTTTCCTCAGCATGCCAAGAGGTGTAAGAGAATAAATAAGGACTTTGGGGAGGAATAAGAAGATGCAATGCATTCTCAGGGTGAGTGCAAAAAGGCCTGTGTGAATATGGAATTGAGGGTGGACCAGAAGGAAGACAAAGGACAGAGATTTTGAGGAAAAAGGTGAGGGGGATATACGACTGCAGCTGAGGGATAATTAAAGAAACTACACACCTGCCTATGCGTTCTCTGATGTCTTGCACAGTCTGATGAAAGCCTACTGTCTCCTCTCCTTCTCTCCACTAAATCAGTCTCCCTCACTTTGTAGTCAGATCTTTCACTAAGCACTTTCCCTTCTTACCTCTCAAGAACCTCCTTGACAGAAAAACTGTATTTTTCTTGCATCGCAAGAGCTTGCTTTGTTCCTGTCAGTCCCATTTACAGACAGCTGAAGATTTCTCCATATTGTGAACAAAATGGAATTTTGTCATTCTCAAAATAGGGACAAATACCTTTCATATAGTTTAATTCCTGTCAATATCAAAGTCTATGGTGGTAGCAAAGTGTGAGGTTGCACAGGAAGACAGCAGAGCCCTGTGTATGTATTACAGGGATGTTTGCTTGGTCTCTATAATATGAGCTATTTAAGGAAGGTGGTGCTCGTGGAAGGCAACTTCTCAAGAAATGACATGTTGACTAAGCTCCATCTGCAGCTGTAAGATCAGGAAAACCTCTTTCTATTTTACTTAAAACCGTGATGTTGTTGCTTTCCTATGCCTACTGCCATAGGCAACAAGCTATGCCTAAAGCAAGACCTTTAATCAGAACTTACCAGCCTATATATTTGAAGTGGGATTCATCTAACCAAACGTAAGTACTCTACTGTGGTTTTATCTCTTTATAGTGAGATTTACAGACTTCTAGCAAATGATTGGCCTAATTCTAAGGTAGATATCTGACACAGATGAGATGAAAAGTTCCCTGAGCATGCCCTAAATATGCTGGTCTCCCAGAGGACTGCCACTACGTTGCCTAACTCACACACAGACAACTGTCCATTCTACCACAAAATGACTCAGCAGACATAGAAAAGTTCTTTCACCACCTATAGATTACTCAAACACTTTTTTGGGGGCAGCCTAATAAATCCTGTGGTAAAAAGGAGGAAGAGAATTTGCCCTGATGTTCCTGTTCTGAAGATACAGAATTTTTAGGTTTTATGGCTCTTCTATCACAGCTTGCTTCTCCTGAATTTTAATTTTTTTAGGAGAAGTTGTGAAGAGAGTGAAAGAAGAGTACCACCAAGAAACAAACAAGAACAATTTAAAAAGGAAAAATTAAAAGATAATTGTAATAGTAGCAGCTGAAATGATACTAACTATGCACATAATTATAATAATAAATGACTGAAAATAAAATAATTTACAGCGTTCAAGTTTTCTTTTCTATGTAGAAGTTCATGTAAAAATCAGATTTATTATAAAAGTAGGAAATAAAGATTATTACTTTGTGATGGAGTCATAACCATTATAGTCAGGAGTTTTAGAAAGCAGCAGCAGTTAGGAAAAGCTTTGTAAAATACCTTTGTTTCCATGAAATGAAAACACTTTCAAAAGACCTTACTCTCTAAGGGGTCTGAAAATCTGATCTAAGGTATTGTAATGGCAAATAAGTACAAAGCAACTTTGAAAATCTAATCTTTATTTAGGTATTTTTAATAAAGAACAAAAACCGTAATACCTAAAGTACTGGTTTAATGATTTAACAGTTCCTGTGCTCACACAGGCTCAGGTAAAAAAGATTTTTTTTCTTCCCTCAGGAAAAGTGAGAGGTAATCTGCCAGCTGCACCTCCAGTAAATTCGTCACTGTGTTCTAAATAATGCAATAGTCATTGCTGTCCTTTCAATGATTCACACAAAATATAATGATTTATAGCATCCAAATTCTCTTCCTTATTGACAAGATCATGATTAGGCCATACCTATAGAAGTAAGAAGTTAAGATTGTTATGCTGCTTGTTTTCTTTAGGCAGAGCATTTGCACTGGGCATTTTAAATGTATTTTTTTGCTCTGTCCTTTAAAACAGCAGTAACAACTTTAAACCTGTATCAGGATGCTATATTCCCTCTTTCTGGAGAGGTGATTTTTCTCTAAGGAAGAACAGGCTACTTTTATCTAGCTCAACAATACATTCCCATATGCCAGATTGCACAAATATAGGTATGAGCGCCTTACTACAGATTTAGCTTCAAAACATGCCACGGGCCAGTTCCTTTCCCTAAACACAGATTTTTGTGTTGATTACAAGGAAATATTCTTTCTTTCTTCTTTCTTCCCTTCATCATCATTTACTTTCCTCTCTTTACTAGGTATTCCTGGTGTATTTTCTTCCCATTTTAACATATATTCTCTCCCCAGTTACACTGCTGTCCAAAGATTCTGTTTTAAAAGATTCTTGTTCAGCAGATGGGAATCCCGCTGCTCTGCTTTAAAAGGAAGGACCTGTCCCTTATTGAGAAACCCCACTAATAACCATGGTTTTTTGAACATTCATAAATACTTCATTTAAAATAAATCGTCCTAGTGGCTCTTCCCAGCTGAATACTACTACCTTTGCTAACTTTATTTGATACAATATGAGACCAATCACTAATCCTGAAATCACTGTGCTCAAGTCAACATCATTCCTTACCTTTTATTTTCTTTCCTTCACACCTGGCTAGAACAGTTGAATACTGTACAGAGTATCAAAGGCAAAGCTTAATAATTGGATAACAATAAGCTTTACAAACCCAGGAAAGATTTGATTGTCTGTAAAAGCTATTTTCTGCATCATTATTAGTCAGCTATTACATGGATAATTTTAGTCATTACTTAGGGAGATGTCCTGTTTCTTCAGTAATAGCTACTAACACAGAATAATATGGTTTTAATCAAAGGCAGAGGCCTCATTTGAAATGGTAGCCATTGACTTCCATACACAGATTTTTGGTAGGAACTGATTTCCCAGCTCTATATGATGATGGTTTATATAATTTCTAAACCAGTATCAAGGCTGGTTTTGGTGTTTTGTTTTTTGTTTTTTATTACTTCAAAACAATTTTATTGCCATGTAAGAAAGAAGAGAATTCTCAATGGCACTTGAAAGCAAAAAAGATCCAAGACTCAGGTCAGGTACATATGAACTGCAGACACTCCATACTCTGCACAGTGTTGGCATATTTGATAATGTAATTGCAAACCACCCATGAGACAAGACCCTGCCTTCCCCAAAGTCATCTCCCCAGGTCTATGCAGATCAGGTAGAAGAGCTTCCTAACAACTCCTGACAAGCATAAGGCCTCCCCAGATGCCTGCTCTTTGAGCAGAGCCCATGCGTAGCCTTCCCTAAGGTACAGGAAAATCTCGTCTGACGTTTCCACACACTTGTGGATTTACTGAACTTGACACTCTGTGAAGACTAGGTGAACTAGAAGATCTTTTCTCTTTTGCCTCTGTTATTCCTGGATTTGCACTTCTGAGGGGATTTTAAGGCTGGCACAATCTAAGCACAGTCTGCATCTAATCACTCCAGCTAATGACTGCAGCAATAACCAGGTCAGGACAGAGTCAGTGATCCATTTAGCATAGCTTTATCAGAAAGTTTGTAAAGTTACATAAACAGATGTATATAATTCTAAACTTAACATTACCAAGACCTAAAGATTTATACTTTAAGCAACTGTCTTTCACTGCTTCATATATTGTGGGGATGCTGAAGATGGATTATATATATTTTTTATGGCAGCAAAATTATTAACATTTCAAATTTGGATATCTTCCCAAACTGCAGATGTTCTTACCAATGGTGCATTTGTGTTTCAAGCCTCAGAAAAGTGGAAAGGTCCTGCTTGGTTATTAATGATTAATTTGTTATCCTTTGAGATGTCAGATTGTTTTACATTTACTAATGTCTTTTTTTTTCATAGTACAGGTCAGCTATGGTGTCTTACGTGTAGCTATGACACACCAATTACTACATAAGTCTGTTTGCAGCACTCTAAGTGTATTTCTTTTTTTGTTTGTTTGTTTGTTTGTTTTCAGGCAGTTTACTAGATTTCTTCTGTTACTAATACTGAGTTCACCCCCATCACTGAACAATTAATTAAAAACCCCACCTCTCCACTGAAATTTCCCAACCCAGTTGCTCCCTCCCCTTCTCATACTGCCCTTGGATCAGCCTAATACATGAGAGTTCTTCACATCTAGTCTCTCAACATGAAAAACTCTATCTTATTTTTTGAACATATTACTCTTTCTGGGTGATACATAAAGACTCAAATAGAGTCTGTGGACCACTGTGTTAAAAACTAACAATAATTTTAAAATATAATCTAAATTTCTTATTGGTTTAGTATTCACTCTTAGCTGCCTGATAGCCTCCTATTTTACTGCCTACTCTGTTCTAAAAGCCATACTTCAAGGCACACAAAAAGTGGCCTCTAGGTTAAGGTTCTTTACAACACCCTAATACCTCTAGGGCAACATCCACATTTACGGTAAAACTTTTCTATCAGTTGTGAGGCCTGCAGTATAACAAGTTAATACTCAGACTTTTTGAGGACGACCTAAGTTAACACCTCTAATATTTTAATTTCTTTGTGCTACCATTTTCTGTAATCTACAGCATCTGCAATAGTAGAGTTAAAGATTGCTGGGCAGCAGTTATAAGATGTTAATAACCAACTTCCTATTTCAAATAAAAAGTATCTGCCTACTTGACAGGTGCACCTGAGAATATCTGAATATGTTGAATATTCCTGTGGTCTTGAGATTTTCTGTTTTGTGCATGGTATAAAAAGAATTAGCATGTTGGCATACAGCAATTTGGATGGAGAGATATGTTAGTAGGGAACATGCTAACTCTCTGATCAGGTAGTAATAAAACTTGTTAAGTCTTTGCTTTTAACTGTCTTCTGATTGGACATGTAACAATTTCAATTGTTTTTAAACAAAGGTTTTGTTTGTAAGCATATTATGTAATTTCTTGGCTAAAAAAGAACCCAAAACAAACACTTAAAACCAAATAAAAATCAAACTATCCAAAAGCATTTTGGCGAGTACAATATGGTTCAAACCAAGGCACTCTAAGAAACCTTTCAAAACATGTTCAATCTGTCAAGCAATAAATAACCTTCACACCTGATTTGTTTTAAATTTATGAAGTCCACAGTAGCTACCAGTTTGTAGTAAAATTAAACTGTTTCCCTACACAGTCGGGGTATCATAGATTTTAACAAACAGAGACATTCAAATCATTTTCACAGCAGTGAACTGAGTGATTTAATGAGGCTGAAGAAAGGTAAGATTGATTGAAAAACTCTGGAGTACATGGTATCTCTTTCTCAGATGGCACTATGTATATTGAAGGCAGAAAGGTGGGTAAATGAAGAAATAAGAGAACATCAATCAGTCCTTTATCACACCCCTGTACCGCTGCTAGGTCTTTGTCTAACATGCCATTGTGTTGTCTGTATTAGAAAGGGAAGAGGACTTCATATTGTCAATAAGTATGTACAAAGACATTAAGCTAATAAGAAGCCAGTCAGCTACAAACTCTGACAGGGCTCTGTTTATTGCCTTGTGATTTTTTTTTTTTTTTCAATACAATAGATTATATCATCACAGGTGATGCCTTTTTGTGTTGTATGTGCTCTGCATCCATATTTTCTTGATTATAGCAGGTATTTTGGTGATAAAACACCTATCCTTTACATCAATAAGAATATACCCTGCCTTTTAAAAAAACAGAACTCAAAATCCCCCATATAATTATGAGGAAAGTATATATGCATAAATACCATTTTCTTACAAGGAGAGAAGCTGAAAATATTGTGACCTATTCAGATTATGGTGCTGTAGAACATTATCAGTGAAATAAAATAATACTTGAAGCAAGGTAAACTATGGTAGAATCAGTCCAGTAGTTCGTTTTAGGCTTATACTACCTTAAAATATTGTCCTACAAATTAGTTCTTAATCACCATGTGGTCTTAGTGGACTACATCTTCTGAAGATGATGAAGTACAGCTATCTGAAGAACAGTCTTACTGGAGGGAGGCACAAAGTTCATCTCTTCTGCCCTAGCAGCAGGTTCTTAGGAAATGCATAAGAAATGAGACATTAGAGAAGATATAAGCACCCAGCTTCCAACAGTTAAAAATGTCAGGACTTCCTGAGCCAGAGGTGACTTCTGAACTGTTGTGTTGGGTTTGGTTGGCATAAATTTCATTTTTTTCACAGTAGCCCATACGGTGCTATGTCTTAGACTGGTGACTGAAACAGTGTTGATAACACTCCAATCTTTTAGCTGTTGCTGAGCAGCAGCTGCATAACATCAAGGCCTTCTCTGTTTTTTACTCTGTCACACCAGTGAATAGGCTGGGAGGGGACATAGCCAGAGAAGCTGACCTGAAATGGCCAAAGAGATATTTCACACTATTATAGCATCATGCTGAACAACAAAACTTGGATGGTAGTTTTCCCATAGTTGCTATTGCTTGAGGACTGTCTGGGCATTGATCTGCTGGTGGTGAGTGAGTGCTTTTGCACAACCTGGTGGGTATTTTTGTGTTGTTTGTTTGTTGGGTGGGGGGGTTTCCCCCTTCACTTATTAACCTGCTTATATCTTGACCCAAGAGTTTTCTCTCTTTTGCCCTTCCAGTTCTCTCCTCATCTCACTGGGGAGAGTGAGCAAGCAACTGGGTGGTGCTTAGCTGCCTACTGGGTTTAACACACCACAGGTGTCTTACAGTCTAACTGCCAATATCTCATGCTTTATTAATTTGCTCTCAGTATTGATGACTCTCAGCATTTTTCCCAACTCACATAATTAAGTAGATATATCCCATTTTTAATCTGTATCTCCCGACAGACTCTCATTCATTGTATTGTAAGGAGCAGATCTACAATAGTGATTTATGGACTCTAACAGCCATTTTAAGCATTTATGTCCAGTATTGGTAGGCTCAGCATCAGTTTACTTCAGACCAATCTGAAAACACAGAATAAAGTAGGAAAAAAAGAAAACACGGTAGAAATACTGGCAAATATAGGAAAAGGTTGAACCAGTCTTAAATGTAGAGGACTTGGGATATTTCACCATCATTACCTGGGCTCCTCATGCTCTAGTATCTATCTCATGAATCTCTCATCTTTTCTCTCCCACTGTTCAAATTAACGACTGTTTTTTTACCCATGTAACAGAGTCATTATCCCACCGGAGAATATCTTGTCTTCAGACAAAGGATGACTTTCACTGTCTTTCAAAATTAACACAACACTAATATTCAATGTTATTCTGATGGTCCTTTGTAATTTTAATTTTTAACTAATAAGATTCAGAGGTAACTTACTTACTAGTCATTTCAGTAGATGCTGAATTTTAGAAAGTACATTTCTAAGCATGATTGATGACAACAGCACCATACATCAATGATCAGCGCCTGAGATGTATCCCTTTAGGATGGTGTACTGGGTTTGCGTAGCAAGGTTTTGGTACCAGAGGGGCTACAGGGGTAGATTCTATAAGAAGCTGCTAGAAGCTTCCCCCATGTCCAATAAAGCCAATGCCAGCCGGCTCCAAGACAGACCCACTGCTGGCCAAGGCCGAGTCCATCAGCAACTGTGGTAGCGCCTCTATGATAACATGGTTAAGAAGGGGGGGTGGGGGTAGGGGTGTGTGGAATTACACAGCTGCCCAACAGCAATTACAGTGGGAGAGAGAGGAGTGAGCCTACGTAAGAGCAAACAACAGTGCAGACACCCAGGTCAATGCAGAAGGAGGGAGAGGAGGTGCTCCAGGTGCTGTAGCAGAGATTCCCTGGCAGCCCGTGGTGCAGCCCCCGCTGAGGCAGGCTGTGCCCCTCAGCCCATGGAGGGTGGTGGGGGAGCAGATCCCCACCTGCAGCCCGTGCAGGGCCCCACGCCAGAGCACGGGGTGCCCGAATGAGGCTGTGACCCCACGGGCAGCCTGCGCTGGAGCAGCTCCTGGCAGGGCCTGTGACCCCCCATGGAGAGAGGAGCCCCGGCTGGGGCAGGTTTGGGGCTGGGCTTGTGACCCCATGGGGGGCCCAGGCTGGAGCAGTTCATGAAGAACTGCAGCCTGTGGGAAGGCTCACAGTGGAGAATTTCATGGAGAACTGTCTCCCATGGGACGGTCTCCACATTGGAGCAGGGAAAGAGTATGAGGAGCCCTCCCCCTGAGGAGGAAGGAGAGGCAGAGACAATGTGTAATGACCTGACCATAACCCCCATTCCTGTCTCTCTGTGCTGCTGGGTGGCAGGACTTTCAAACATCAGGATACACATTTAGCAAAAGCCACCTGGTTAGTCAACAGTAGGGGATCTGTCAATCAAGCTTGCCCTCACCAATCAAAACGTTTATATGCTGTAGAAGGGGATAAAGCCCCTGTAATGCACATAAAGAAGATGCTGTGGAAGACAATCTGGGTTTTTCCTGCCTCAGGCAAAGGTGAACGCATCTGTGTGATTGCTTTTGCTCCAGGACCCAAGTACACTCAGTGGGAAATCTGGAGTGGTGAAGTCCGGTGTGTGCCTCAAGGCAATTTGATTCTGGATGAGATTAGCCAATGATTTGAATTATGTGATGTTAATTGCTATATAATACTGTATGTCATCACTACTATAGTTGCTATGTGCCATATCAATTACTGTTAGAATTACCCAGATTAATGAAGAATGAAACTGAGCAAAGTGCAGTGACAATAGAACTGGATGAGTACAGCAGTCATGAAACCCAAACTGGTTTCAGCATGTGACAATCCAACACCACACACCATCTCTTCTGCCCTGAATGACTGTTATGACAGATGGAGCCCAAAGTCATGGGCTAAATGAACTCATTGGACATTTTAGAAGGATGGCCCATAGACTAAGGGAATTATATCTGTGTGTATATATCAAAGGACAGAAAGGATGGTGGTGATTAATTGGGATGTATTGGAAAGTTTGGGACCTGGGCATGATATAGATGGTATAGAATAAGGAGTGGATATTGTCCTGGTTTCAGCTGGAATGGAGTTAATTTTCTTCCTAGTAGCTGGTATAGTATTGCGTTTCAGATTTAGGATGAGAATAAACTTGATAACACACTAAGATTTTAGTTGTTGCTGAGCAGTGCTTACACTAAGTCAATGACTTTTCAACATCTCATGCTGCCCCTCCAGCAAGGAGGCTGGGGGTGCACAAGGAGCTCAGAGGGGATGTAGCCAGGACAGCTGGCCCAAACTGGCCAAAAGGATATTCCATACCATATGACATTATGCTCAACATATAAAGTAGGGAAAAAGCTGTCCAGGGGCCCATTGCTCAGGAATAGGCTGGGGATCATTTGGTTGGTGGTAAGTAATTGTTTTTCATTTGCATCACTTGTTTTTATTGGGTTTTATTTTTCTCTCTCTTATTTTTCTTTTCATTGCATTGTTGTTGTTATATTAAATTTTACTTTAATTATTAAACAGTTCTTATCTCAATCCATGAGTTTTCTTACTTTTAACCTTACTGTTGTCTCCCCTGTTCCACCAGGGGGGAGTGAGTGAGTGACTGTGTGATGCTTAGTTACTGACTGGGGTTAAACCACAACTGTCCTTTTCCTGTCATTTTGTCATCAGACACAGGGACCTTCTCTTCCCCTTGAGGGTACTGAACAGTGTTGTGCAGCGCTCAAGCAGCATGGGCCAGGCCCCAGCACAGCAGTGATTTATGTCTCTCTGGAAGTTCCAGGGTGATGGCATACTTTCCCCAAATATTTTACTAGTTTTTCAGGATTCTGTACTTGTTCAGGGATGAAGTTCTGAAACACTGCAGGTTCCCACTGTCCTAGGTACTTGCCCATACTATCCCATTCACCGTGCCACCCGTAACTATCCAGCCTCAGGACAAATCTCTAGGTGCCATTAGACTTTGTAAGGACCGCTCAGCAGTAACTTAAACAACCCTATATTATCAACATTGTTTCCAGCAAATATCCAAACGACAGCCCCATACTAGCTACTGTGAAGAAAAGTAACTCTACCCCAGCCAAACCCAGCACATTCTCTACCCCTTATTCCATACCATTTACATCATGCACAGGTTCCACACTATCCAATACAATCTCATTAACTATCACCCCCTTCCCATCCTTTGATATAATACACAGATATCATTCCCCTAGTCTATGGGCCACCCTATAAAATGCCTGTAAAATGTCCACAAATGTCCACAAAATGTCCCCTGAGTTAATTTAGTCCATGACTTTGGAGTCCATCTGTTATAGTGGTCACTCAGGACAGTAGAAGTATGTTGTGTGGAGTTACTGGGCACTAAAGCCAGCTTAGGCCAGGTCATTGCTGCACTTGCACTGCTACTTGTAAGGTCTACCCTCCACTGGTTCAGGTGGTTCCCGCTATAGTAATTCCTACAACATGCAACCCAAATACTGGATTGCAATAATTTATAAGTATTTCCATTACAATCTCCACTCCTGCTTCCTTTGGACCAGACCATAGGGTTTAACATTGCAGTGAACACATCCACTTGCCCCTGCTTGGACTTATCCACAGACTGGAATTCTTTCAGCTCAATTTCACACTGGAGTTCCAGCCTGTCCAGTACAGCTGCATAGAAACAGCAGCAGTGCCCTGGCCATCTGCCAGCCCAGACGCATCGCCATTGCTGTTATCAGGATGTTCCCAGTCACAGCAGAGGAAGATGATAAGCAGTACAGCAAGCAGTAAAAGCAAAAAGAGTCACTAACGAGCACTAGACTAATATACAGTAAGGCAAGCAAGCCCCACGGCAAGCACAGGAGCCTGTCAGCTAATAGCTTAATAGCAATAATAGCTATAAATTCGATCTAGCACATTCCAATCAAATCTGTCATTATCACGAATCCTTTGAGCTCCACATTGGGTACCAAACAGGACCGTCGTGGTTTAACCCCAGCCAACAACTAAGCACCCCATGTCATTAATACCTCTCATTTTCTAAGACACCTATATACATTTTTTTCTTTAAAACTGTGGGCTAGATTCAGTCATATATATCAGTAGTACATCAACATAAGTAACTCAAAGTAGTCATGCCAGTTGTGCTTGTGCATTTTCACAATTTGAGTTCAACACAAGCCCAAGAGCCACTCTGGCCATTCTCTTCTTCAGGCTTATGACAACAACATAAATTATTTGAAATTGGTAACTATCACTGTAATTTTAACACATATATTTTCCAAGCACAGACACTTTATCAATATCAGACTTATTACATTATTTAGGTTAAACATGTCTCTGTTTAAAAACATTTCCTCAGTCTGCCATTCTGTGTTGAAAATACTAGGCATTGCTAATTTATCTGCGAGGTTTTATTCTCCTTTGAAAAATGGAAAAAGTACTTTTTTTAAAATAGTTTAGTTGTATCCTGCATACTCATCAGAAACCATCTGTCTCTGTGACATTAATGAAAAATCTTGGCTCAGGAATTGCAGAGATGAGGCAGGAAAGAAGAGAGATTGTATGAGGATGCAGGAGAAAGATGAGCTACTTCTCCCTGTAAGTGAACAGAGTGAGGATGTGGCTGAGCAAGAAGAGTGAAACTGAAATAAGAAGTGCATGTTGGAACTATATTAAAGTAGTTGGCAGGGGACACTGTCATTAGAAAAGAGAGGACAGACAGACTTGGAATAAAACTGGCTGAAGAGTCTACACCCAGTTAAACACCTTCTTCAGTGCCTAGAACAGAATTAAATTAATTCAAGTCTTACTAGCCCTTGGCTGCCTGCCTGTACCTGTGACATCTGTTGTTTCGTATGCCCACAGAGAGACTGACATCATAGTATTGCTATCAGTTGCTCTGGTAGCTCTAGAAGTAGGGATTTGTGCTAGAAGTAGGGATTTGTGTGTTTGGTATAAAGACTGGCTTCGCAATAGTATCTGGGATTTTGAAATAAATCTCCAATAATCCCCACTTTCTGTAGTATGATTATCATTGGGGAGGGGTTGCAAACCGGGCTCCTTTTGGGTGGAAGTAAACTAAAAGGTGCATCCTGAACCTGTTCCTTTCTTTAATGGCAGCCAGTCCATGGGACAGATGAGAGCTAGTCTGAAGTAAATCTACAAAATGGCTACAGTGGACATCAGTTCTTTAGTGTCTTTTCTGCAAAGTGGACCCACACTCACTTCCCAATAAGACAGCTTTGGATAGCACTACTGGTGATTAGCAGCGTGATATCCTTTTGATATATGCTCTCTTCTGAAACGACACAGGTCAGAAGAAAGTTAGCATCAGAAGGACAAATGAACATTGTTTAGAAAAGCTATAATTAAGATTACACAGAAAAAACCTAATTAGCACATTCACAGTGCATAAACATGTACACATATGTCATGTTTAGACATTAAGACTGCCTTTAATATTCAGATTCCCTTTTCCCATCTCCATACAATCCCTTCTTCCTTCATAGATACTGCTCCCTTTTCCAACCAGTGTTTCAATTTCTTCTTAGTGTAAAACCTGACCTCACCCAGCCTTCCCTGCAGATTAGTCAGACGTACAGCGAAAACTGAATTATTAGTTCACCTCATCTGCTCATTGCTGGTTTTCATTGCTGCAATATGAAGCTGTTTAATGGACATCAGTGGCTTTTCACATAAATACTGTGGAGTACTGGATGATAATACCTGGCTCTTACAGTTGGACGTAGGACCATAGAGCTCACAAATCAGCAGCATACGGACAATTCATGAAACCAATGGAAAATCTGGATTTGTGGTGTGTTTGGCATTACATGATATACATTTACTGATTTGCAACCACCTTTCTGAGTGCTTACCATTTTGGAAAGAAAGATCAAGTTGACAGCTGTGAAGGTTATATTTTAAAAGGGTTGTTGACCATAAACATGAAACTACATCTGTGGAAGGACCAAGATCAGAATCACATTCTCTCTGGCAGATTGAAACTGCAATACTTGTCTATAACAACTTCATTTGTTACTGCCATCTACTCAAAGAAAGATTGTACAGACAACTTCAATCCAGACATTATTTCATTACCTAATTCTTGAGTTCTTGATTTTGTAATCCTAATATTTGTAATTTTGTTCTATAGAATAAATAATAAATAAAATAAGCTAAATGGATTGAGGAGGTGCCAGTTGCAGCTGCAAGTGCTGAGCACCTCTGAAGGTGCTCACTTCAGATATCTTCAAGGCAAAAAACCCAACCCCACTGTATGGTGCAGCAAATGCTATATTACACGTTCATGATTTATGGGAAGCTTTTATTTACTTTTCAAAATCTTCAGGATAAGCAGCAAAACCTTTCCTTTGTTGCCAAAGAGGAAAAGTTTAAAATTACATTTAACACAGCCCTATCTATAGCTTTTGAAGCAATAATGTTGTTTCTTATGTGTGAGAAATCTTAGTAGTAACTAAGGATCTAAACTTAACCATTTTAAGGTATATTTAACAGTAGTAATATTTCTATTAACAACTGTATGCAGTTTAAAAGGCAATTCAAAATCACTAGCCAGAACTAATGCAATCTTTCTATAATCCTTTTCCTGGATGAGATATATGGTCTTTGCCTCTTGGTTTTAAAGTATGGGTGAATGACTTGAATCTAGGAGAATGTCTTACAGTTGTTTGTATCAACAGGAATTATATGAATGTCATGAAAGAAAGTAAGATTGATGCAGCAAAGAAGGACAGTAGCAAATAAAATTTATTATTTGCAAACAATACCATATTTTACATTCCTAAAAATCAATGCTGTGTGTTTTTAGGATGATACAGGATTAGTCACTGATGGCAAGTAGATAAATACCACAGATATAGTATGATAACACCTATTCACTAGAACATGGACTTTGAAAATATATTTCTTTATAAATAAAATCAAGAGTTTCCATTAGTTTAAAACAACAGTCGGTGAAAAGACTCCCTCTTCCCAAAGAATAAAACTCATAAAGGATTCACAGAGAGGATAATGTCTGCTTTTGCTATGAGGCAGTTAGAATAATCACCACCATCAAAATGAATGCCCCTTTAAAAATCCTTTTCCTCCTGAAGTGCCTACCCATGATAATCCAAACAACCATATCTGCCTCTTGGCACCTATTTAAAATATACCTGGCAAATGAAAACTGAATTAACAATAATACTTTAAAAATCCCTAAGGCAATATTGGAACTCTATATACTTATACAAAAAAACAGTTATTCTCCAAATGGCTGGCAGCACCATCTCCAGGCTACACAGTAACAGATGCCAATGAAAATGATTGCATATTTCTTTCTTCTTACTAGATAACCTTCAGGTATAATGATTTCAGGCTTCCTGATTTTCCAGGTTACTTTCCATACATATTACATGCCATAGCCTCAACACCAAAAATTGCATGTCAGTCACATACAGAATAGTTGAAAACATACCCAAGGATTAATTTATTTCTCTGGCTTACTGTATTTCATGTTGTAAATGCTACATCCCTCTGAGGAACTGAAGTGACACCAAAGGCTGAGTCCAGTCCTTCACAGAGATGTTAACTGAAGTCCAGAGAAGTCCATTGACGTGTACAGTGTAACCCTTCTTCCTGCACTAGCGAATTTTGGGCAGCTTTAGGCCATTTGTCTAACTCTACCCTTTGCTAGGCCCAGGGAGTTCCCCAATGCTTTAGCGCTCTTTCATCTCTTTTCTTTGACTTGGCAAAGCAGTTCTGCCTTAAGGGTGGAACGAAGGAATCTTGCACTCACAGCCATAAATCTGGCAACTGTGTTTATGTTCTTGTTAGGATCCTACTTATCTAGGCAACTCTTTTACTTTTCTTGCTTAGCTGCTTTGTTGATCTAAATCTATGGGTAGCAAATGCTCAGAGATATGCATGATATACACTAAGAAATAATAGATATATTTTATAGTTTATGACAATCTAGTGTGCATTAGGGATAATGGGGTGTCTCTTTTATGCCCTTAATATTTGAATACATGGAGGTTTCTTTGCTATATTTATTCCAGTCTAAATTCTTAATGTTAGAATATGGGTAGACAGACCATATTAAAGAATCATGAATATTTTGCAAAGCGATACTAATATTTTCTCATTTCTACTAATGATTCTGCTGTATTTGGGAGTCATATTAGCCTACTGCATCCATACTGATAGGCATTGTTCTCTTCAAATCACGCAGTACCTCCAGAACCCTCCTCATTTCCATGACTCTCAGGCAGAAAGACAACAATTTCTACCACCAAAGTGTTATCCCATTTCTATCACACTAATCCAAAAGATTGTCAACACCTATTTGTATGATAATCTGATCCTTTCCTATATTGACAATAATTTCCAAAAACTGGAAGTACAGTAAATGAACGTAAAATTATTTCAAATAAAACTATGATATCATTAAACAAAACTAATCCTAATACCGTTTCCTGACCCACTCATTTAACTGCTTTTCATCCTAATAACTCCTATTCATGACTCTCTGTAGCCTTTGTTTATCTATCTCTCAATTCTAGTCTTAATCTCCTTCAACTCTATCTTAAATATGAATTTGCTTTTGCTTAATATTCAGTAGGGTACGTTCATTGTATTACATTTCTGTATGAATAGCTGTCAAACAAGGATGTTAGTTTAGACTGACTTCTTCTAGAGAACATACATGAGCTATCTTAATAGCAGCTAATAGTAAGTATATCACTGATAATTGTGGTTCTCAAAAAATCTTACATTAGGTGAAAAAAATGATCTGTCTGTTCCATAGTCCTCTCTGTTAGTATCAAATGCTTCAGCAGAATTACTTGCCCATAGTAGAGGCATGTTCTCAAATACTTAGTAACTTAGAATGGTTTGGGTTGGAAGTGACCTTAAAGATCATCTAGTTCCAACTCCACTGACAAGGGCAGGGACAACTTCCACCAGATTTGGTGTGTGAATAATGTCGTTAACATACTGACAGTTTTAGTTGTTGCTAGGTAATGTTTATCTAAGTCAAGGACTTTTTCAGTTTCTCAGGCCCTGCCAGCAAGAAGGCTGGAGAGGCACCATAAATATGGCAGGGGACACAGCCAGGACAGCTGACCTGAACTAGCAAAAGGGATATCCCACACCATAAGCCACTGTGCTAAGTATATAAACTGGGGGGGAGTTGGCCAGGGCCTGCCCATCACTGGTCAGGGACTGGCAGGGCACTGGTCAGCGGGTAGTGAGCAACTGTATTGTGCATCACTTGAGGTTTTCTTCCCTTCCTTTTAGATGTTATTCCTCTCCCCTTCTCTCTCCTTTTCACTATAATTGTTATTCTTATTGTTACTGCTATTGTTTTTATTTTGTTTTCTTTTAATTCAGTTATTAAATTGTTCTTACCTCAACCCCTGAGTTTTACCTCTATTTTCCTGATTTGCTCCCCATCCCTCTTGGGATGTGTGTGGGAGTGAGTGAGCAGTGTGTGGTACTTAGTTATTAGGTGGGGTTAAACCGCAACACCAGGATACATTTGACTTTCAGGGCTGCAAGCACACGTTGCTGGGTCATGTTGAGTTTCTCATCAGCCAACTCTCCCAAGTCCTTCTCCTCAGGGCTGCTCTTAGTCTTTCTCCACCCAGCCTATATTTGTGCTTGGGATTGCCTTGACTTGCACTTGGCATTGTTGAGCTCCAGGAGGTTCGCACAGGCCCGCCTCTCAAGCCTGTCAAGGTCTCCCTGGATGGCATGCATCCCTTGGTGTCATCAGCAAACATGCTGAGGGTGCACTCAAACCCAGCACCCATGTCACCGACAAAGATGTTGAACAGCACCGGTCCTAGTAGGGACCCCTGAGGAACGCCACTCATCCCTGGTCTCCACTTGGACATCAAGCCATTGACTGCAGCTCTTGGAGTGCAACCATCTAGCCAATTCCTTATCCGCCAAGTGGTCCATCTTTCAAATCCATGTCTCTTCAATCTTCAAAATACCAAGGATGCTGTATGGGACAGTGTCAAATGCTTTGCATAAGTCTGTACAGATTACATCAGTTGCTCTTCCCTTATCCACCAGTGCTGTACCCCATCACAGAAGGCCACCAAATTTGTCAGGTACAATTTGCCCTTAGTGAAGCCATGTTGGCTGTCACCAATCACCTCTCTGTTCATGTACCTTAGCACAGTTTCCAGGAGGATCTGCTTTTATGATCTTACTATGCACAGAGGTGACACTGACTGGCCTGTAGTTCCCTGGGTCTTCCTTTTTTTCTCATTTTAAAATGGGGATTATGTTTCCCCTTTTCCAATCAGTGGGAACTTCACCAGACTCCATGACTTCAGCTTTTTAATATCCTTTTCATAAATTTATAATCCAAACCTTTGAAAAGGATATAAATAGTTTAATTCCTGATGATCCTATGGAAATAATTATGATAGATGTGTGTGAAAATGGCTCTGTTTTTCCTTAGACATTTATATTCTAGATAATTTGCATGAAAAACAACATCAAGTTACATGTCGTACTGTTTTTTAAATATTCTGGTATTCCAGAATTGGTATTTTCCCGTTGTTACTTCTATATCTTATGTGTTTACAGCTTCGGATGAATTGCCCTTCTTAGATTATATGAAAGTGCCCACAAATCTGTTTTATGTTTTTTGACAATTTACTCTTAAATACACAACTTTAACTCGCTTCTTGGCCTGCAGAATGAAAATAAAGTTTCTTTCTTATAATCAGTCTTGGGGAAAAAAGAGCACTATTAGAATTTCGGAATTTTATGCTGAAGTGATGGAAAACATTTGAAGTGAAGATTTCCTTACTTTTGTTTGTTTGTTTGTTTGTTTGCTTTCTTCCTTGCTTGGGCAACAACAAGCTAGAAGTTGACTGGTAATACAGCCATTGTCACAGATCTAGAACAGCAATCCTGATGCTAACCACATGTGGAAAACCTTTTTTTTCTGAGGTTACGCTATGATTGAAATGCTGCATTGAAGTCACTGATGTAGTCAAGAGGGTATTTTCCATTTATTTCTAAGAACTGTAGCTCCTAACACAGTTTACAACTCTGAATATACTGCATATTGTTCCTTCAGTGACAGAAAACCTTCACCTCCACAGTTAGCAGTTAGAATATCACAGGAATCTCTTCAGAGTATAGGATTACTATACCGAATCTGATTCACAGTCTGATAGGTAAATTCTCAACCAGTTTGACTGAAATGCTATAATCCTAATCACCACAAATTCTCCTCTCTCTAGTGAGAAATTTCTGTTGTAGCAAATAATTTCTATGGTTTTCATCCATGAAATGTAAAGATAGGGAAAAGCCAGAAAGTCACCCAAATAAAGATTTTAGGGGATATTTAGCTGTCTTAAGATTACATTTACAAATCTTTACAATGCATAAGAAGTAGAGATAAATATGAGCAAGTCAAAATAAAAAAGTACCTTCTGCATATGCAAGAGCAGCAGAATTCAGTACTTTGCAATATTTTTCCGATTTTGCTGGTCAGAGACTGAAGGAATAGAAATTATTTTGAAGGACATACCCCCCCCCCCCCCCTTAACTAAATCAAGCAGCTTGATTCTAAGCATAACAAGCACAACTCATTTTTATCTAAATTCAGCCTCCAAACTTAGGTGTCCAACCCAAGCTAGGCATACACAATGAAGAGAGACAGGTGTCTTCAGTTGATTAATTTGAGGCTTAGGGAAGGGTGCGTATATTTTTGAGACTAAATCAATTTAGCAATGTGCCAAGTATGTGCTACACAATCTGAAGAGAAACAATTTTCTTTTAGTTTCTGACCCAAGCCAATTATTTTAGACAAGACCGTTAATAAGCAGCTTTATGCCGGTAATACTTTGTTTTAAGAAATACTTTAACACAGGGGCCCTCAAACTATGGCCTGTGGGCCGGATAGAGCCCCCTAGGGTCCTCAATCCAGCCCTGGTATTTACAGACACACACCCCCCGCCAGGGGTTGGGGGGGGAAACCAAGCAGCCGCAGATGCCTGCCTGCCACTGCATCCGCGCGCCGGCCCCCTGGTTAAAAAGTTTGAGGACCCCTGCTTTAACACAAAAGTGGCAGGGCAGTACTTCCTGGCAGTTAAAGTAATCCTTTAGCCCTACCCATACCAGTACACAGTCTTAGGTACATCCTAATATTTTTTTTCCCCAAATACATTCAACAGGGAGTCTTTAACAGATGATAGCGTTGCATGTTAGCCCCGATAGGCACCTCAGCCCCACACAGCCGCTCACTCACTGCCCACCTACCCCTACTCCCTGATCCCCCCCCACACCCCACCTGCTGCAGGATGGAGGAACTAATTGGAATGGTAAAAGTGGGAAAACTTGTGAGCTGAGATAAAAGACAGTATTCAGTTACTGCTACAAGGTTTTGGTAGCGGGGGATGGGGGGGGGGGGGGGGGGGGGCTACAGGGGTAGCTTCTGTGAGAAGCTGCTAGAAGCTTCTTTCATGTCTGATAAAGCCAATGCCAGCTGGCTCCAAGATGGACCTGCCGCTGGCCAAAGCTGAGCCCAACAGCAACTGTGGTAGTACCTCTGGGATAAAACAGATAAGAAGAAAAAAACCTGTGCAGCCACAGAAGAGTGAGACTATGTGAGAGGAACAGCCCTGCCGACCGCCGGGTCAGCGCAGGAGGCAGGAGGTGCCCCAGGCGCCGGAGCAGAGGTTCCCCCCCAGCCCGTGGTGCAGCCCCCGCTGAGGCAGGCTGTGCCCCTCAGCCCATGGAGGGTGGCGGGGGAGCAGATCCCCACCTGCAGCCCGTGCAGGGCCCCACGCCGGGGCAGTCTGTGAAGAACTGCAGCCCCTGGGCAGGGCTCCCGTTGGAGAAGCCCACGGGGGACCGTGTCCCGTGGGAGGGACCCCAGGCGGGAGCGGGGCAGGGTGTGAGGAGCCTCCCCCTGAGGGGCAGGGGCGGCAGAGGCAGCGTCAGGGACTGGCCCAGCCCCGTTCCCGCCGCGGGCGGGGAGGCGGGAGAGGAGCCCGGAAGTGAAGTTTATCTTGAGGGGTAAGGGGTGGTGGGGGAAGGCGTATTTAAATTTTGGTATTATTTCTCCTTATGTTACCCTGATTTGCTTAGTAATACATTATTTTTTTCCCAAAAATTATAGAATCAGAATCGTAGACTATCTCAAGTTAGACAGGACCCATAAGGAACATGAAGTCCAGGTCCGTGCTTTTCACCCAGGGATGTCCTGTCCCGGGGAGGGGGAAGAGGACAGGATGCAGGGACGGCCAAAGAGGTCATATGAAGTGGGAGGGAGTTACATCTTGTCCACCCTCAGGGTAAGGGCAGCTATGGCAACATGGCAGGCAGGGGATGCATGCAGCTCAGCAGGCCCGGTCAGCCCCAGAGGCCTGGTTGGTGGCTGGGCCATCTGAGGGCCCTGCCATGCTGCAGCCCAGGGCTGGCTGCAGGTGCGCTGGCAGGAGGGAGGTGGTGGGACTCAGAATTGTGCCACAATCCAGGCCTAGAGCCATAGAGTGCCTCCATGCCATGGCACAGGAGACAAACCCATGCCTACCCCATTCCTATCCCTTGCCCACCTGTGTTGCCCATGACAGTTATTGGTGAGGACCTTCCTGCTCTTATCTTGACCCCCAAGCTTTTCATTGTATTATCTCTCCCCTGCTCAGCTGAGGAGGGGACTGACAGAATAGCTTTGGTGGGCACCTGGCATCCAGCCAGGGTCAACCCACCACGCTGTGCATACAAACAAAGCAAAACACAGAATTAATTCACAACTTCCCATCAGCAGGCAGATGTTTAGCCATTTTCAGGAAAGCAGGGCTTCATCATATGTAACAACAGTTTTTTGGGAAACGCCTTAACCTGAATATCTTCCTTCTTTCCTTCAGCTTTTATTGCTGAGCATGACCATCATATGGTGTGGAATACCCCTTTGATCAGTTGGGGTCAGCTGTCCCAGCTGTGTCCCCTCCCAACAACTTGTGCACCCACAACCTACTTACTGGCAGGACAGTGTCAGAAGGCCTTGGTGCTGTGTAAGCCCAGTTCAACAACAGCTAAAACATTGGTGTGTTATTGACATTGTTTTGGACACAAATCCAAACTATAACACCATACAAGCTACTATGAAGAACATTATCTTAGCCAAAACGAGTATATAGAGCAATGAATCCACTTCCATTGTTAAATGAATCTTTAGTAAAGAAAGACAAAAATATTAGCTTCTCACAATTCTTAAAAAGCTGGCAATAATTTATAAAACTTAAAGAATTTAATAAATAGGTCAGAAGCTTTCAAAAGATTCTAAATATTAAAAAATCACATTAGAGTTTTTTTCAGTGATTTTTTTTCCCAACTGGAAGTTAAATAATGAGTCAATAATGTGTTTTTCTAATGACATCAGTACTCATTTGCAATATTTCATGACATGAAGTAAGAAATTGAATGAAATGGGGAAAAACGTGAGTCATGCCTTATTTGTCTAGGTGCCTCTCCTGGAGTTAGAACCATCTGCAAAGTTTATTTATTACATTAGGCAAATGAGTGATTTTTCTTTCCCAGGACTAAACCCATTTTTAATTTAATTCAAGAGCATGTAGAGTATGTCCTCTGCAATGACTTCTACACCTATGCTCCTTTTACTTTGACTGCGTCAGGCTCATGTACTTTTAAGCTGCAAAATACAAACAGGTATCCTTTATCTAATCACAATAAAACCAAGTTCCAAAAAATGGAATATGCATTTCATTAAAACACAGCAGATATACAGGGGAAAATGGTAGCATCCAGTATAATCTAGTATATGTGTAATGGTCAACTATGGCAGGATGTATCTCACCTAACATTGCTAAAACTTAGCCTAGTTTTGATTGATTTAGACAAGTTAACTGCAGAAAAGTCCATCAAAGACTTTGAAATATAGGGACTCCACCTTAAGACAGTAAGTTGCAAGGCCAAGTTAACCAAATGCTAGACTATTTAGGGGAACCATCTCTTTTTTATTCTATGTTTATGTTCTTCCCTTCTAATATAGAGGAGAGAAAGTGAGAACAGGTGCCTACTGTATATTACAGTATCAGAATGTATTTGCTCTATACTTCATACTCTTCTTGCATATTTTATTAGTTATCGTTGCAGATAGGATGCAAGCCTAGGCAGGCCTTTATTCTGTTCCAGGATAGAGTCACCATAGAATCATAGAATAGGTTGGGTTGGAAGGGACCTTAAAGATCATCTAGTTCCAAAACCCCTGCCATGGGCAGGGACACCTTCTGCTAGACCAGGTTGCTCAAAGCCCCATCCAGCCTGGCCTTGAACACTTTCAGGGACGGGACAGGCAATTCAAGTGCCTCAACACCCTCACAGTAAGGAATTTCCTCCTTATACCTAATGTAAATCTACCCCCTTTTAGCTTAAAACCATTCCCCTTGTCCTATTGGTACATGCCATTGTAAAAAGTCCCCCTCCATTTTTCTTGTAGGCCCCCTTTAGGTACTGGAAGGCCACAAAAAGGTCTCCCCAGAGCTCTCTCTTCCCCAGGCTGAACAACCTCAACTCTCTCAGCCTTTCCTCAAAAGAGAGGTGCTCCAGTCCTCTGATCAGCTTCCTGGCCCTCCTCTGGACTTGCTCCAACAGGTCCATATCCTTATGTTGGGTGCCCCAGACCTGAACATAGTAGTCTAGGCGGGATCTCATGAGAGCAAAGTAGAGGGGGAGAATAACCTCCTTTGACCTGATGACCACACTTCATTTGATGGAGCCCAGGATTTGGTTGGCTTTCTGGGCTGTGAGTGCACATTGCCAGGCCATGTTGAGCTTTTTATCCACCAGCACCCCCAAGTCCTTCTCCTCAGGGCTGTTGTCAATCCATTCTCCACCCAGCCTGTGTTTGTGCTTGGGATTGCCCTGACCCATGTGGAGGACTTTGTTGAACTTCATGAGGTTTGCATGGACCCACCTCTCAAGTCTGTCAAGGTCCCTCTGGATGGCATCCTTCCCCTCCAGCATGTTGACCACACGCACAGCTTGGTGTCATCAGCAAACCTGCTGAGGGTGTGCTCGATCCTGCTGTCCATGTTGCCAACAAAGAAGTTGAACAGCACCAATGCCAGTATGGACCCCTGCAGAACACCACTCGTCACTGGTCTCCATTTGGACATCAAGCCATTGACTGCAACTCTTGGAGTGTGAACATCCAGCCAATTCTTTATCCACCAAGTGGTCTACCTGTGAAATCCATGTCTGTCCAGTTCAGACACAATGATTTCATGTGGGACAGTGTGAAAATATTTGCACAAGTCCAGGAGTCATTGTCACATGTTCTTATATTCTTAACCTCATTTAGCTGCAAGGGACACATCTGCAGCAGAGCTGCAGGGCTCCCATGAGCTTTTTGAGGTGAGTAGATCCAGGCAATTTTAGAATGGGATTCATCTGATGTGTTGAGTAAGATGTCTGTATGCAGAATATGTAGGATGTATAACCCAAGAGTATGAATTATCTTTTATGTTTGTGCTCAGTGATTATGTCTGTATCAGACCTTATTATGCTCAGTAGAGCTGTGTGGCTAGCCCAAATATAACAGGCAGCTGGAGTATATTTTTTTGTGATACACTTGTTTCAATAACTTTCTCTGCTGATTCATTTATTACAAGTATAGTAGGAAGTGAGGCATTTATGTTCTGTCTCCAAACAAATTGACTGGTCTTGATTAAACTTTTTTTGGAAAATACCATAATTCATAGATGGAACCTAATTATCCCGGAATTCCCAGCTTCATTAACCAGCCTACAATTGGCTCTGTTCATGAGACATTTGTTGGGCCCTATGATCTCAGTGTGGTTTGGCTTCATAAATAGCAAGGTAGAACTGAATTATGCTCCTGCAGAATCACATGGTAGATCTATTCCATGTTAATAAGTAGAGCTAGATATCGAATATGTCTAATATGATGCATGGTTTATATAAGCATTCTGGCAAAAAGTAAATTTCTATAAATGTTTCATTCAGAAAGATGTATAACAGCTGCTTTGTACACGTGTATCAATCAGTACATTTGCAAGTGTCTTCTTTCCAACCGTGCTAAACTTTGAGTAGCTTGCATATGGAATTTCAAAACATGATTACATTTTCTAATCAAAATCATACTGAAGGAAAAAACCTCAAAGACAAGGCAAAAAGGACCATACAGGAATGCCAAGAGTTACAACAATGGCTGGATAATGATCTGAACCTTCCTTCTATACAAAATATAATTAAAAATCTGAATTCAGAAAATCTAAGAAAATGAAAAAATACTTTGTTCAACAGGACAGAGAAATGTCTAAGCCTCCTATCCAAGTTCTAAGTATAGTAACTGCCTCAAAATAGCTATCCAGTAAATACTACAGAGTGTAATTGATAACATTAAGTTCTAAAACCCATAACACAGAATCCAGAATAAGACAGTCAGACATACAAGTCATATTAATTACATAATACTACATACAATATACTTACAGCATGATAACCCTTCTGCATTATGAGTGGGTATTCAAATGAAGCATTCATTCTTAATCTATGTCCAAATCTGTTGAGAAATGAGTCTTTGTACATTTTGAGAAGGAAATAAAGGTAAAAAGTGAGCGAGATGTAAGTTAGCCAACACCACACCAGCAATAACTTTCGTGGTATGCAATAACATTTTTTTAATCTGCTTTTTTTTGCCAAAATCTGCTGTTTGGAAGTTATACAGGCCATTCTTCCCTGACTGTTAATAATCTACCCCTTTCAGAAGAAATAAAATCCACTGAGGTATGTGGACAGTGCTCCAGATATGTTCTCAAAAGTGCTGATTGGAGAGGAAGAATTATGTCCTTCAACCTGCTGGCTGCATTCTTGCTCATATTGGCCAGAAGACAGTTGCCTTTCCGTGCATGAGAAGCCCCAATTCCTTTCATGCAAAACTATTTCCTGGTGACTCAGACTTCATCTTGTACTGGTGCATAGGATTTTCCTTCCAAAAATGCAGGATCTTGCATTTTACTTTATTGAACTTCATAAGGCTTCAGTCATCCCATTTCTCCAGTCTGCTGAGGTCTGTCTGTGTAGTAGCCCTGCCCTCCATCTTATTGACTGCTCCCTCAGTGCTGTATCATCTGCAAATTTCCTGTGAGTGCTTTCCGTCCCATCTATCACGTCATTAATAAACATGTTAAATTGGTACTGGCTGCAATTGGCTCATCACTGACTAATGACAAGTGGTCAGCCATGCTTTTTACTGCTAATCACAAACCACGCCTGGTGGTCCAGCCAAGTTTCCACCTACCTTAAAATCCACTGTATTGGGTTTGCATGGGAAGGTTTTGGTAGCAGGGGGGATACAGGGATGGATACTGTGAGAAGCTGCTAGAAGCTTCCTCCATGTCCAACAAAGCCAATGCCAGCCGGCTCCAAGACAGACCCACTGCTGGCCAAGACTGAGTCCGTCAGCTACTATGGTAGCACCTCTATGATAACATGGTTAAGAAGGGGGCAGGGGGGTGAAACAATGAAAGCCCTGCCCAACAACAATTACAGTGGGAGAGAGAGGAGTGAGCCTACGTAAGAGCAAACAACAGTGCAGACACCCAGGTCAATGCAGAAGGAGGGAGAGGAGGTGCTCCAGGTGCTGTAGCAGAGATTCCCTGGCAGCCCGTGGTGCAGCCCCCGCTGAGGCAGGCTGTGCCTCTCAGCCCATGGAGGGTGGCGGGGGAGCAGATCCCCACCTGCAGCCTGTGCAGGGCCCCACGCCAGAGCACGGGGTGCCCGGAGGAGGCTGTGACCCCACGGGCAGCCTGCGCTGGAGCAGCTCCTGGCAGGGCCTGTGACCCCCCATGGAGAGAGGAGCCCCGGCTGGGGCAGGTTTGGGGCTGGGCTTGTGATCCCACGGGGTCCCAGGCTGGAGCAGCCTGTGCCTGAGGGGCTGCGCCCCATGGGGGGGACCCATGCTGGGGCAGGGTATGAAGAACTGTAGCCCATGGAAAGGGCTCCCTTTGGAGAAGTTCATGGAGGCCTTTTTCCCATGGGAGGGTCCCCACACTGAAGCAGGGGAAGAATGTGGGGAGTCCTCCCTCTGGGGTGGAAGGAGCGGCAGAGACAACCTGTGAGGAACTGACCACAACCCCCATTCCCCATCTCCCTGTGCTGCTGGCAGGGAGGAGGTAGAGAAAATCAGGAGTGAAGTTTAGTCCAAGAGGAAAGGAGAGGTGGGGGGAACAGGTTTTTAAGATTTAGTTTTATTTCCTATTGTGCTATTCTGATTTGATTGGTAATAATTTTTTTTTTTCCCCCAAGTCAAGCCTTTTTGCTCGTGATGATCATTGGTGAATAATCTCTCCCTGTCTTTACCTTGACCCATGATTGTTTTGTCATATTTTTCTCTCCCATGTTCAGCTGAGGAGGAGGAATGATAGAGCAGCTTTGGTGGGACCCTGGTGTCCAGCCAAGATCAGCCTACCATATCCACTGATCCAAGTAATGATAAATATTACTGTAAAAGTAGCATTTCAGTAGAACAATTAGCCCTCAAGTACTCTAGCCAAAATTCAGCGTAGTTGGGAAGCTGTTATGAAAACTAGAGACTTAGGATTTTCTCTTTTAGTCAGAGGCTTTATTTACAATTTCTAAAGAGGGATTCTAGACAACTAGCTTAGGTGATAGATCTTTAAAATGGCAAAACTTCAGTGAGATTAAGCCATTTCCACTTAAGAAGCTTCCATTTCAAAACTGTAGTGACTGACCTAAAATCCCTTAGAATAGATGTACGTGTCTGCAAAGAATTGCAGAAGACATGGAGCATAAAGAATAAATGGTTCATATTTTCCTGCATCAGTCAGATGTCAGATCATTGAGGAACTGCAAAATGAAAGGATATAGACTACCAACTGGAGAGGATCTAAAGGACAGTCAGAATGCTCAGGAGTGTTGAGAAGGTATTATATAAGGTAACACTGAGAAACCTGAAGTTGTTTGGCCTGTGCAGTTCTCTTCAAGCCTGTGATGGAGACGGCAAGAATTAATGAGCTTAAACTACAGCAAGAAAGGTAAGAATCAGATGTTAGGAAAAGGCGAGAAAGGGAAGCACTTGAGCAAACTGCCTGACATAGCTGTGGAATATTTCAGACCCTTAAGAACATACTAGAGAAACACCTAAGACACATCTTAGTGTCCTCAGTCTATTGATCTCTCCCAGTCTTATTTTCTATATTTGGCAGTGCTGTGGTCATTGCATTAGCAGATGCTTCCAGATAAACATACCTCTTTTTTGTGGTTAGCTGGGGGGAAACTCTTCTCTCTCATCAAGCATGCAGTGACTATGTACCAAGCTATTTGATCAATTTGGACAAAAACAAAATCTGGCCCTCAAGATCTCTTGCCATGACAGCAGAGACAGGCAGCATCACAAAATTACCATTTTTCTTTCTGACTGTTGGTAGAAAATAAAAAAGTCTTCAATTCTTTTACAACAGGTATGCAGTTTTATAAAGGAGTAATTGATTATTATTTTTTTTCACATACTGTTACTTTCAAGCATGGGATTGTTTAACTAATGTTTACCACTCATTTTAGAAGTCTATAAGCGTAAGTATAAAAACTGCATAAACCAAATAATCTTTAGTTCTACAATAGCTCAAATTAAATAAATAATTTCTGGTACTTTGTCTGTCATCATTCACAGCATTGCGTTGACCTGTCAAGTAAAATTAACTCTTTAATAAATTTTAATTTCCCAGTCAATAAGAATGCAATCTGCTTTTGTTGGGAATGTGTGTGTAACAGATATGATGAGTAAGCCATTCATTCATTTTGAATGAAAAAATATTAATGATTAGTAGTCCATACCACATATTCTTACAGATACATGTTAAATACATACATCAAACTATCTAAGAAACAATGGTACAGTAATTCTGAGTCCCCCATTGTTCCTCAGTACGCTTAACAAGGATACGTGCATTATGTTTATATTTGGAAGAAAATTTTCCAAATCCTTTTAAAATACATTTTATATTTACATTCTGTTATATTGTATTTGCTTACTTTTCCTCAGTTCGGGCTTGAGCTAGCTCTCTGATTAAATAGTTCAGACCAGTAGAACCATAGTCACTGTATCGCCTTTAACCTCATCAGTTGCCCACAAGCAAGGCTGAAAATGCAGACCAGCTAACTAGTGAAAAGACATTTTAGCTAACCAATAAACAGTCCTGCTATGAACAACACAACTGACTGATCATCAAGACACATATCCTGTGTTACCTAAGATCCTCAAGGAATGGGTCATTCCCTCAGCTCCTGCATGGACTATCTGTGTAAATATGGTGACTCCTGCTACCCGCAAGGTGTTCCAAGACAGGTCTCTACAAATTAGCAAACAAGAGATTTGTCTGGAAAAACTCAGCAGAGGTTCTATCATAATAAAAAACATCAGGTATACCCTCTCTCACAATATGGAAGCAACAAGTATGTATAGGCTTTTGTTCAGCTCATCTTCCCAGACTGTGAGGAAACCATATCCAAGGTCATCTATTACTATAGAAATAGAATAGTTAATGCTCAATTATTGTGCAAAGTCTGCTGGACTGTATAAATGAAGGAAAATCACTTCCTTCAGAAAAGTTACAACATCACTCTGGAATTATAGTGCCATGAAAAGTCCCATGAGTGGCATTTTCTGGACCAAACATGAATTTTATGTGCTGTATGAGTGGCAGTTGCATGATCAGGATATGAGATTTCACAGTCTTTGAATAAACTGTCACATTCCTCCCATCAAAATGTAAGACCATCCAGTGGGAACCTCAGACTTATGTAGAACAAGACATGGACAAGCCACAAGACATTTTCTTTCTGTCCAGAACAGCTGCAGAGAAGCACATCAAAAATCACAAAATTCCCTTGATAGCTTTCCAGCTAATATCCCCAATGTACTCATCATTCTAAAAGAAGACAAGTAGAAATACAATGAAATTATGAGCCTAAGGGATAGATGAATGTCCATTCATATGCAAAATGTAAATATGATCTTTCTACACAGTGTTGTAGTCTACTGCTTGTGTGCTTCCTTAGCAGCTACCTTTTTACTAAGCCTTCCTTCTGTAAAGGTGGTTTGCATTTACTCCACAAAAATTTTGCTGGTACTAGAGACTTTAAAACTAAAAGACCTGTATAAGCAGAAAGCTTAGTTTACTATTGTGTTAAAATGGAGAGTTCATATATAGTTTGAGGTTGGAAGGTAAGGAAAGATGAAAGTGAGGCCCCTTCACTTTGACAGCTGAATTCCAACAGGACTTAGAAGGAGATAAGATTAAAACTTCCACCATTCATAAAATGTTCCATTTAGCTGAAATAGTTCTTATCTTTTGGCTTTATAAGATAAACTTCTCTAACAGAACCTGTAATTATAGGAAGTATTTCAGGAAATTGTTACATTACAAAGAAATGTTTTGTAATAATATGCATAATAAATACGGTAGATATTAGCAGTTTTCATTCTTCTAAGGAATCCATAGCTGCCCAGGTCATTGGCTGATGTCCAAGAGAACATTTGTTTCTAAAGGTGATTGTTGCTTTTTGATAATAGTTGCCAGTACTTACTTTGTAAATCTTTTCCTCCTCCACCCCAAAAGTAGTTCTTCAGCCATTTCTAATTTTCTGTCTTCTACATTAATATATCTTCAACTTATTTTCCTGTATGCCTGTTTATGTCCTCTTGTATGGCTTGAAATTAACTGTGAGTGTTACCAAAGAATAAGTCACCTAGTCAGTGTTCATTTTTGTCATTTATACTGCCTATTGAATTTATTGAAAGTCAAATATTTTTCATTTACTTATCTTACTCGAAATCAATAGGAATTTTTGCAGAAATAGGCTAGCTAAATTTGATCTTCCCAACACATGCCAGCTAGTTAATTCAGTATCAAAGTAAATAATTTTGCAAGCTAATAATTAGATTAGTATTATTTTATTTCTCTTGACCCATAGAACTATAATTAACTAAGATGTACTTAGCATTTGCTAGGCTGATAACAATAACAATAATAAGAACAATAATGCTTATGAGACACACGTCCTCTTCATTGCCTAGGGCAGAGAGTCCCTCACTTTGATGAGCGCAGGTTTCTCCTTGTGGTCCAGGTTTGACATTTAGCCACTGGCTCATGATATAGTAAGACTGCAGAAGATTACATGTAAGGAGATGCTCAGTATGAAGCAATGATTGTTTCAGCCCTCCTTTCCCAGGTAGTGGCGCAGAACATTCCCACATATGCAGGCAGTCCCTATTGCCATCTGCCTGTTTGGTTGGTTTTGAGGGTGCCATGAGGAACCCTGCAGACCATGAGTGGGAGGAATTAACATCTGAGTTATCTCAAATGTTCTTGGATAATGTGTATAGAGTAAGATCATTTGTGTAAAAGTCCTCCTTTCAGAGCTATGCAATATGGCTGTGGATGAATCAGGAATACTCTACCCAAAACTGCAAAAAAAATGATAGTTGGGTAGGTAGGTAGACAGGTAGATAGACAGACAGATAGATAGGTAGGTAATTCTTATGGAGGAATTCCTAACCTGGAGTAAGAGAATTCCAAGAGTTAGTCATGGCTGTTAATTTGTTTTTATTGTTAACAAAGTATTTCTGGCTATCCACATTTTTCAT
The DNA here is from genome assembly GCF_023634085.1 of Falco cherrug. Lineage (NCBI taxonomy): Eukaryota > Metazoa > Chordata > Aves > Falconiformes > Falconidae > Falco > Falco cherrug. Next base: position 22,613,237 of record NC_073699.1, on the reverse strand, counting down.
TGGATGCAAAATTAAATAGAGCTTTGTTACCAAATCATAATACAATCAGTTCAAAGGTTCATGTATGCTGGTTGTATGTGGATTAGGAGAAAGCATAGTTTTCACACTCAGAGTTTCAGGGATCTTCATACAAAGAAGTCATAATACATATTTGCATGGAAAAATGTGCATCTTTCCCTTTTCAAGCCTTCTCTGTTCTCTAAAAGGCACATAAACTCTCAAACCTAAACCAGCACAACTGTCAAAGCTAGTAAGAAACTGTGTTGATTAAGGGTTGCTTTCCTAACCTTCTTCAGGTTTCTTTGCTAACTGATTCATTTTGATTAAACACATTCTGTTCTCTCCTGCTGCTTCACATCGTAGTTTTCACAAACTTGTCAACATTGCTGAGGTTTTCTTGCTTTATGCTGACAAGGGTTTTAGAGGGTTGTGGCTGGAAGCTGGTGTCCAACATTTACCACAAGCTTATACACAAGAGGCCTGATCAGCGATACTGTTAGACTTGCATAGAATTTCCTCACCCTAAAATATAAGTGACCCTTCCATAACAACTGTGGACAATGTGAGTCCCTTTGTTCTTAGTGGATAAGAAGTGCTTTTGACTGTGTTTTTAAAAATCTGTTGGTTTTTTTGTTTGCAAACGATTTTTTTTTTTTTTAAAAAAGTAATTCTCTGAAAAATGACAGTATCTGCAATGTAAGTTCATAGCTTTGTAAAGATGTTCATGTTCAAATAATTAGTTTTTAAAGCATTTTAAGCAGATTAGTTCCACATACTCTGTTTAATAGAAAAGGTTCATTTCTTCTCCAGCACTTAGGATTTCACTGACATTACTGAGCTCTTTGAAAAAAAGATATTTCTTAACAGCAGCAGCAAAAATTAGGAAAACCTAACTGTATGTTCAAGTCCCAACTTTGTATTCCAAACAGCTGAGTGTGCACACATGTCAATAGCTTTTGCTTGAACTACTCTGAGGCTTATACATGCAAACACTTGTCAAATTATGAGTCTACACATTGATGCAGCTAGCCACTGCTAGCCACTATTTGTGCAGATAGCTACTTACTAAGAGTGAAAACTAAGAGTCTGTTTTAAACTAACACAGCCAGGGGCTAAAACCTCAGTCAGTCTTCAATCCAAGCAGTTAGGAAGCAAAGAACATGCCCAATGGAGCCATTAAATACAGAAAGGCTATTTATATAGCAATATACAGTGATGGTGTTGCTTGTGTGTAATGTATACAAAGAAAGGGGGTTATGACTCGTTTTTGCAATGATCTGTGTACTCTGAAGACTCACTGCCATAAAAGAAGATGCATAATTTACCAACCTTCTTGTACTGCTAGCTGAAGTTAAGTAGCATTTATGGTACATTCAGCATATTTGAAATTAGTAGATGTGAATTTTCTTTTCTTTTCTTGAAATTAAGGTGTATGTATCATACAAGTACAATCACAATACAGTCTGCTTTCATTTATTTCACAACCCTTTCTGACTCTTCTGATACCTGTACATGAAAGAAAGCGAGACAATTAATCTCATGTTAGGAGTTCAGAAGTAAAAGCTGTTGATGGCTAAGATAGGGAGGTTAGGTGGGAGGATACACAATGCACTACTCTGGCAATAGGGAGTTTGCCAATGATTCTCTTTAACTACGTAGTGTCTGAAAGGAACTGGTGTATTACCAGACCAGAGGATAAACTTGAAGCAGCTGAGAAATACCCATAAGAAAGCTATGTCCTGAGAGCTTTCTTTATCAGAGGTCCAAGAAGACATAGGAAAAAAAACAGAATGTGATTATTGTGACTTAGTAATTTCACTTTTTATAATAAATTCAAGAAAGCACTAAGCAATTTTCACTTTCCCACATATACTTCAGTACAGGCAGATATCACAACTGCAGAAAACATTCAGGCTATTCCTTCAGAGGAGAAAAGCTGTATGAGAAGGATATGGATCCCACACAACTTTATTTTCTGCTGATACCTCACAGTGATTTAATTTTAGTCCTTAGCATCTTCCAGTGACAATGATTCCTTTTAAACAATGACTTTGTAATGATTTTTAATGTCATCTACCCCTGGCTAATGCTTTTCTTCAGACCATGTAACTGTTTCTTCTGGTACTAAAGATTTCCATAGGGAGAATCAGTTATGATTTCCAACCCAATTATGAGTCTCTTATGGCTCAATTACCCCTACATACTGAAATTTCTGCTTCCCTGATAACCCCTGCGCTATCACATTCCCATTTCATTTCACACAACATAGCCAAGGTGTAGGAACTGCACTTACACTGATCATAAGTGCATATTCCTCTGTAGCCACGTACTGGGCACAGCAGGAGTAGGGGACAGAGACTGCTTCTGTCCTCCTGAGTTGGAATACTACAAGGGGCATAGAGATACCAGACTGTTAAATTAAGCATACTAAACTAAATCTCTAGACCTATTCCCAGTTTTTTTTCACATTCACGATATGACCTATGTCTTACATAGCTCCCTGGCTAGTGATTACACAGCTTTAAAATAGGTTAAGTAAGTAGGTGCTTTAAAAATAGATCAGGTAGAAATGAATAGAATAGAATAGAATAGAATAGAATAGAATAGAATAGAATAGAATAGAAAAATAACTATTAAGCTCCCAGAAATATAGTGCATACCATCCATGAAATATGGCATGCTTAAGTTGTAAGCTCTCATTTGAGAAAAAGACATTCAGAAGTGTTCCCAAGACCATAAAATGTTGTAACTACATATGTGTGAATTATTTATAAAATAGTCAGAAAGGCAAATGTTTGGTTTTCAGATGTTTTGCTCATAATACCACACACCTTGCACCTTCCCATTTCTTCCCTTCTCCCAGCCAGTAAGGAGGAACTTTGCTATTGTATCTATTGTAGTAATTTGCAATTCCGCTTTGCTAAATACCGACGCATCCAAAGTGGTCAGATAGCTCCATTAAATTCTCTCTTTGTGGAGGCTAACAAGGTGACATGACTATTTCTAATAAGCATTAAAATATGAATTAGGACAGTATATACCTTCAGTGTGATCATATCCTTAACACTATTACCGCTGAATACAATCTGCATTTTAAACAATTTCTGGCTTCCCTGCAACTGCCTATATTATCATTATTCCTATTTAAAGTCCCCCTGTATGCACTCTAGACTTACATTAGAATTATCATGTGGCTCTGTGGCAAATTCCAGGTAATTTTTCTAGCAAGATGCCGTCTAGTTGTAAGGCCTAAAAGTAAAGAGCAGGCCTTTCCAAGCAGGTCCAAAGGAAGGGAAATCCAGACGAGTGGATATCCTTAGCTGTCTTCTGGACAGAGGACAGGGAGAAATTAAAGGCTCCATCTATACTAGTAAATTAAATAGAGCCTTGGCACAGGCTCAAGCAGAGAAATGCAGTTGTGCATGCTGTTAGCACTCTAGCAGACTGAGCTGTACATTGTTGGAGGGAGGGAAAGTAAGAGGCTAGGGAAGCAACATTATGTGTTTCCTTTATTATGCCCATGATGTGCTAGAGACAGAACAAAGAACTAAGTAGCTGAACTGATTGATCTAGTTTAGTCTCAACTAGTACTTTAGTTGTTAAGGTCTTACATAGACCTTAACCTTTCTGTATTTCAGAAAGATATTGTCAGGTGCAATATGTTTGTTTTCCTCTTTCCCTTTGATAAATCTTTTTTCTTTTAAACCACATTATTCATCCTTTCAAGAGACAAGAACGGTTCATCTGGTTTACCTTCAGTTTATTTAATTTCTGCAGATTTTTGGATTCTGGGGGAGAGCTCATGCCAGTATCTTTAATGGTGACTTCTTCAGATTGAACCTGAGAGTGGTGCTTCTGCTACTCAATCTCTAACAAAAGGTTGCATCCAACTGTGTTACGGGGTGATTCAGGGGTGTTCAGAGATTAGGTGCTCTACTCCCACACCACATGAAACAATGAGAATCAAAATAAATCAAGTTTGAGTAAGCCCGAAGCAAGGCCATGAAAATCATGCAAAAGTATGCTTTAGTGTTGGAGGGTTAAGTATCCTGTTATCCAGCTTACAAAAGAGAAGGTGGATGAATGCCTTAATAACTGTATGCATGTATTTCTTGATGGAAGAAGTATCTGACAAAAGTGTTCCACAGTCAGGCAGTATCCACTTTGAATTTGAGCAAACTGGCACAAAATATTACACAGTTTTCTGGATGGAATAGTAAGTATTGAACACTTCAAGATTTTAGATTTCTTTGGGGAGTGGAGGAGATATCATCACCATTCCATTTTTTGATGGGCTGCAGAACAGAACAGCCTGCATTAATGTTAACATGTCTGTAGAAATTATGGAAATGGTGACAAAAAAAACCTGAAGCCAACATGGTATTTATGGTTCTCAACGAGTCAGGACTTTGTTTATTTTCTAATTCCCTCCCACCATCACCACCATCCCCCACCCCACCCCACCCACCCACCACCCCCATCATGCACAGGTGTCCAAAAGTATTACATCTTTGGATTTTTTTGCATTGCTGAAAAAGATGGCAGCTTTTAGTACCTTTCTTATGTCTGTCTTTGCCTGGAGCTGAAAGACTAGGAACAGTGAACCCTCTTCAGCAGTGGAAGAATGTTCCTTCTAGGTGAATGGCTAACAAATATTTCTCTCAGGTTCAAAGCCCCATTAAGATAATAAAGAAACTGCTGTTCAGCTTGGTAGGATTTTTATAGGATTTTTTAACTACTGCATCCTGGGCAAGCTGAAATCATCTTGAAGTATCTCACCAGAAACTGGTGGAACCTTTGTCTTACAATGGTTTGCTGTGGCTCAGTTGTTCACTGCTTTGAAGATCAGAATAATTCAGTCTAACCAAAGTCCTTTGGCCTCCTGTAGGACTATCTGACTGTAAGTTAATGTACTGAATACTCAGAGTCAGAAATGATCTGAAGGTCTCCCCTGACCTTAACCTCTAAGAACCTGTTAAATTAATGGCCCCCTCACTTGCACATTCAAGTGGAAACTAGGCAGACTGTTCTGGTTTTCTTCAATTATGACCAAAAGCTGTGCAAAACTAACTGGTTTCACTTGGATTTTTTTCTCCCCTGAGTCTTTTCCATTCCCAAAAATGAGTCTCCAAAACCAAAATGAGCTTGAAAAGTGATCATAGTTCAGGTTACTTTAGTCCTGAGAGCAATCAACAACAACAACAACAACAATTCAGCACATCCATCACAGCAGAATGAAATAGAAACCTAAATTTTACAGAAAAAAAAGTGGACAAATTATAGTAAAGTCTTAAAGAAAAAAGCATAACTGTTCTTAAACTGAAATCCCCTGTAATTTATTAACAAATTTGGACATAATGTATTTGTCAAAAGAAAAAGCAAGCATGAAAATCTGCATATTTCATATCTATATGAAATGTAATATTCCAGGTTTATGCCAATCTTATTATGAACCCTCTTATTTAAGGCAGTTTGCTATAAATAATACAAAGACAATGCTCACGCCATTTAAAATTAAGAAATATAGTGTAGCTACAATATTTGGTGTATTTTGGGACCTATGTTATATTTTGAAGTTTTTCTGAAAACAGGTGTACACAAAAATCATCTCTACCCTCACTTCAGTGCTTCACCAGGACCTCTTTGTGAACAGCTGGTGTAGAGAACTGTTGGTGAGGGAGCAGGAGGCGGCAGACATCTGCGGTGCTGCATGAGCAGATAGCTTGTTCTTACCAATATCAGTTTTCTTGCCACTGCAAAGAGCATAGATTTGTGTAACCATCTGCCCATAGTTTTGGTCTGCAACCAAACATTCAGTCTTCCACCTCTGATATTTACTTGAAAAATTGAAATGAGCAGGTCCACTCAAACTTCTCTAATACTAAATCGTTTCCCACCCAGAATGCTAAGGTGTGGAAGGGTACTGTGAATGTCTAGCATCACCACGTATCATAGAATTGGCAAAAACTTCAGCCCTCATTTTATTGATCTGATGTTACTTCTCAAGACAGAGAATGCTTTCTAGTGATGACAAGTAGCTAATGCTCAGAAGGGATTCAGAGAAATCATAAGGAAAGCTACTGAACTAGATTGCTGTTTGTTCAATATGCCTGTTTTTGCTACTGCACTTGACATCTCTGTTCAATGCTGAGGTATGTTTAGGGCAGACCACAGGAAGCAGAGACAGTGTGATAATTTTACCCCTTAGCACCTATAAATTTGGCTATTTGGACTTTATCTGTGTGTCATAAATACACATTAAATTCAGCATTGCTTCTTCCTTGTTTCTCTAAGAACTGTAATAAGCGTGGCCTTGGTGTGAATCTACTATATTTTGTCTTTTCTTTTTTCTGTTATGTTCACTTTAAGGTGCAAAATTTGAGAAACTTCAGAAATTACTATAGGGATAGCATGTATCAGTGATCCCATGCTAAGTAATGATACAGTGTATATACCCTGGAAAATCATTTATCAAAAGAACTGATCATATAAAAAGTTGATTTCTACAAAGTCCCTGGAAAATTATATCACCAAATAGGATAAGCTGATGTATTCTCTGTTTTTTAAATGGATTTACTGTGTTATGAGTCTCAGGCCAAATGTTGGAGATAAAGCCATAAGGACTTGCAAGAAGGGTGATTCTTACAAAAATGCTAGGTTGTGCTACCAGTATAAGCTGGGGAGATCTTGCACAGCTTCCCTACTTTCAGATGCTGCACCTCCACATAAAGACAAGACCTTGTCTTTCATGTGTTTTCAGCATATGCCAAAACACATTTATTTTTCCAGCCAGCCCTGTGGCAAATCAGTGGAGAGGAAGAAAAAAAAAAAAACCAGAGAAAGTAACACAGATTTAGAATATAAATAAAAGGATGTGAAGGATAAAGCCTTAAACTAATGAGTTTGGAGAGATTAAATATTTTAATTGAAAATAAGCAAATTTGCATTATATTTTATTCACATACCTGCCTTTATAGCTATGCATAAAGGCAAGGGAGATAAATAATTCATACTTAAATCAGAGACATGGACTCATGGAATATCTGGGTCCATCTCATTTTAAATGATTGATTTCTTAACAATTTTTCCAGTTTTTTAAAAAAATAAGATAGACTTAGAAACAAAGGAAAAAGACTTCATTGTCTCCAGAACTTTTATAACCCTGTGTTGCTTCCTAGGGTCAAGGTCCTGTGGAAGTCTCAAAAGCAGTACTGAATTTTAAGCAATAATAGCAGAAGCAGAAGAGTTACTAAATCATGCTGTCTTAAAAAGAAAGGAAAAAAAAATGAATACAGGTGCAAGAATCTGAGCAGGTCATTCATTCATTTTTATTAACACTAGTGAAGAGCTTTGTGGGAGAATTCATGTACTTCTTCAAGGTGAATCTAATACCCCACCTCTCGTTCTCAAAAACATAGTTTAGAAATTAATGCTGACCTACTGTCACAGTAGTTGACATTCAGGAACACAGGCAGACCTATTTTTTCCCCTTTGAAAGACAGCACCTCAAACATCAAAGTGATACCTTGCACACCACCCAGACTTCATATAAGGAACTGAATAAGAACTACAGATAAGAATGACTCATAAATGCTCATCTGTATCTCCCGTTCACCCACAAAATTGATTTCATCCTCAATATGGGACGCACTTGTATACAGTAAGATTCCAAACTTAAGCACCCACAGGTTCTTCTTTGCTTTTGCAGGCTGCTTTGCTCACACATTTTTGCAGGCTCCAAAACCTATCCATCCTTAGCTTTTTTTTAATTATCTAACTCATAGGAAATACTTAAAGCTTGCCTGTGTTTCCTCTCTACTAATAACCACCTGGTAACAGAGGTTCCCAACTGAAGAGCATGGATTGTTAAACCTTATAAAGATAAGGCCCTCTCCATGGTACCACAGGAAGATGCATGTCTGCACAGACCTAGACATCCGTTCTTCTTAACCTTTCCATTGACCCAATATTTACATTAGCAAAAGATTTGAAGGAAGCAGAAGAAAAATAGATCTGTTTGAAAAGGAGCAATGTGGTGGGGCTTAGGTTACTAAGCATTGTGCTTAGATCGGGATCAAGTTGCTCCTGTTTAAGTGAAAGGTCCTCAGTCACAGGACCTTTGCAGTCACATTCCAGATTCAATGTCATTGTGGAAAAGCTCAGTGCTGATATATCTCATGACTTCCATGACCTTCTTTGGAACAGAGTAGTTTGCTATTATGCCACATTTATCAAGCCTTCAGTCATGCCTGTGATGGCCACTACTGTCTGTTCTGGCCACCAGTTCAGACAGCTTGTGCAGGTACAAACATTTCCTTGAACTCCAGTTTTCTTAGATAATCTGTCCCATCTCTGTGTGAATTCTGTTAAGAATTCAGTCTGTTCTCCAGAGGCTATATGGTGCACAGCAGTATCTCAGTGTAGTTGTTGGAAGCAGCAGACAGTACATATACTGACACTAAGAACCCATAATCTTTAGGGATTATCTAATACACATAAACAGAGTCAAGTCTTTCAGCATGAACATCATGCAGCAGTTGCAGTTTACCAGCACCTTCCTTACATCTTAACAGAATGTCTCTATCGTGACATCATGACAAACCAGGCCTTTGTGCTGTTTCAGGTTTGGAGAATTTTATGATAGGAAGCTTATTGGTAAACATATTCCACAGCTGGCATCATTTAAACCTTTTCTAACCACTGCTTTTATCTGACATGAGGCAGTGATAACAGTTCTATTAAAAAATTCCATTGTCTTGGTCAGTGTCCATCTCAGTTTGTCCTTCGGGGTCAATGGGAAGAAGATCTCCCATTTTCAGATTTTGTTACTGTTATGGACTCTTGGGGAAAATGAAGAGTAGAAATCGTGCCCTTTTGAAAAATTACAGGCTTGTTGTAGTGGTGTTAAGTACTTTGGAGAATATTCTGGGAGTGGCAAGGAATCTTATAGCTACTGTCAATCGATATCCTTGAAGCTATAAGGAACTTGATGAAAAGTTTTGAACTCTGCATTGGTAAGTGGTCCAAAACCAGCTTTGAACCCAGTATTCACAGTTAGGAAATCACTGAGATATGAAAAAAAATATTGAAATAATCTATTGAATAATTTATTTTTTGAAGCTAGTGGTTTCGAAGAAGGTCATTTTCCTTCTTTGTGGATTTTGCCAGAAACATCAGCTCAGGAACAAGGTCTATAAACATACTATAAAAATCTGGTCTCTTGGGCTTACAGGTGAAAAGATCTATCTATCTGGCTCTTTCCTGATTGCGTAACACAGATAGCACCGGATCAAATGGTGTGACTATTCTAGTGTTTGTAGGAAATACAAATTTATTAAAAAAAAACAACAAACAAATCTAAAGCTAATAAAATTGCATGCAAAGTCTCATCACATTGTAAATATGGAGATTATTCCGCTGTTCCTCATAGTCCATCACTATAAATCAACTTTTGCTTTAGTATACCGTATATCAAGATAAAGCTACCTCAAGAAGACCGTCTAAGGAAGAAGATGAAAAGGAGATGTCAGCTAGAGAGCTTTATCTCAGAATTGTGTCTTCTGCAGATTCTGTCTCTTATTGAATTCTACCAGAAGTCATTTTTTTTCTACACAAATATTACAACCAGAAGGTCTCCACATCTTAATGGGGAATCTTACGACCAGAAGGTCTCCACATCTTAATGGGGGAAAAAGTGCTTAAAAAGTACCACTGTTCCTGGACCTTAATTCAAGACTCTCCTTCCTCCTAAATACTTTGGTTATTAATCTAGGTTTTTGTGATTCTTTTTCTGAATTATTGATTCTTGACTTCTGTTTATGCACAATGGATGTCTCAGCGGACGGGCTTTTGAATGCTTCCATCTCAGTACATCCTATATGCTCATTTCTCAAGCATTAAGCTAAAAGCATTTTGTGTGGAGAGAAATGTGCATTTCATTATCTTGAGACAAAGGAAACAGAATTCTGGTCTCCTGCAAAGTAAGAACTAAACATTGAATATAGATGAAAGATACAGATAGAGCTTACTGCTTCAGCTGTATTTTAAAAGAAAACAGTGCTGCAAATCCTACAAAGTTTGATAAGGTAGTTATCAAAAAATAAGTCTATGATTGATTATAGATTGATATAGATTATAAACTTGGGAGGGAGCTAGATATTGTAAGTTTCCTTTCCAAATGTAATCTTCACTAAAACTTCCAAATGTTAGGAACAAGAAAACCTTCAGTCAAAAGTTCAAATTTCCTACTTAGTTTTTATCAATAAAATTTGTTAGCATCAAGAGGTACTGTACGAAGAATTGCTATTTCCATTAAAAACAAAGAAACAAGAACAAACGAACAAATCATGCTACTGTCGTATTTCAAGGCTTTAATGTAGTTTTGTGTTTAGAAGGTTTATTTAATCTGTTTTAGCACCTTTTTCATCTCATATTTTCACAATTTTTCTTTCTTTTAGGGATGACTGTTTCGTTTTTTTCATGGTCATATAGTGCAATGACTTCATACATCACTCTTTCTGGAAATCTCATTTACTATCACCAAACAATAATGTACTAACAGCGACACTTCTTACAGTTTTAAACTAAACTAGCTCTTATTTACATTGCAGCTATTTTGAGCTCAGTTTTTCAGGCAATAACTAAAACATGGGGACAGAAATTAAGCTTATTGTAGTCAGCTGAAGAACTCCTCCATTGATTTCCATGGGGTTTTAAAAAACATCTGATTGTGATATACTTCAGTCCACTTCTTTTATGCACCCAGCTTATCATCTCAAGAGACCAGATGTTAAAGATTTTGCTCCAGACATACAGTAGAAGCTTTAATATTTTAACCTTTCTGTATATTCTGTATATATCCCCCATCAGTTTGAAGGGAGTAACACCACTTGCTGAGAGAAATGGAAAGTTGTTCTAGCCAAATAATTATCTTTCTCATGTAAGTAGTTCCTTTAAGATAAGTAGGGAAGTTCAAACAAGGAAAATTACCAAAATTCATTTTTCATGCTCCTAAAGGAATTAGTAGTAAACAGTCAACAAGTGCAGAAGGTTAGCATTTTTCTCCAAGTACAAGCCTAATCTGTGCTCTGCATCTGTTTGATATACATCGTTCCTACCTTCTCTTGATACATCTCTGGATCATAATGAGCTGAGTTCTGCACTACATACTGCCAGGTCCCTCCCTAGACATCAAATAGTGTGCAACTTTGTCATTTGTCTTGTAATTACATTTTCTCCTTCTGGAGAAATCAGCTGTAGGCTATTGAACTCAATCAACACTTTGGGAAGGTGCAGGGTCATTTGCACCTTAAGTCGCTATCCACCTATTGAGTACTGTACTGGTTTAAAACCAACTTCATTTCCAGGGAAGTGCTTTCATGGTAAGAATATTGTTGAGACTTAGGAATAGCTTATTATTTTTTTCAGAAGTCGTAGGTGCTTCACATGTTGTCACAGCTACTTAACCTCATCACTCGAATGGAGGTGATCATTTAATACAGTATACTTTGTTCATTAGTGGTGATAAACTCTTTGGGATTCTGCAGCAGAAGGTACTACAGAAGGGATTACAAAACTCAGGTTGGCAATCTGAAATACTGTTGAATTCTGCCATCTTAGAAGACTCAGCTGTGATTCGCACCAGCAGCCAGCCCAGTTGAATTCTAGTCTTGGGATGGAAGCACCAAGAATAGTTTCAAGTTTCAGGGACGCAAAATATTTAAGACCTCCCTGTTTTCTCCCTACTCCCCTACCTGCTCCTTGCCAGCATCTCATGCCAGCAACTCAGCATGGAATCCTAATCAGGCAACAGCAAAGCTTTTTTTCCCATTATTTCTTAATTTCCTTAAGCCCTGTGAGCCACTTAATGTTGGTGGATCCTTGGGGAACTCCCTCTTCTCCGCCATCTACTTTGTGACCTTGCCTTTGCCAACAGCCGTTCTGACATTCTCTGTGCCCCTTAGCCACATTACTTGTTGCATTTGGCTCCTGCCACATGCACATTTCCTGAGCACTTTATTTAGGAAAGGTGGGGGATGCCAGGGCCATCATGCCTGGAGCCAATCTCCAGGTAACCAGCATAAATATATTAGCTGAGTGTCATCCCACTCCCACGGTGAGCCCTCTGTAGGTGCAGAGTTTATATAGGTGCATGTTTTAAATACTAATCATCACAATGGTAACAGTGTAATCAGTACACTTTGAGGAATTACCATCAATGAGATTGTTCCTTTATGCTTGCCTAGTCAATAAATTTTAAATAATATCTAATTCAAATACAATACTAGTCCATAAAAATTATAGGTAAGGAATACATCAGAATTCAAATTATGTGTGTTGTCTGGCAAAGAAATATCTATAAATATTATATATTATAAATATAAATTTGCCTGGAGCAAATTTACATGTTAACCTGCAGTTTTATGCTTTCTGCTTTTGAGAAGAATGAGAAAGTTTAACCCTGCTTACAGGAAATAAGAGACACTGAATAAAATCCCTGTTCTTTACATCCACGTTTTGGAAGACTGTTAACAGGTTCCAAGTACACCTACTACCCCTTAGAAGTTTAAAATCACTTTTGAAACACACCATTGGTCCCCAGATAAAAAGAATAATAGGTCAGCATGTAAGAAATAAGGACATTTTATACAGTTCACTAGGTATTTTAAAGGAAAAATTTGTCCGTAAATGTTAGTACACTTCTTCCAGATTTATAAATTGCTATGTCACAATAATGTTGCTTGCCTGCAAAGTAAAAAAAAAAAAGCAATATTTAAACAAATTATGTGCAAATGTTATGCATACCCTCTGATTGCATGATGAATTATTGAAGGATATTTTCAAAAATATTTCTCATTAAATGTTAATTTTGTTGATTTTAAAACACAAATAAATTTGAATTTAATACCATCACAACATTAATGCTTTCAGAGACAGACCTTAATAACCACATGCATATAAAACGAAGATTGGAATTCTGAAAAGAAATTAACTGGGGGTGCAGTCAAACTGCAAAGCAGCTATATCATATCTCCTGTATGCTGTATGTACTAGCATTTCAATAATAGTGGATATATTACAATAACATTCTTTTCTGCTTTGAAGTCCAGATTTACTCTGCAATGCAGTTGTTTTGCATTATATTGATCACCAAAAGTCATTCTAAAACTAGACGTAAGAGAATCACATCATTGATTAATGATGTTGAATTTCATTGTCCATCATTATGAAATAAAACGATAAAGTACACTACGAGGATTTCTTATTTATATATCATTCATAAATATTTACATAAATGGAGCACCTAGAAACCAGAGTTCTGATCTCCTGCATGTAATCAAAGGTCTTCCAAAGATCTTGCATCAAATAAGTTGAATAAACAACTGAAGCAAAAAAGGGAAAGCAATAAGATGTTGACCAAAAATGGTCAACATAAAAATGACAAAACCATTGCGTGGACGTCCAGACAATGTAAAAGATTCCCTATCATAATTTCCAGATAGCCAAAGGAGGATTCAGGAAAAGATTCCTGCAGTCATGACTTCCCTGCACAAATCTAAACTTCAGATAATAGACAATATGAAAAGAATAAAGAAAAATAAGAGAATATAACCCAAATTTTAATATTCTGTTCTGTTTTTCCTGAGACTTTGATTCAGACTCATTTCCTGACATAAGAGGAAAGCTGTATTTTCTTTTTTTGAAAGGTTCATTTAGACAAAGCCATCTGGAAAAAAAATATTTTTTTTTAGAAAGAGGTGATTAAAAAAAAAGACATAAAGTATATTTCATAAATAGGTTTTGAATATACTTATTGTTCTTCTGCCTACTGTGTTGCTTTAAGAAAATTATTAGCTCATGAAATTATAGTTTCTCCAAAAAATAAAACTTTCAGTATGGGCTTCAGTTTCTTACTTTGATTTCCGCTTTGCTTAATTTCTGTCGCTCTTAGTGATGCACAGATAGCAATGGTTTGATTAGATAACCTAGAAATAAGTAGAACTCTTGCCTGTAGTTTCTACAGTAATGCTCCCATTTCCCAAGGAGAACCTTCTCCTTATTAAACTCAAATTTCTTCATTTGCTGAAGTTCACATTCCAAAAGCTCAGGACACCTCTTCACAGAGAAGCAACAAAAAAGTACCAAGCCCTTGAGCCCTTGGGAACTTACACATATTCCAAGAGGAGTTTTCTCCTCCCCCCCCCCCCACACACACACACACTTTGCCTGTTCCTCAGGGGTAATGTCTAAATGCCAGGCTTAAAATTCTTATTATTATGGTTTCCTTCCACAGGTCAGTGAATCTGTAATTATTTTGTGACATGACTTTACCACAAAGAGTTTTTTTCAGGAGTTTCCTAGACAATGACAGTTTATAATCTATATACCTTCAGACGGAAAAGACATTGAACTTTCCCCTTTCTTCACAGTGTCTCAACTTTCAGAGGAGAGATGAGGATGTGTCCTTTCCCACACATTCCCCAAAAGGTCTTTCAGTCCACTGGTTTGTTTATATTAATATGGGCAAACAAGGCTAGAATTTTCTTAGAAGAGAATTGACACCATCAAGACCTCTGAAACAGCTCTAACCACACACATAATCATTAAACAGAAGGGGACAAGGAATGGATGTAAAGCATGATGACACATTTGCTGATTGTATCTATTTTTAAAATACAATCTAAAACTTCATTTAGGAGGAACCCATCAATGTGTAGAAGGTATGCTCTAAAAATCTCAGCTCAAATCTATAACAGTGAGAGTTCAGTAATGGAGAATATAGTTGATGGATATGATTTGGCACTTTTGTAGGTCTGGATACAGGTCTAAGTTAGGATTTTAAGGTAAAAAGTGGATATTAAAAGATATTAGAGCCCTTCTTTCAGTAATCTCGGTGGGTTTCTATGAACAGTTTCTTTTGAGATGGGTGCCTAAAAATTTCTAAACAGATTTCAAGCCACAAAATCCTGTTCTGGTCATATGAAAACATAATTGTGTTAGTGAAAAAAGATTTCCAGAAAAATGCTTTGGTCATGCACTTTTCCTAGCACAGTCATTTACATATTTGCAGTGCAGTCTTGACGCCAAATGTGAAGTCACAGTTAGGCAGTAACCTTGTCAGAGAAGGGCAATGCTTTCTGATGGATAATTACAATATTGCTGATGTATCTTTTTTTCCATTGCTCTATACTAGAATGAAAGATCATTTTATGAAATCTAATCCTGGAATACGCTGGCAAGATCTCCTCTCTTGAACTACAGTGCCATGGCTTTTTTCTTTTTCTAATTCTTTTTTTTTCTTTTTTTTTTCCTTTTTTTTAATTAATATACTATTCAGAGAACTTTTAAACCCATTCAGAGCCCAGGTCTGCTTTAAATATCGTAAAATATTCTTGCTGAATTAAAATTATCTAGCCTATCTGATTTAATCAGTTAAGAATATTAAGTGCATCATAACCCTGTACACAAAGAGACAACAGTCATAAATCACTACTCAGCCTAAATTAATTGCCACAGGTAGCACCCTGCCAATATCACATATAATTACTTTTTTGTTGTACAGACTGGAATATCAGAAAGTTGCCACTAACATTAATGAACGAAAAATTAGTATATGTGATAAAATGGCTAAAATGCTTGCAGATTTTCCAAAGCTGCATTCCGCTTCTGAACTGCACTTTTCTGGGTCTTCATCTATATACATAATTATCTCTCACATCAAGTGTAACTCTATTCTCTTTCTGATTGAAATTGTCAGTCTAATACCAATGAAACAAGGTCTTCAGAGCCACAAAATGAAAAAGACAGCTTTAGATAAACCCAAATATACATGCTATCGATTCAGTAAAAGGACCAGGGGAAAAAAAAGGGGGGATTCTTTACTCTTCAGAATAGTAGCCGGTAGAAAACATGAAGCTGGAAAAGAAAAGCATCCATCAAAATGGAAATTAATGTTGCTAACTAAAATTCAACAAGTTCAGATTTATGGCAAGCTGAAATAAACTCTATTATTCACCCCTCCTTCCCAAGTGTCAGCCAGCATAGTACATGGACATACCATGTGAGGTTACAGCTGTGTGGCCTTTCCATTCAAAGTAGGGTTCTATCCTGCCTTCCATTGCTTAACTCAAATGCTTTTGAAATCAGTTTACAGTTTTCTATCAACTTCACTATTGAAAGTTCACATGGAATCCTGACTCATGGGAAACATGAACACTAAAAACTTCATAGGACAAGGATGCAAGAATCCTGCTCGTAATTTCAGTATTATGGGGGGAAAAATCTTGCTAGCTACTTACTTTCACTTTTAAGCATCTTGCCAAAGAAAGCCTTGAAAGATTAGCTCTGATTGGAGACCACACTTAAAGGTTCTTTATATTCATAGAACCACAGAATCATTTAGGTTAGAAAAGATCTTTAAGATCATTGAGATCAACCTAACACTGCCAAGTCCACCACTAAGCCATGTCCCCAAGTGCCACATGTACATGTCTTTCAAACACCTTAAGGGATGGTGACTCAACTACTTCCCTGGGCAGCCTGTTTCATTGTTTGACAACCTTTTCAGTGAAGAATTTTTTCCTAATATGCAGTCTAAGCCTCCTCTGGCCCAACTTGAGGCCATTTCCTCTTGCCCTGTTGCTTGCTATCTGGGAGAAGAGACTGACTGACCGCCACCTGGCTACAGCCCATTGTCAGGGAGTTATAGAATGTGGTTAAGGTCTTCCCTGAGCCTTCTTTTCTCCAGGCTAAACACCCCCAGTTCCCTCAGCCGCTCCTCATAAGACTTGTTCTCTAGACCCTTCCCCAGCCCTGTTGCCCATCTCTGGACACGCTCCAGCCCCTCCGTGTCCCCCCTGCAGTGAGGGGCCCAACACTGAACAGAGGGTTCCAGGTGCTGCCTCACCAGTGCCAAATACAGGGATACAATAGCTGCCTTTGTCCTGCTGGCCACACTAGTTCTGATACAAGCCAGGATGTTTATTAGCCTACTTGGCCACCTGGGCACACTGCTGGCTCGTGTTCAGCCAGCTGTCAGCCAGCACTCCCAGGCCCTTTCCCCCCAGGCAGCTTTCCAGCCGCTCTTCCCCAGGCCTGTAGGGCTGCGTGGAGTTGTTGTGACCCAAGTGCAGGGCCCAGCACTTCTTCTTGTTGAACCTCATACAAATGGCCTTGGCCTATCGATCCAGCATGTCCAGATCCTTCTGCAGAGCCTTCTGCCCTCAAGTAGATCAGCACTTCTTCCCAGCTTGGTGTTATCTTCAGTTTTGGTGCAATATTGCATTCACTCTGGGCAAGTACAAATAAATTCAAACCAATGCAACATTTTGGAGAAGCTGTTCCATGTTTTATTTGCTTATCAGAATTGCATGCTACAGCTAACTGAAAACTTACCTGAGGTGTATATGTAGCACTTTGAATTATTATTTTATCATTAATCACAATTATTATGACTACCTTGATAAGTTGTAAATAGCAATTTTTGTGATTTTTTTCTCAGCATCAAGTGTATTTTTAAATTCTGAATTTGTACACAGACATGTGATCCTAATTAAATCGTAGATGAGGTAAAGGGTTTTTTTCTCATCTTAAAATAGGTAGTTCAGAATATACAGTCATTAAACTTTTCCTTTACACATGCAGAATTTGGCCATCATCTCAAGGGAAACATTGCAAACATAGAAGGACAAGAGTTATTGACAGGTGCAATTAATGGTCTGGAGATATTCCTGAATGATAAAACACTGTGAGGATTAAAGGTAGCATTTCCAAAACTGTTAGGTCATACTTGTGTAAGTAATATTTGTCATTTAAAAATACTAAAATATTCCCAGTGCAGGCACAGGAACTCTGAAGGAGACCTCTAGGCAGATGAGCCAAGAACTTTATCTTTCTCATATCTTAGAAATCTACACAATATGTTGCAGAGGCTTCTACTTCATTCTTGCCTTGACCCATATCCTAAAGATTGAAAAACTGAGTAGTCAATGAAGATAAAGAGTGGAACTGAATGTAGATCTTCTTACATTCTAAACTTACTATTAATTTGTAATGAAAAATAACCTTCCTCTCTGACTTTTTTAAAAGGAAAACATTTTTATTCTGCCTAAAAGAGCAATATAAATACTCCAAGGCATGAGAAAGTCCCAAGCTGTGAATCCACATCTGAAAAAATGAAAGAATCCTGCTCTTTTAAAAAAGGATGCAAGCTCTAGTGTTGATTCAAAATCTGCAGCCATTAACTGCAAAAGCCTCAGGGAGAGAAAGATTTAAAATTCTTATGCATTATTGCCTAGATGTGTGAGGCTGAGGGAAGGAAGAAGGACTGTTTCCATTATCTACATTAATTTTAACTCTCATTTTTCTCTACTTTGTATTGTAGAGCTTCTTCAATTATCACTAGACAGATTTCAATCCCCAGGAAAGACATGGGGCAAGTCTTCTTGAAGGCCATTTCAAGGCTCTTGAAGGAGTATAAAATGATTAATAACAATGTGGCTCTGGGAGAATTAAATGCCAACAGCATTCTGGGCAACATTAACAGAGACGTAGTGAGTGCATGAGAGGAATAATTATTCTGCCTAACTCCTGTGTTTTTTTAGATCACATCCAAAATGTTGCATCCAGTTTTGGGCCCCCAGTACAGGGAAGATGTTGATCAACTGGAGCAGGCTGAGCAGAGGGCCACTGAGATAGATGGGCCTGGATCACTTTTACAATGTGAGGAAGAGCTGAGGGAGCTGGGCTTGTTCAGCCTGGGAAAGGATCACTGCAGGGAACCTAACAGGAGCTCCCCAGTGCCTATGAGAGGGTTACTGAGAAGATGAAGCCAGACTCTTTGCTAAGGTGCACAGCAGAAGAATGAGACAACGGTCATAAATTGACATCGGAGAAGTTCTAACTGAATATGAAAGGTTGCCTGAGAGGTTGCAGGATTTCATATCCAGCCATAGAAAGGCCTGAGCCATATTGTCTGAATTCACTGTTGATCCTGCTTTGAGCACAACTTTGGATTACAGACCTACCAATGTCCTTTCCAATCTTAGTAACAGCAATGCAACGATTTTAATGGCAGCAGCCATGAGGAGAGTCCAGAAGCTGTTAACACAAAATACTTAGGGTCCTCACAGCTTCTAAGGAATCATGCAGTGCATAGTCCAGTGATGTTAGGTTTTGGCTTCCTCCTCTGAGAAAGAACTGTTCCTCCAGGAAAGAGTGTGCAATTAATCCCATGACGAGAT
This sequence comes from Falco cherrug, assembly GCF_023634085.1. NCBI lineage: Eukaryota > Metazoa > Chordata > Aves > Falconiformes > Falconidae > Falco > Falco cherrug. Next base: position 22,593,996 of record NC_073699.1, on the reverse strand, counting down.
TCAACGTTTTCCCAGCTAAATCAGAATGCAAGGCACGTCCATTTTAAGTGTCATTTGTTGCAGAGCTAGTGCATTAAAGCTGCCTGTCTTGCTCTACTCTTATAGTCTCAGTGTTGTATTTTTCCTAGACAGATGCCAAATTGATAAAAATCTGATTTTTCAGCACAGCTGTTCCAATTGGATCCTCACTGCTACAACCACATTAGGAAACAAAGGGAGGTAATATGGTTAGAAAATATTTTCTTTCCTACTTAATATCCAGATTGTTGGTGTGAAGGTCTCTAGTCTTTGTCTTGGCTTCCACTTGCAAACTGGGCATTGACATCTGCTAATCGCTAGCTTCTAAGGGAATTGAGTTTAAAACATACTGTACATACAGTGCCAAATTCACTGTGTGTCACAAAGGCGAGATTGTTTTCTTCCTTCTGTTTTTTATTTACAGCTAAAGCAAATTGGAAGAAAACTGGTGACTATCATGAACTGTAGAATAAGAACAACAATAGATATAATCAAATAACACTATACTAATGGAGTCAGTTGCAAAAAATTACTTAGCAGCTGCTGTCTCAGGACATCTACATAAGCCTCTTTTGATCCCCAACTTTGGACTGTATATGGAATAAGCAGGCTATAAAAAACAAACTTTATTAGAACTGTACTACATCCAGAACCCTGCAGCCAAACACACACAGAAAGTACACCAGGGGCGGCTTGAACATGAGTATCCTGAAGCTACTCATGGTACGTTGAAGAATTGTGCATCAGGGTACAGTGGAGTTCCTGGGAGTTAAATGAAAGGTAAACTGAAAAGAACCCTTTACCTGCTGAGACTTGAGTTCAGCTTCCTGAGTTTCTCCTGCAGCAGCACAGCTGATGAAATCCCTAGACCCCAAAGCAGAGCAGCATGATTTTTCCTAGAATCTGGCCTCACCATGAGAGAATGAAGCAAATGGGCAGAGACTCACTCCTGACTCCTAATCACTGCTTTCTGCACTTTGTGAATTTATATTTTGTTCCACTTTCTCTCTTTAGACCAGAGGAAAAGGCAACAGTGTATACCACAGAGGTGCTCTTGTGATTAGTTAAAAGTGGAGCAAAAGTGAAGAGGTCTGTGAATGCCAAAAGAATGATTATTCTCCCACACACATGACTGTTAAATTGAAGTCACTGGAGTCTCTGGTGTCAAACCGCTATAAGCAAGAAAAGTATCAAACCGTAACAGTCGTTACTGCCTGTAGTATCTGGGAGGTTACAGACAGCTGCAGTGGAGGAGTTTGCTTACTGCAGTTTTTCATTTTACTCATTTGAATGAACTTTTTTCACTAGAGTGTTGTGCCAAATGCAACAGGGGCCTCCTACAGAGGCTTACAATCCTTAAATGCTCCTTCAGTCTAATGCTATTGCGCTAAAAAAAGGGAAAGTCTCACCTCAGCAGCCCTGCTCCATTTTGAAGACAGCATACCTACATCTTTACCTGCGTGAGTCTTTCTTGTTACTCTTGAGTCAGTCAGCATGCTATCAGACTGCACTGCTTCTCATACAGTCAGAGAAAGTTTGTGTCTGCCCTAGAAGCAGCTCTGTAAGCACAGAGAGCAGAGTAAAGCCCACCCAGTTAGGAGGCTAATTTAAGCACTGCCAAAATATTGGACACCTTCACCTGGGCTTCGTACAAGGCAAAGAGTAAAACTCTTCCCTTTCTTCATTGACTATTGAGAATCTAGGGACCCATAACAGGGGAAACAGCCTAGGTCGTGTTTCTGTTCATTACCTATACTCTCCCAAGTATGACGGAACAATGAAGCATTTCCATCTGCTTTGGATCCCTTGAGAAACAGGAAAGGCTGCCTCTCACTTGCCCTGGGCCAGAACAATTAGCAGGATTCATATAGCTGTTTCTAGGAAAACAATGAGATTCTGAGTTGTTTATTTCTTAAACTCTAGGTAAGTCCTTTATCTATGTTCATGGACCATTGGACAGAATTGAGTATTCTTTACAAAGCCAGCACATTCACCACTTGAACTGGAGATGACAAACATTTGCTGCAGAATATGATGTTTTGTCAATGTTTAGGGGTCAATTTTAACTAACAGACTCCCCTGTCTTCTTTTATGAAGGCGTCCCAGCCTACCTTAGCTATGTTGTTCTTGCTGAAGAGGACATAAAGCTGGTGAACAGGACAGAAACCGCAGTGTGATGGTCATGCTCCAGGGCACCAGTAGGTCTCACTGATCCTGACCAGCTCCACTGGGACCCCCACCCACACCCTGGCTGCAGGCCAAGGACCTGCATGTCAGCTCAGTCCAAGGCCATGTGTCCTGGCCTGGGCTGTCACAGGTGTGCCTGCCCTCAGCCTTGTCACTGGTTTGGTTTCCTGGGTGAACCTCAGACCTGTATTATAGGTACTTTGTCTCTGACACCATCACCAGATGGACTTCAGACTACACTGTATCTTGTCTTCAGCCTGTCCCTGTCCCTGTCTTTTTTTCACCCCAGCTGGGCTCCTGGAGGGTTGGAGGACCTGGGTCTGTCAGGGACTGTCAGTGGACATTGTTACCACTCTCTCTTATCCCGCCCATGTTTAGCCCCTGCAGGACTGTGCCACATTGGTGAGGGCACACATTGGTGGGATCACCCTCAGCTCCAGGCTTGTCCCTCTCTTATTGTAGCCACCCCTTGTTGCACCATGACACTCAGTATGTAATGAAACCTTTCTCTTTTAAATGTAATCCCAGATCCCAACTTTAATTTAAACAAATCTTAAAATAGTGTTAGGTAGAGAAGACTGGTTTATTTCCCTTAATTGTTACTTATTCCGTCATTGTATGTCATTTAGTTCAGTCTTTTTTAATGAGGTATTTCAGAGCAGAAAAGTCCTTCTGCTGAGGGAAACACTTTTAATCATAACACTTTAACCATGATATTTTATATTACAATGTCTGTTCTTGCCTGTCACAAAAAAAAAAAAAAGAAAAAAGAAAAAAAAAAGGATGGTGAAGTCATCTCTTTCAGTGTTTCGGTTCATCAGCATTGCATACATCACTGACATCACTTAACTCTGATTGAGAGTCACGAGGCTTCACTTTCCAGAAATGCCCTCAGCTTTGATCCCATGTTATGGCCAGGGACATTTTTCCTCATTAAATAGGAAGTATCTTCTGCACTTTGTTAAATTAATGATATAAGATTCCCTTGTGTAATACATTAATGTAGATTATTCTGTACCAAAACCTACCCATAGGAAAGCAAGTACTCAGCAATCATTTTCTCTATGACTAGAGAAACCATTACTGGTAATAAATCATCCAGTTTGATATTGCCATTTCTACTACCAGTAAAAGCAAACTTTGCAAAACTATGGCATTACTTTCATAACCTGCTTATTTATTTCCAGATTTCACATGCCAAACATTATCTATTTCAACAACAAAATAGGGGGAAAAAAACCCTCAACCAGTTAAGTTAGGATTCTTGTATTTTTTTTAATCCAGATTTTTCCAAGAGTGAAAATGTGGTTCCTATCTCTATTTCCCTCCTTTAAGAAATCAAATAACTAAAGAGTGAAAAAGAATAATTTTTTGCATGTATCTTGAAGATGAAACATACTAAGTGAAAACTGATTAAGTGTTAAGTAAATTTTGTCTGTTCAACTCTAATGCATTTGTGAAAGCAGTGACCTGTTAAGAAATTAAGCCTGGTAATGGAAAGATCCAGAACTTACAGAAAAAGTCACCTAAAAATTATTAACAGAATAAATGCGTTCCCCAATTTTTACTATTTAATAAATGAGTCCAATATAAGCTCAATTTTCAAGGTCTGTAAGATGCTTTGACTATCAGCTATAATTCTCCATGAAATTCAGTGGCCTTTCAAAACACATTCTAAGATGCAGAATAGTTTTTCTGGTAACTTTAATGACAGCAGATCCTGACACTTCATTAAAAATCCATACAACCTACTTCTGGCTTCATTCTATTAAATTTCATATGACTTCTCCATAAAGGTTTTGTCATATCTTGTTAGGACCCCACTACTTGATTAAGAAGTTTTGATGTTCACATTTGTTCACATGTGTCTGCTGGAGATGAACTGGTGATGTCGACTGGTACTATAATTGAGGATAAATGTAAGATATTTGTTAGTTTTGCAGTGGGACTCTTTTGACTTTGAAGTTCGGTTTTATCTGATAAATTCTGTAGTCAATTTCAGCTTTGAGATACCTTTTTTTGTAGAATAGTTTTTGCAGTAGTATTAATGAAGGGGATGGCTGGAAGAATTGCATATTTTGCATTACAGAAAAAAAATGATTATGCATTACCTAAAGCACTCCTCCATAGACATGGTAGTGTGCACTGTGTTGTATATGCATTTCTCTCCACTCCCCCCAGTGGAGAGAACTAAGGTTTGTGCTTATTAGAATAAACTTAATGGGAAGACTGTGTGTCAGTATTGAGAAGCAACAAGTAGAATTTTTGGAAAGCTAAATACATAAACTACTATCTTGTTGCTAAAAAACTTAATTTAAAAAATCCTTCTCTTTTATACAGCATCAATTGCTACATTTAGATCATTTTTGCATTAGTCAAACTGCACTAATCACATCTAATGGCCCATCTGTTTTTAAGTGAAAAATAGCACTTTTCACCAAAAATGTACATTAATACATGATGTAAAAATGTCTACATTGAATTTAACTTATGAGGTGAGAAAATATGTTTCAGCAGAAAGGCAGATGAGCCTCATCTTTTAATTTATGTCAATTTTACTTTTTTTAATAATAGGGGGGTTGTTTATGTAATTTTATCTTTTCTTTAAGAATTATGATCCAAATATTTTCTTTAGCCACTGAGCTAGGGTTTCTTTCTTATTGATCAGCAGCTATGCAGGGTGATGTTCTGGATCTACTGACAATAGAGGAAGTTTTGCCAGTAGCTGCTCTGGTTCCAGGATTTCACTTATAAACTATAACTAAACTACCTGTAGCCTTCAACCAAGTAGATTATAACACTACTTATGTGACACCCATTTTCATACCTTCATTTACAGTATTGGATTTAATGGGTTCACAGAAAGGCAACCATTTGCTTTCTTGATATGAAGATTTCAAAGTGACTCTAAGAAATCTTTCATTACAGCAGAATAACTCTTCTAGTGCTCTACGCTAAACATATTTAATATAATAACTTAAATGTGGTTATGTAATTTTAATTATTTAAGCCTCTGACACTGGCTGTATTTGATTTTTAAATTCATAACCATCTATAAAGAAACTCCAGTGATTTTTTCCCTCTGTATCATGTCTTTTGTTTTCTTCTTACTGAAAGATAAAAATAAAATCTCAAACCTGGGTATGAAATAACAGCAAAAAATAGTGCAATGGTGTGGAACTGCTATATCAGGGTTACACATTATGAAATTTGAGTTGGAAACTACTACTGAATATAAGAATAAGTTGACTAGAACTGTTGCTGGTTTGCAGGGGAGGAGCACTATTACTATTACTATTGCAATAATGCTGCTATGGCTGGTGGTGAAGGAGTGCTAAGTCCGCTTCCACTTCTCCCCACAAACCTACAGTGAGAACCAGGTCCTAAGACTATATCTTTGCTTGAGAAAAGTTACCCAGAAGCACACTGCCTATGTACTTCTCACCCATATCAGCCTTCGCTAGACACTGTAGTGTAAGTTTTCCCTCTCGTTTTTTATCTTCTTGTGTTAGGTAAACTTAACTTAGAGTTTATTCATAATAGAAAACACTAGTGATTTTGTTCAATGGATGTGCATGAGGCATTCAAACCCAACTACACCATTCTGTTTTAACTCAGCTTCAGGAAATTGTAGTCCTCAGAAGCTGTTCAGACCTGTAAGCTCATAACAGTTAGTTATGGTGGTTATAGTGATAAGAGAATGATGTACAAAATATATTTAATTGAAACCGTATTGGGGAATGTTCACAGGCATTGGAACTTGATAATACACACTGTTAAATCGTTATAACAGTCCCTTCAACAGTTTTGAGCCAGGCCAAATAGTGCTTTCTGAAATAACTTCAAGGCACAGTGTTGGAGCTAGTGCAGGCCAAGGACCATTCTCAGTCTGGATGCAGCTGTCCTGTTTTGGAGGGAAAAAGAATTTAACAGTTTGGCTGTGAGCTCTTCGGTGCCAGCTGAGGTCAATGCCAAATAGTAGTTCCAGGCACATTTATTAGCACAGCTATAGCCAAAAATAATCCAAGTATTGTACATTTTGGCTATTTGTCCCCATTCTCTTCCAGCCTACTGCTCACACTTTTAGGGCCCTGGAAGCAAGTGAAGGAGTTAGTATAAACTGGTTTCAATCCAGATAACCATACATCAACTTATACCTAAAATCAACAAAACATTCTCTTTCTAAAGCAATTAATATGGTGGAGTAATAGATTAAAATTAATACTTATCAAGCTTTCAACCAAAGCATTTCAGCAGAAGCACTTCTGGACTCTGGGATCACCTAGATCCTCCGGGAATTTTGTCTTAAGATCATCAGAGTAGTCCTGGGAGTCCTTTGAGAAACACGAGGGTGCCTACAGCTGCCAGGAAAGGATAGCGACCTGAAAGCATAACTTCCAGCGAGCTCTAGCAGCTTCTAACAAACTCTGTCAGCTGTTCTGGATCAAAAGATGCAGTGAACTTTTGTTCCAGCTGACTCCTGGTTGGGGAGAATCAAGCACCCTTTCAGAAAGCGCTAGGGAGAGTTTTACTGAAGTACCAGCTGAGGACACATCTTCCAGAGGTGGAAGCAGCTAAATGACGTGGCAGTTTTTGCAGAAGGGAGCCGGAGGCTTTGCTGAGGACAACATACATGGGCTCAGCAGTGATGCTGACATGCCACAGGGCACAATTCCAGTAGCTGCTGAAGCAGCTGTCCATGTAATATCAGGGTCATGGCCCAGATGGAGGACCTCCCAGTGGAGGGCACAGCCATGCAGGCTTGGGGCTGCAGGGGTGCCTAGGGCCTCTCACTGCAACTGGGATCAGGGTGCAAGGTGGACTCCTTGCTGCAGGAGGTGTGCACTGATAAGCACTTTGTGTTGCCAAGGAAAGGATTTGCAGAGGGAGATAGGCAGACTGCATAGCAGAAAAGATGATGAGAAAGAAGTTCACTGGATCTTCTCCAAGATCCTTCAGATACAAGAGCCTGAAAACCCAACTGGCAGAGGCAAAGGCAGAATCTGTGCATATCTGAATCAAAAATGAAGATTTTTGTGATGACCAAGGCTGGAAGTTTGTGACGTCTGGCACCAGAAGGACAGGTCCTGTTCCCCCTGCAAATCTGCAACTACAGAGCAGGTCAGTGCTCTTGTAGCAGACAAGCAGCTGGGAGCTCTGTCAAAAAAAAACCACCCAAGCTGGCTGACCCTGATCAGCAGGAGGAAGTAGCAGTAGCTCCCATCTGCTAAGCTTACCTATCCCCTGCAGAGATTTGCTGCTTTTTAGCACTCAGATCCAGAACCTTGGAGAGAAGCTGCTCTTCCGTGTGCGCACTGATACTTCCCAGGAGGCATCAGAAGCATATCAAGTGTGACTAAATGACTGGGAGCAAAAGCAAAGAACATGAAATCCCAGATGGTTTTCTCCCTGATCATTCTGGTAAGGGGAATCATAGAATCATTTAGGTTGGAAAATACCTGTAAAATCATTGAGGCCAACTGTTAACCTAACACTTACAAGTCTACCACTAAACTATGTCCTTAAGCGCCACATGTACACATCTTTAAAACACCTCCAGGTATGGTGACTCAACCACTTCCCTGGTCAGCCTGTTCCAATGCTTGACCACCCTTTTGGTGAAGAAATTTTTCCTAATATACAGTCTAAACCTCCCCTGGTGCATCTTGAGGACATTTCCTCTCGTCCTGTCCCTTGTTACTTGGGAGAAGAGACTGACACCTGCTTGTAGAGAATGATGAGGTCTCCCCTGAGCCTCCTTTCCTCCAGGATCAACATCCCTATGTGCAGAAAAGCAAGCAAAGAGGGCCGGAGGCTTGCATGAATAAGCAAGAAGCTCCTGAAAAACATAAAAAGGAAGCACTTAAGAGGTGGGAGCAGAGTCAGGTGACTCAGGAAGGATATAGGGACATTGTTTAAGCATGTCAGGAGTTGTATTTGGTGAGGGACATGATGGGCAACAAGAAGGGCTTCAACAGCTGCATCACCAACAAAAGAAAGCCTGGGGAAAATGGATGAGGAAAAACCCAAAGTACTCTGTGGCTCTTTCTCCTCAGTTTTCACGGATAAGACTGGTGGTCCCTGCAATCAGTAGAAAAGTCTGGAGCAAGGAAGATGTGGTGGAGGACGTTAAGGTTAGGGAACATTTAAAAAAACCTGGATGACTACTGAGGAAGCTGGCCAGTGTCATTCTTATGCCACTGTTCACAATCTTCCCATAACATCCTCCTAGAAAAGCTGATGAAATATAGGCTATATAAGGGGAAAGTAAGGTGGATTGAAAAATGCATGAAGAACCAGACTCTTCTCAGTGGTGCCCAGTGACAGTACAAGAGGCAACAGACACAAACTGAAATACAGGAAACTATTTTTCTGGCACTGTATGAAGTAATATCCATGGAAAAACAAACATTCCTCTATTCATTGTGTTCTTCCTATTTAAAGAGTAAACACATATCAATGGCAAGAATATATCAATGTCTGTTAGTGTTAGGTCAACAACATATCCATTTTTGTGTTCCTGAAAATGTAATTCTAATGACAGGTGAACGTCAAAAGAAGTTCAATATTCTAAGTAATATTGATAAATGTGTAGTAGCTTAGTTAGTTTATTTAAGTTAGGTAAATTTTTTTGGTATCACACCATGCATCCAATAGTTGTCTATTTCATTATTATTATTTTTTAATATGTGTGTTCACCATCTCAGAAGCCAAATATTTCTTTAAAAACTTCCTGTCCACTTATTTCTATTTACTTCTTTCTGGACCAGCTTTGGAATCATTACTTTGTCCACCATGTTACAGTAAATGAAACAGAAGGTCATAGTGCTTTTCTCGCTCAGGAAGATGTCTTAGGAACTAAATTAGTATAACATCATGAGTTTTTCAGTGTGGGCCACTCACTGATGCTGAGAGTTGTTGTAAGTGCTGCTCTTTATGTAAAGATGTGATTTATGTTTCCATGCAAAATGGCTTGGTTTCCCTTAGATGTCCTTTACATACGTTTATGATTACATTACTGATCACCAGCAATAAAGATCTATTGATAGTAGTTAAAATGACTGTCTGACCAATGGTACTGGGTTTTCGTTTTAATTTTATATTTGAAAATAAATAAATAAAAATGCAATAATGAAACTTCACCAGAAAACACACTAGGAGAACAAAAAGGTCTTGCTTCTTTCTGATATTGTACAGAGGAACTGAAGACTAATCTTTAAGCACTCATGTCCCCATTAATAAATGATGAAACCCCTGTCTATAGAGAAATCCATTATTATTAAACATAATATTCAAACTGAAGATATTAGAAATTAGTTCCATTCATTAAATACACAGAAGAAATAAAATTTTATGTCCTCTTAGTATTAACCTAATCATAAGTTATTCCTTTTTTCCCTTTCTATTTGATTACATCATTCCTGTTTTCTGTAATATTTAATTTCTCTAATATTCATGGTAAATGGAGTATTTCCTTTCAATGTGCTTATTATTATATCTTCTATTATTTTGTACCTGCTTCTTTTTTAATAAAGAAGAATTAAAATTGTGTAACTGATACTCTTTATAATATTGTCATTGGCAACTTTAGAATTTATGCTTGACAGATATGCTGACAGCAAAAAAGGATGGGAGTTTAAACCAAAACCACTATGCTTAGGTCAGAGATCAGAAAACAGAGGCAAACCAAGGCTTTATTATAATTAATAAATTCTTTCTTCTTTTGCACTTTTCTTCATCCTTAGCAACATGTGTCAAATAGCATGAAAGCAGCAAAATATGTTATTCTATCTCCTATTTATCTAGTCAGTTCCTGCTGCTGGGAGGGGGGGGGGGGGGGATGGAGTAGGTGGGGAGAAGCACCCCTAAGTCCATATTGAGATACAACATTGTGTCACAATGTATTTATCAAATAATAATGTGAAAACTCAGAAAAAGTATCTAGATGATCAGTAAATTCCCTGGATAGGAAGTTTCTGCACATGTATACTGAGGAACAAGTGTTTAGAAAGCAAAAGTTTACTTGCTGGCCTACAAATAAATCACTGGTAAAACTAAATTCATTATTTTATAATTTCTGTTTTAAAGGCTTGTATTTTTAACCAATCTTCTTTGCCGTTCTGCAATAGCAATATGAAAAATTCTTTTCCTTTTAAAGGGACAATAATAACCAAAATGCTAATGCTACTCTCCTGTTCAAACTGTCATAACCACCCACTCCTATTGTGCAAATCTCATTTCTATGGGAATACAGTTGTCAAATGAGAAAGTTCTTACAGAATCATACAGCAGACTTCAAAAAGAATCTTTCTGTGCATGCAATACAAGTCATAAGTTTTCTAACGTATAAATCGTTCTTCAGCAGCTCTGATCAAGACGATTCATTCCTGACGTAAACTACCATTGTAACTGTAGTGCTTTGACAAATGTGAATCACTCAGTGTGTAATGAAGTCAAGCTTCTCTGAGTTTCCAGTTTTAAGTGTTATTTCTAATATATTTGTTCATAAATCTAAGATTTTCTTAAAGCACATTTGGCTTTTGGGCTTTATATTCAGAGAGAAAAATGTTACCAAATTATATATATTCAGTGTGCCTCCAGTAATCTAGAGGATCTTGAAAGATTACTACATACACAACCTAATACAAAGAAGACTGGAGTGATTTATCAGACAACTTTTCAAGAGATCAAAGTGCTGCAGGTGGTTGAACTACACAGATACAACACAAGCAGGAAGAAAACAGTGCATAGTCATCATACCAAATGGAGAGAGTAGGCTGTGTGATCTCCATACCATCATACACATTTCTTATGATGAATGAGTTTCTTTCGTCATTGAAATCTAACTGTAGAGTCATAGTGTAATTTAGATTGGAAGGGGTCTCTGGAGATCATCTGTTCCAAACCCCACCTGCAGAGCCAACATAGATCAGATTGCTCAGGGCTTGAACAAGAAACCTTTGAATTATTTCCAACAGTGGAACCTCCACATCTCCAGGCCCCTGTTCCAGTGTCTGACAACACTCATGCTGATCTTTTTGGGGGTGTAATATCTAATTAAAATGTTCCTTGTTGCAAGATGTGTTTTTTAACCACCATCCTATCCAGTCCCACCTCTGAGCAAAGTCTGGCTCTGTCTTCTGTGTGCCTTCCCTTTAGGTAGATGTAGACAGCAGTCAGATCCCCCTGAGCTGCCTCTTCTCTAGGCTGAAGAAACCCCTTTCCCTGAGCCTTTCCCTGTATGCCATGTGCTTCAGCCCCATGACCACCTTGGTGACTTTCCCCTTGATTCAAACCAGAGTGCCAGATTCTTTTTTTGTAACAGGGAGCCCAAACCTAAACGCAGTGCTCCAGATCTGATCTCACAAGTGCCATCAGAGAAGACCTTCCCTTGTGCTACACCCTTGCTTATACAGCCCAGAATGTCATTGACCTTCTCTGCTGCAAGGACACACTGACGACCCTAATTCAATTTCTGTCCACCAAGAATTTTTCTGTAAAGTTACTCCCTAGCCAGCTGCCCACCTGCCTGCACTGGTAAATGGAGTTATTCTATGCATGATTTTGTATTTGGCCTTCTTAAACTTAATGAATTTTCCATCAGCTTACTTCTCCAAATTCTGATGAGGTTTCTCTAGGCAGAAGCCCTGCCCTCCAATGTATGAAACTCTCTCGATTTGGTATCATCTGTGAACTTATTGAAGAGGCAACGTCTTATCATTCATGTTGTTAATAAAAGTCCTATAAGTGTTGGCTGTAGTATTTACCCCTTAGAACACCATTGATGACCACCTGCCAGCCAAACTTCTTACTTTGGATGAGCCAGGGGGTCCACAACTGATCACCTCTATCTTATTTAGATACTCTGTATTTCAACTGTATGGCTAACAGAAGACTATGGCAGACCATATCAAGGTCCTTGCTGAAGTTCAGGGTATACATCCACTGCCCTCCCCTCCTTCACAAAACCAGATGTCTAATCCTAGGAAGCTATGAGGTTGGTGAGGCGTGCTGCCTGTCTCTCCTTGCCTTCAGGGGCTTGGGCATGGCTTCCACGAGGATTTGTTCCATAACGTTCCAACAAACTGAGCTTAGGCTGTTGAGATACTGCTTCTTGTTCTTCTTGAAGGTGGGCATGATGCATACCTTTCATGGACCTACAAAGCCAGCAGCCAACCTTGCCAGTAAACACAAAAGTAAGGAAATACAGAGTGAGTTCTTTGACCTTTTTCAAGTACCTCAGCTTTAGATTAGTCAGGCTACTTTGGAAGAAGACAACATGCACCATTCATTTATAGAGGGTAGAGTTCCATGAAGAAGAATATGTACATTGATTCAGAGTGAGCTATTGGAAGGGCAACAGCAGTGATGGGTACTAATAAATAGAGAAGACTAGATTTCTTGGTATTTTGGTTAGGAATAAGTCAACCAATTATTTTTTTTTTTACTGGAAACCTGAAAAAAAGATATTATCTGTTTATTTAAAAGAGAATCAGTGCAATTTAAGCTTTCTCAGAAAAGTCTTTGTTTAAGCTTAAGAAATTCCCATTAAAAAAGAACAGACTCCAGCTACCCAAAATAACCAACCACACAATGTCATCACTTTGAATAACTATTGAAATCTGAGATTTGGTATTCAGTATGAATCTTTGCAGTTACTTATTGATTTTCAGTTGCCCTGATTTTATATTGTTAATATAAAACATCAAACACCTTATTTTCTGAATACATTTCACAGATTTTTCTGTAGGAAATTGTTGTATGTGAGCATGCAGGATATGCACACAGAGAAAAAGGGAGTTGTCCTTTCCTAGATGCTCAAAGGAAGATAAAATGTCTACACAGAGTACAGTACAGAATTTTGTTATGTATTCAAGCAGTGTAGATCAAAATACAGGGGGGTCCCTTTAATTACCTTAGGGTGTAGATCTCCAGATCTTTTGAAAGTAGGTATTTACAGCCGTTATCCCTTTGATAAATGGAGTGTGGATTGCTTTGGGTTTGAGTTGGTTGGGTTTTTTTCCCTTGCATGCTTTTCTTTAAAAAAAATAACAACTATCTGCAGAAAAAAAAGACCCCCTGTGTGTAATGATTTAGTTGTTAGAATACTCACTCATCGAGCAAAAGAACTGGATTTTAAGCCCTACTCTGACTGATGAGGTTCAAATCCACAGACCAATGTCTGCTGAGACAGTGCCCCAACCATCTGATTATCATCCATTCTGGATGACAGAGTGAAGAGCACGTTCCACCTCTCTTGCTGAAGCTGTTTTCTTCTATTGTGAGGATAATATATTGAGTCAGAGAAAGAATACATGAGGAAGCCTGGCTCTATAACATAATACTTAGGACTTTCCTCAGCAAAGGATTTGGATCCCAAAAGGATTTCCATGTCTTGCATTAAACAGATATTAAATAATATGACTTTAATATAATGACTAGAGCTGGGACCAGAATACAGTCCTGCTCCTTCCACAATGAGCACTCTAACCATACTGGATACAACTTTACATATTTCTATGTTACTTTGAAAGCAGACCATTGTTTTCCATGCTGTTTCTGGAGACTATTCAAATAAACAACTTGAGAATTCTGGAGTTAACTCTTCCCAACTATGAAATGCCCAAGCTGAGCTGGACAAACAGCTCCAAGTATTTAAGAGTCCACCTTCATGTCACTTGTAAATATAGGATCATTTCTCTAATAATTTCTTAAATCTGACATTTAATTTACAAAGAACTTTAAGCAAGTTCAGGAAGCCAGTGTGTGGAAGTCATATGCCTCAGTGGCTTCTTACCCGTTTTACAAAATGCAATCAGTATTTAGGGAATTTTCCAGAGGGAAAAAAAAAAATCATTATCTAGGTCTTTTCCTGTTGACTTTAAAAGTAGGAGGGATAGGTGAGCTGTGAAATCAGTGCAAATCCCATGTATTGACCCATGAAATAAGGAAACAAAAAAAATGAGTCCCGGAACCTTTCTCTAAGGAAAGCAAATACTCTGAAGGCCTGAATTCAGAAAGATTTTTACTGAAAATATTTACCGTGGATTGCAACAAATGCTGTGTGAAACAAACACTTCATAAATTACATATATATGTATGTGAAATCTTTATAAATGGACCAACAAGGAAGGAACCCTATTTGCTGAAAGTTATAGATCCTGACATATTAAGAGAACTAACTAGTGGCCAGGCAGTTAGGAATAAAACTTACTCAAACTAGAGATGTGAAACCATGGATTAGGATGTATTGTGCTTGCAGCTGGAAATCTCATCATAAAAAAGAACTAAACTTCCAAGGAACACTGATTAAAAAAGCCTTTTTTTAATCATTCGGCTTCCAATATGAAATTGCATTTACAAAAATGTAGCAGATAAATGTTCTTAATTTGTTGCAGACTTTCTAGGCAAATTAGATCTAATTTGCACCTAATTTTCTTCCCCTACTGTTAGGTGGACCACCCCATCCTCTACCTGGTAGTTAAGCTGATTCTGTGTAAGGTAGAAGCCTCCTTCACTTGAAATCTTTTTATCACTTCCCCTAATCTCTTCATCTAACTCAGGCTAAATGCATTAGTTCTAAAAGCATAATTATAAAACAGAAACTTAGATTGCTTTAAATCATTCAGAGATCTTTACAAGTTCCTAAACATTATCGCATCCCCTGTAGCTTGCTTTTGATATACTTACTACTTGTTCTCTGTGGTAAGAACAGTCTTTCTGTTCTGTATTTGTACAGCACTGATGAAAACAGGGATTTGGGCCACCACAGGGCCATCCAAAAAGATCTAAAACACATCAAAGTTTTGAATTCCTAAAATAAATGCATGATGTGTCTCCAAAGACCATCCTCCAAAGACATTCAGCTTAGAGATTTTTTGGAGTATCACAAACATTAAAAAAGTCATAAACGCATCTTTTATAATATTTCTAGCATTTTCCACTCTGTGACAGCACTGAAACCAAACGGGGAAAAGAACAAGAAAGTTAATACATTCAGATGTATATTCTTTGTAATACTTATCTTTATGCTATTCTGAGCCAAGTCACTCACCCCAGTTGGTTTCTGCTCACTTGCAGCCATAGTGGCCAAAAAAATCAGATCTTTGTGCCTCAGTCTTTCCTTGTCTTGTGGAGCGAGTACTCCAAGACTGGAGAACAAGCTGAGATAGACCACAGCTTTAGTTTCTTCTTTCAGCACCAGGCAATAACAACAAACATCATTGACTGCAACTAATTGTGAGTGGAATTGCTCCCTGAGAAGACATAACTTCTAATGATATCATGCACTGAACAAGAGGCTAGGGCAGGATTTGGAAATCTTGAGTTATACTTCCCTCTCTATCAGAAATTCACAACATGTACTCAGTCCAACAA
The DNA here is from genome assembly GCF_023634085.1 of Falco cherrug. Classification (NCBI taxonomy): domain Eukaryota; kingdom Metazoa; phylum Chordata; class Aves; order Falconiformes; family Falconidae; genus Falco; species Falco cherrug. The sequence continues at coordinate 22,578,414 of NC_073699.1, read as the reverse complement.
TATCACCTCTGTTGGTTGTCAGACCACTCCTACCCTTAGCTTTCCTTTTTCTTTTACCTAGCAACCTTTACGTCCTGTTCCATGCCTGTTACAATTGAATAATGCTCAGCTGAAGCCTGCCAGTGCTACTGTAATGCATAAAGGTAAGCAGAATTTTGCACAATTAATTTATCTTCAGCTGAGTTAACATACTGATTAAATAACACCAACCTACCAATTAAGGCAGTGGTACTTCAATCATCCTTCTATTTAACTGATCAATTTCCATGAAGACTTTAATTTACAAGTTTTGACCAATAATTATTATTTAGTATACCATCATCACTGTGTATGCTATCAGTACTTCTTTTATGTAATAATTATCTAATAAATACCGTCTGTTGAAACCCTGTTTAAAGTTACATATTGTAACAATGCAGTTAGTGGCAATGGCAGGAGACATGACCTTGGCAGAAGGAAAGAGGTAATTATGATGAAACTGCTTGTGGCACTGCTGCCTTCCTGCAGCATATATATTTTATATAGAAGTACACCTTTCATTAATTTCAAGGATTTTGCTGGAGGAAGACCATAGGTTATTCTTAAAGACAGTGGAGACTTGGAATTTTACAAGCTTCCACTTCAAAAGTTTCCCAGTGCAGAGTCTCTAAAAGGACATGCTCATCCTTTAGTACAGTTCCTCGTATGAAATGTCTTCTAGGCATTTTTCTACTTTCTTTTCCACTCCATTTATTTTAACAGAAGAGGTGAAATCTTACTTAACTTCTTGAATTTCTCTGTTGTTTTTGCATTTGACATTCAAATTTTGCCTTTCATTTTAGTGCGGAATGGATTTTGCCTGCAACGAGCAATAGATCCTTATTTCAAAAATCCATTCACCTTGAACTATTGCAAGTTTACTTGGAATTAGTAAATTCGGAGGTGTTTCATTTTCCCTTTTCACTACTTATGTCCACAGCAAAAACCTAACAATGGTTTAAGAACTTGGTGAGTTCAAGAGTGATGATGACTGTTTCTTCTAGTCAGCTTAGACTACTGGTGGCAAAGCCTGCCAGAGAAGGGGAAATATCTTTGCAATCTCCTTGCTTTTTGTTTTAATTACTTTGTTGCTTTCATTATCACACTATCAGAAGATAGATTTATCTTCTGAAACACTTAATGGGGAAGGAAAGTGCTATTACTCCTACTTTACAGATAGGAACTGGTAAACAATATGGATAAGTAAAAAAAAGTTGCATGTAGATATAATTGTATCCTAGATACAGCTTTTAAATCCACATATTTTTCCAAATATGTTATGATAGGCTTGAATACAGTTTGATCATGTCTTTGATCTGCAGAATGGGTATTATATCCTATGAAGCTGTAGCTCTTGTTCTTACCCATTCTTCTTGCTTAATGTAAAGCACTGGAATTTTTACATCATTTGTTGGTTCATTTCATTCTTACTATAACATATTATAAATGTACACTGATTTGTCACCATAAGTTAGTCCTGATTATTTTGTGTGGGCTTCCCTTTGTCACTCATCACAAATTCCCATGTTCTAAGAAACTCATTCTAGTGTAAACAGCTCCACTTAAAACTTATGCCTAAGTCTAGAGATCTTCCATCCACTCTAGGTCCCATGTTACAGATGGGAAGGCTTTGACCAAATCTTTTATCCCCCTCCTTCCTTTTATTTTATTTTTTTTTTACATGTATGCTATTTTTTCAACCTCAACATTTTCAGAAATAGTTCTCTATTAAGTCCCAATTGGAGAAGGTTTAAAATAAAAAGGTATCTTGAATCAATTTGATGTGTCATACTGGAAACTGTCACACCATTTTAACACAGATAGAGTGAGCTGTAGGATTTCAGAACTTTGCAGATATCTGACCAAATCAAAACTACTCTAGAGTGCCATCTTGTGGCACAGAGAGCTGGACACCAAGAGCCACACAAATTTCTCCCCTCACCCCTCCCCCGCAGCACTGGGTACTAGTGATCCTCTCATATTTATTGCTGTGTCCTGTGAATACAGTACGGATTCAGTTTTAAGTTCAGAAACTTTAGAAACAGGTGGTTTGGAAAGCAGTGTCACAGAATCACAGAGAGGGTGAGGTGGGAAGGCAGCTCTGGAGATTGACTGGTCCAACCCCACCTTCTCAAATGTGGCTCACTTAAACCAGGTTGCTCAAGGCCATGTCCAGTCAGGTTTTGAGTATCTTCGAGAAAGAAGGCTTCACAACCTCTCTGGGCAATCTGTTCCAGTGTTTGATAGCTGTTAGAGTATAAAAAGTTTTCTTATATTTAAGTGTAATTCCCTGGATTTCAATCACTGCTTATTGCCTCTTGTTTTCATCTTGAACTCCACCATCTCTTGGTCACTGTGGCCAAGGCTTTCTGAACTTTCAGTCCCCAGTTATTTCTTCCTTGTTTGTGAGTCTCAGCTCCTGCAGAGCTTTTTCCTCCATCAGCTCTTCAATCACATGTGTTAAGAAGTTGTGACCAATGCCTTCCAGAAACATCCTGGACTGCTTGTATCCTGCTGTGTCCTTTTCCCAGTTGTCCAAAGAAGGCCTCATCTGCTTCTTCCTGATCAGCAGTCTGTAACAGATACCCACCACAGTGCCACCCCAGCTGGTGGCCCGTTGTTCCTGAACCGTATGCTCTCATCTGGTTCATCATCTGTTCCCAGGCAGAGCTCCATACATTCCCACTGTTTCCTCACATCAAGGAAAATTTTCCCCTCCTCACTGTCCCAGCCTGTCCCTCCTAAAAAGTCGTCATCCATCCATTGAAATACTCTGGTTATGTAATCTATCCACCACATCTCTGTGATCCCACTGAGATCACCACCCTGAAACTGACCACCTACCTCTGGTTACTCCTGTTTGTTCCCCATGAGGCAGGAATCAGTGTACAGGCATTTCACAGTCATGATGTTTTTGCAGGAGCTGAAAGCTGTTGAACAGGATCAGACCCAGAATTGACCCCTGGGGGTACACTGGTAGTGGCTGGCCTCCAACTAGATTTTAGACCTCCAACTAATCCACAGACCTCATGCCACAGATCTTCACCATCTGGGCCTGGCTATTCAGCCAGTTTTCAATCCACCTCACTGTGTGCCCATCCAGCCATCATCTTCTTTATGAGAATCTTACAGGAGACAGCATCAAAAGCCTTACTGAAATCAAGGCAGACAATATTCACAGCACTCTCCTCATCCACCAAGCCAGTCATTTCATTGTAGAAGGCTATCAGTTTGTTCAAGCATGACTTCCCATTTGTGAATCCTTACTGACTATTCCCAATTGTCTTCTTGTCCTTTGTATGCCTGGAAAACATCTGGGACGAGCTCAAAAGTCTGGAAGAAAGGTTATGAACATATACTTAGAAATTACTTTATTGGATCTGGGGACTATGCTTCTGTTTCCAACCAGATTTGAGAAGAATAAAACCTAGAAAGCAAAAGGACAAAGTAGTCTAAAACTCTATCCCATTGTGTATCATGTGACTTTAGCAGTTCATTTAGCTTCCTCAGGACAAAGAACAGTCACAGCTGAGTCCAGCATATCAGTCCCTGAATGCCAAAAGCACAAATTAAAACATACAAACCTAATCCAAAGTAAACTATAGAGATGTATTTGCAGCACAAAATGTGCTCATATACAAACCCAAGACTGTTCAAGACTTCCACACTCCCACCACCTGACCATTGCCAGTGGAATTGTTTTCTGAGAGCACTAAAAAAGGATCCAGGGACCTGTGCTGGGTGAGGGTGACAAATGGGTTGCACTCCTTAGTTGTCTGTTGTGGAGCAGCATTTAAGATATGGCCCAACACAGGTACCTCACTACCTGCCTTGGGATGCTTTTAATTTGTTTCGGCTGAGGTCACAACCTCACATGACCCAGTTCATTTGAAACTTGGAAGTGTTTGGATTGTGTTTTAAGACAAAAGTTTTCATTGTCCAGCCTTCTGTGCTGTCAGTGACATCTGCAGATTGTTATAACACAGGTAGTCGTGTGTCGTGCCTGAGCTTTACAGATTGGGAAAAGAAGACTCTATCCACTCAAATGACAGTTAATTCTGTACTGAATATGAGCACTGAAACAGCCACTGCACCAAAAATGCAACTTTTCAGGTGCTGACCAGCCTAATATGAATGGTAAGAGCAAGTACACAGATGGGGACAAGAACCTCTTCAACTACCTCTACCTAAAGCAATTTTTACTAAACAGACTCCTAAGACTCACAATATTTACCCTCACAGAAGTTCCCACAAAGTAAGGGAAAGCTGTTAGCCCTGTTTCTAGTGGGTAACTGATGAACAGAAGGGTAAATAATTTGTTCCAAGACACACAGGAGATTTGTGTCTAGAACAGGAAATTAAATGCAGGGATCTGAAGTCTCAGCCCATTATTTTACTCACTTCCTTGTAAAAATGATATTTCACCATTTTCACCAAAATAGGAATAAATTAGCATTACCTCCTTTCTTCTGATCTGGGAAGTTCTTATATAGCTGCAGTGCACACATGCTTCCAGCTTAATGAAGATGATGGAAAGTTCTGAGACACTAAATACTTCCTTGCCTTCCTTGACAATGTCCATTATCCTAATTATTGAATTTTTGTTGCAAAATGCTACACGGCTGAATTTACTTTTCAGTTCCATTTACCTCCCCTTATGCTTTCCTTTGTTTTATCTTAACTTGGAAGCTTTGCATTATTGTTTACAGATTTGTTCATGGAAGTGAAAAGTAAACAGACGTTATGCCAAAAGGCAATATTTCAATATTCCCTCATTAACACACCATTTGAAAGCAAATTAACTTCATACTTTAGATATTCACAGAACCTGCGTGAAATTATTTTAATTCTGTTACTCTTTTCTTTTTATTTTTCTTTCCAAACTTAGTTGTATTACATAATGGAGGTTAAATGTATTTTAGAGTATTTGCCATCCAGATATTCAGTCTTTATTTGGGGGGGTGGGGGGTGGGGGGTGGGGTGTAGGTTCTAGTACCTCCTTTCTATTTATGTTTTCTGCCAGAGTCCAACATTTCATTCCAGAATTGTGTTATGTGGGTATCCAGTGCAGTCAGTGGGCCTCTGGTTTTGATTCCTCGAAGCATTTAATCATCTACCCAACCAATTTAAAGTGTTTAAGTCCCTTTAGGATTAAGTTAAACTGAAGCACTCACACAAATGTTTTTGCCAGACCGTGCTATCCCTTCATCTTTGTAGTCAACTGTGTACATTGATTTATGTCAAAGACAAAAACTTGGCTTGATTTTTATGTTCAGTAGAGATCCATAGAACAAATAACATTTCACAAGAAAGTAAGATGGGGTTTCAAAGCTTTGAATGTTTCGGTAATACTAATATTGATCTTGAAATAACTGAATCTTTCCAATATACTTACGCATTTATCAATCTAAAGAATAGATCAGACCATTGGCTTGATATTAAACCAAAAGTAAGAATTTCTGACCAAAACTAACATTTTTGTTACAAACAGCTGTCAAGGTGAATTAGAAAAAAAAAGTTAATTTCAGCTTTAACTACTATAATTGATCCATTAGTTCTATGAATTCTTTCTCATGAGATCCTTGAGATTTTAAATTTACATCTCAGATGTTGGGTATTTCTGCTAGTATCTTAATTTGGAAACTTAGGCTGGAATTCTTGGAGGGCTTTTGATGAAAATTGCAGTGCTTTCTATTCTTATTCCTGTTGGAAATACTACAGAAACAACTTGTTGCACAGTGTTTGTGACTGTTTTAATTATTTGCATATAGCAACATACATAAGCTTAGCTGCAAAGAGGACCCATGACACTGGGAGATGCATAATAACAGACAGATTTTTTGTAATTTTTTTTCTCCTTGTAGAGGAATGGGAGATTCATAGAGTTAAACAACAACAACAACAGCCAGAAAACACAACAAACCACCAAAAAAACATCAAAAAATAGACCCAAACCAATAGTAAGGAAAACCCAACGGACTCCAAGCGAGAGAAAGATGCCACGCACTCATTTCAAGAAGGTAGTACTTATTTCCACCCCCTCCTTGCAAGAGTGTGAGTTTTACTTTTAACAGTCATGGGATAGACTAACTACAGTACAAAAAATCACATATATTGGGTAACTGCCTAAAAGGCAGCTATGGATCCTTCACAAGAGAAGTTTTAGCCTCACTAAGCCGAAGAGAGAATCCAAATTCCTACCTAACCGATGAACTCACTAACCTATTGTTACATGACAAGTGCCAGTGCCATCGATGCCTTTCAAACAAGACCCTATTCTTTCAAAGAGTAATAATAGGCATCTAGCTTTGTAAGGAATTCTGCAACCAAAATGCCTGCCAGAAGCAATGAAAAAGACTGAAATTCCATATGCAATCTTGTGCTCAGCATTAACAAGTGCTTACCTCTAGGGATATTCCCCTGTCCACTTCAGCTTGATCCTTCACCTTTTTACTGTCAAGATCTCTTTACTATTTTTACTCATGCATCTAATTTTCTTGGTGCACTGTGTAGTTATATTTCCAGCTCCAGGTTTTAAAGCTTAATCTGAGGGCCAGGAGCCTAAAATTTAAGCATTTGCAGCACTGGACTTAAAAGCTCCACATCCCTTTATTTGGTTGAGTCCTAAGTGAATTCCCTAGGATCAGCCAGGAAATCTGTGGTAAAGCCAAAAACTAAATATCAGTCCCCAGGAACTTATTTCAGAGCCTTAGGCAAAAGGCCATTGTTTCTATCACTGTAGGTTAAAGATTGTAGTCCAAGCTGGAGAAGGGAAGTGGGGAAAAAAAATATCTCTCCAAGCACTTTCAAAAAGTAGTCAAAAGGATCCTAAAAGCAAGCAAAGCTGCATGGTGATCTTTAGTTTTTTACCCATCCGTGATTTTTCAGTATATATGAGAGCTTCACAATTGGGAGCAATTACGGACAAAAATTATTACATGATGTATGACTCAACATACAAATGATCTTTGGGAAAGGAGGTTCTTGAGAGGGAGGTTTTCATATGGAACAGTATCAAAAGCACTGCATGGTTTGATTGTTGGGGGAATTATGTACTGGTATGTGACACCTTTGGGAAAAGTTCTGAAAAGTAGGTCAGGTGCCATGAGTCTTAGCAGACTGGTTACTTATTCATTGGGATCAGCTGTTCTGAGCTTCAGGAAGTTCAGGTCTCAGCAGCTGCTGTGTAATCAGGGCGCAAAATGCTTTACAATGGCTGACTATAAAAGATTGGAATTGATTGAGAGGGCCTGAGTTATTGTCCTCCTGTGATTGCAATATGCAGCATATAGAAAATTCTCTCATGCTTAAGCCTTTCCTTTATATTTCTAGCGTTCATGAAATTAGTTTTAAACCACCAAGGGTTTCTTCCCCCCTCCCCATCTCCCCACAATAATTTCTGGTTCTAATTTGAAGGGGGTTTTTAATAAATATGTTTTAGATGAATTTAGTGCTTGTGAATGTTGCCAGCCTATTTGATCCTGGACTGGGGGGAGGGCAGACCTTAAGCATTGGAAAGAACTAGGACCTCACATGAGGAAGAGGCCTAGAAAGCAATTGATAACTCAGGAAAAAAGAATAGCAGTGCATAATAAAGCAGCAGATTAGCTGAAAATCCTGTCTGCCTCAAGAAGGATCCTAAGGAGTCAATGGATGTCCAATATACAGCCCACATCAGAACACCAGTCTGGAATACCACTTGAACTGAAAACGGAGCTGAAACTCTATGTCTGCCAAAGACCACTGACCAGGTGAATGGCAAGAGGGGAATCTGGGGGAGCGTGGGTAAGAATCTGCCCCTACTTTTGGATTTGTCAGTCATCAGTGTTCTGTAAATCCCAGTGAGGACTCACCCCCCCACACCCCTGTTCTCATTCCTATAGCTCGCCCAAAGTCCAGCTTACAAAGTCAGCTTAAATATAGTGAGAAATCTTACTGAGAGCCTTTCTCTGATGAGGAAAGGTGTTGATTCATAGTAAGTATTGTTCACAATTGCTATTTTGGTTGTACATGTTTTTGTCATAAAGACACCAGACCGCCACACTGGCAAAGTCGAATGGAAACTAAAGAAGATATTTAACACTAGCCAGCTATAGAGCCATCATGGAAATCATCACATGGGCATACATAACACCTTTTGTGCAAGAATCTCCATTATCTTTGAACAAGTAGGAAAAGAACGGTACAGTTTCCAATTTTAATGATTATAGAAGACACACATAATGGTCATTAGATTTGGCCTGGGTTATATATCCAGTTATTAGCAGCACATGAATAGGAAGCTGGGGTGAAATCCTAACACTACTGAAATTATTGGGAGACTTGCCGCTTTCTCAATGAGAGGCAAAATCTTATATTCATATGTTCTTTCCATGATTTAACCACAAAACAATTCTTTTTCTTCTATTCCTTCTCTAAGCACAATAACAGACAGCCTCATAAGAATCTTAAAAATGTTTCTTTCATACATTAATCATAATTTACATTGACATCCTGACTTGCCTGTGCTTACACATCCAACTACTCATAGAGCTCCCATTATTACTCTGTCTGAGCACCTTCTATGTTAAAATTTGACAGAAATTAGAAGAGTCTACTCCTTACCAACAGCTATACATATACAATCCTAAAAGTCTTTGCAATGTCATGCCCATAGTTGTTTTCCTTCCCTGTGAATAGCAGAGGTTAGGCTGGGCAAGAAAAAGGGTAAATGCAAACCAGTTCTTCATTTTTTAGGCTTGTCATATACTTCTTGCCTTATCTATAAAAAGGGAGAACAAAAGAGTAGCAACAGACACAAAGATGTGCAAAGGAAGGACTTATCAACCTGGTCCTGATTTCTTCTGGTGTTACAAAAGGGCATATGGTGGCCCTATGGCCACAGTTTATGTAATGCATCCCGATAGAGCCCTTTATTTCCTTCACTGCTTGAAACTGCTTGGAAGACATCATCTCTAACATCAGAATTATATTCCCACAGATTCAGGAAAACCTTGCAGGTGTTTGTTCTCATTTTTTTTTATTATTATTTGATTGTATATCCTCTACAAGTGTGTTTGCCTTTCCTACTTCAAACATGCATTAGCGGTTGTATACAAAACAGTATTCTTCACCTTTTTTATAAGCTTAGTGTTCTCCTTTTGAAGTAAAAATTCCAAGACTGGCAAATAACTAAAATTGTGCACACATCTGGCTTCCAAAGCTTTGATATATCTTATTTCTCTGAGATTTCCTACTTCCTTCACATTAAATTTTGTGAGAGGAAAGCACTTCTTAAAATATTTATTACATTTTCTCCAGTGTCTTCTTATATTCTTCTGCTTTTTCAGTTTGTAAAGTGAGGAAATTATCAACCAACCTGGAAGTTTATTATCTCATTGTCACATGGAGTTTACTTTTAGGGGCAGAGTCTATTGCATACTCCAAGTATGGGGGGGAGGGAGGAAATTAGGCACATTCAGTGGAAGGATATTTTACTCCTTCCAGTTCCTGGTATTTCAGTATTTGCCTACTATTGAGATAAAAAAAATAATAAAAAAAATCACAAATACACAACCAAAAAAACAAACCAACAGAAATTTTGGAGATGTTGAACACAGAGATTCTTATAAAGGTGGAAAATGGGAAAATGTTCTGACACACAGATGTCAGCACAACACCCATGAAGTTTTGTGTAAACCAGAAAAATTTTTGGCCACCTGGACAGATACATTTGGACTATATTGATCAATCTACATTCTTAAAGTCTCAGATGATAAATACACAGAAATACAGCCAGAAGTACCTTGAGTCTCAACTGTGACACTGACTTTCATATCCTTGAGGCCATTGCTAGAACAGCCTGCTCACAAGTGGGCTATCCTTTCACAAATCCTTGCTGGAAATTGAGTGATGGAACTGATAACCAGAAGAGACCAGTGGTGGTTCTGCTGTCTTTCCCTCAAGCCACAGAATTTCAATGGATTATCTTAGCATGAAGCCAAATAATTTATGCTTAGCTGATTTTACATTCCAGACTGAATTTAGGGATGAAGATGAAGAAATTGAGCAACCACCACTTTTTCCATAGACTTTCTTACATCTTAGAGCAGAGCAGTTTTTTCTATTGTGGTAATTGAACTCTGAACAAGTGTGCAAGTAGGGAACAGCTCCTAGCCCAGTGTGCTTCCATATGAGTATCTTCCGCAATATTTATAAATTCACATTTGAAAATAAAAGGCACCAAGGAAGCAAAAGCAAAAGATCTCACCAACCCTCTCTATTTCAATCCTTTCATATCTGGTAGAACAAAGTAAGAACATCTGTAGATAAAGCCTAAGAGGGACATATGTGTTCCACACCTAACCACAGCAGGGTGTCACTGTAACAGCTTGCTTGCTACTTATCACATCCAAGTCCATATGGTGTATTTCTGCCTTAATTGGGCATTTCCATGCTTTTGTAGATTTCTGTCAAAACCTTAATGATATTTAAATAATCTTTTGCTGATACCAAAACTTTTTTACTTTAGTGAATTCCAAGCAAAAATTAAATCCCAGAGTGGACGTTCACAATATTTTTTAGTGACCTGAGAGATTCTCTAACAACAGACAAAAATGCAGTGTTATTTCACCTACATTCATATTTTAATTTCTTGCCAGCATTCAGCCTAGACTGCTCCAAATCAAATAAACCGCGGAGGCCCACACAGTGAGAGAGGGTTCATTATGGATCATGAACAGCTCAGGGTGGAGGTGCCAAAGCAAAAGAACAGATAGCATTGAAAGACGACAAATACATTTGCCCCATACCCTCCATGTGTTTAGTGAACTTTCTCAGAGAGGCTGCTTTATTTGGTCACTCTGAGGAGTCAGGATACAAAAAAATAAGTGGATTTACTTGCTTGTCCGAATGTAAGAGCTATTTTGATAGAAAGGTAGGCAAGGGGAAGTGCAAAGGGGGTCAAGCATTTGCCAGAGCCTTGTGCTTCAGTAAGCCTAGCCATAAAAGAGTGAATAGCAAAACAGTACACTATGTGCAGACCTAGCAAAGAGATAGTATTGATACGTACTGAGTCAGAGGCAAGGATAAAAGGTAGAAGTGGCGACTGTTGACTGGAACTACTCTCTATTACTGCAAAAACATAAGTGTTCTGGAGGAGCTCTCTTGGATAAAATACAGTTTTCCAGTTTTTCTAGTTTTGCAGCTAGCTTATTTTCATTTGCTTATTTCCTTTTCTACTGGCCTGAGGAACAGGAAGGTGGATTTTTTTTCTGCTTTGCCAGCAGTGGGGGGAAATGTCCAAAATTTTTGGAGCCAAATAATTCCAGTATCTTTGGCTGAATAAAAGCAGCAGTCCTTGTTAAGATATAGATTTTAATAAGAGCTTGTAAGGAAACACATAACACATGATTATACATATTATATGAAAATACATTATTATAGAACAGTACATAGACTCTCCCTCTAAACTGAGAATAATATGAATACACTTAGGTGATCTTTCCTAAAAGAAACTGGTCCTTGGTACACCCAACAGCAAGCTCACTTCCATTTAGCTCTAGGTTCCTTCCAGCAACAATTCCTGGATGAACAGCAATGCCGAATATGTTGTTTAACAAATGAAGAGCAAAAATGGTGAGAAGTTAAAGCCGCATAAGACAAGCAATGTGTGCACTGCAGTGGGTAGTATGTCAGCAACAGTGAGAGAGATGCAGTGTAATGCTGTCTTTTTTTTTTTTTTTTTTTTTCCGAGCACAGTAACTAGCAGCAGGCACCTCTCTCCCACACAGACCCAGCTTAGGATGTAAAGAATGATCTCTGCAGGGAATGTTTCATGAAAGCAGAACTCAGCCGTGATCACATCTTTCACAGGCCCAATTTCAAGCAGTTCTTTCCCTCCCCGTGGAATGGATATAAGCTGATTTTAAAATGCAAACAGCCTATGCACAATTTCTTTGTAAAAACAAAAGAACGGACTGCAGACTTGATTTTAAAGGATCGGGCATATAACATAGCTCCCAGATGTGGCCAAGGAAAAACATTAATTCTTCTTTATGTGTACAAGTTTCATAGGAAAGGCTAGTGAGCTTTTCACTTGGCTGTTTACTCTAACCTCTGTGTTCAGAAGATTAGGGAACTATCACATTTTATCAGGGTTCAGAGATGAAGTTAGAACATAATGAATCCTGATAAAATCTCATAGATTATCCTTGGGGAAAATCATCAATTAATTCAAAGTTTAATTCTTTTTATAAAAATAAGGGGTTTTTTTAAGGTGTTTGAAGTCCTTGACTTTACCCCTTGGCTTCTTTTAATTCCACCTTCTGAACTCCTTAATCAAGATTTCAGTAGCTTAAATTACAGCTATTAAACTAATTGTGAAAAGGGGGAAGTATATTATTCTTTCTCCTTGTTATGTATTAAATAAAATGGACCCTGAGGAAATTGTGGTGGTCTCACTGAATAAGCTGCAGAGTAACTCAGGACCCATGAGTTGTAGGATATATCAAATCTCTCTCTAATAATTTCCTAACCTTATACAAGCTCTTTCTAATAAAAACCGAGAGCTCAAAAGACTTCAGATTCCTAAAGTACTCCTTAGCTGAAATTAACTTGCCTTTGTTAGAAAAAGCAAGCCACAAACTATCCCAACTCTCTTTCAAGTAATCACTTAAATATTTGAGAGGCTATAGAGAAATACATCTTGCAAGAGAACTTACTTCAATAACTTAACATGAAAGAGAATTGTCTCCATCCCAAGCTGAGCAAATTGACACCTACCTCCTCTGCAAATCACCTGGAATACCCAAACAAGGCACCTGTATTAACACCCATGAGGACAGGAGCCAGTAAGCAATTTCTGAACCTGTTTAATTTGTGCAGAACACTCAGAATGCAGCACAGCATGGCATTCCAATCCATCCAAACACTTACCAGACAGGGTACTGCCACATCCTGCTGAAATCATACTATTCTGCTTACAGGACTTGCCCTGGAAATTGAAAAACTACACCATTGTCAGCCTGAGTAGATACAAATCCACAGCTCCCAGCTCTTTGGAGGTGTCCTAGCCACATGGCTTTTGTTGAAGCTGTGCCATTTTTGTGCAGCCAGGAATGTGGAATTTGTTTGGCCTGCAAAGAAAATTGCAAAGGGGAGTCTATTTCTGTAATCTAATAGGCAAAACAACTCTGCTAGAGAGGAGGGGAAGCTAAAATAGTTCTTTCTCAAGGGCCTGCTTAGAACATGTATTTTCCATGTAACAGTCTTAAGATGAAACCCATTAGCAATATCAGAAGAAAAACTGAAACACGGGAACTTCCCTGTTTCCACAATGGACACATCTCATTGTCTCACATTTGTCCTCTTTTGCTTACTTTTTCTTCCTGGCCCCAGTTCTCACACCATTTCTTGCACAAGGGCTTTGCTCTAATGGATAGCCGGAAGGCTGGCATGCCATAAAACTAGCCAGTAGAAGGTGAATGAGACATTCTTATGGTAAGAAAGAATCAACCTATGTTCAATATTCAAAACAACATCCTGAATCCTGAACTCAGCTAGTGGGTATGCAAAGGGCTCTCACAGCTGCAGAGAAATATCAAAGCCTAGGGAAACACAGAGTTTCAAACATATTCAGTGTTTCCTAGCAGCTGGCTTAGATCGCTTCCTGAAGGAGATAAAAGTAGTCACTTCTACATACTCTAAATATTGAGTTGACAGATTTCACCCCTGAAATGTCTTTATGAACCTCACCTACAAAGAATCTGCAAACTCATATGCTAACTGATCCTCCTTGCAGCTTTGGAAAAATAAAATATCCCAAATTAAATGCTCAAATCTATTTCTGAGAGAACTAAAAATAATGTTAGAAATTGTAGACTCCATAAAAAGACAAGAATGCCTGGTTAAGAGTGAATTTCATGCTAGCATGAAATTTCAAAGTGGTACTCCTAAAGAGAGCACTTTTATTAATCCACTGAACAGGTAGATCCTTAGAAGCAATTTCATCTTGTTTGCCTTATCCTACATTGGTACTATAAGCTAGAAAGTGCTATTACAAATGACATTTATAATCCAAAATCAAACTCAGAGCTACAGCCATGCTCGGAAATGTGCACAAGCCTTCAGAGCTTTACATATAAAGTCCCATGAGGCTTCACAGAGCCTCAAAGTATTTTACATGAAACAATTGTTCCTCCCATACGATACTTGCTATGTTATCTGTGAATGAAATATGTTGTCCCATTTTACAATCTGAAACTAATTTGACGTGTTTTTCTCCATTACCTTTTCCTATATTGCCTAGGCCACAAACAATTCCATCACATATTCACCGGGGACAGCTTGCCAAATTGAAGCAGCAACGTGATATTTCCTTACAGCATTGTGTCCCAAAAACCTCAACTTCCCTGTGCTCCTCCTCAAAGTAGTTCAAACTAGAAACAAGTCCTAAAGCTGAAATACAATAATGTAATCTCTCTGTAACACATGTGGAAACAAACTGATTGTTTTATTTGTGATAATTGATACTGGCTATCAATAAGGCAAGATCTGATAATGCAGGAAAACAGTTCAGTTCTGGCCTTGAAGAGTCAGGAAGGAGGTATCTGAAATGTCTTGCAGGTGTCTGTCCCTCTGAACTTGGAAAATCTTTTGGCATCTGGAGCCACTGAATTTAGCTCTGGTTTTAGCCATAACAATGTCACAGGGTCACTCCTGTGCTGGAGAATTGAGGCCTGAGAATTTGGGAACAAGTAAACTTCACCAATAAGACAGCATATTGCAAACATTCATGAATATTTTTTTCATATTATATTATGTGTTTATTGGAGACACTTCTGTGGTACCTTGAGAAAAAATAAAAGTGTTTGAATTCTAGTTGAATGAGACTTTACACTTACATGTAATTATATTCCATTTTTACACATTAAAAGTATGCAAAACTTTTATATAAAATACATTACCATTTTCCTAATTTCAGATGTTTAAAAAAACAGGCTTTATTATTACTTTTTCTTTGTCATATAGGACAAAGTAACAGGACAAGGAGGGGAAAAAAGTACATGGAGAGGGAGAGAGAGTGAAAGAGCAAGCAAGCACAAGAAAAAACTATAAAACAAGTATGTCTTTATAAATATAGGTCACAATTTAATCTCGTATTCAGTCTTTCCTTCAGTATATTTACAGAATTGTAACATTGTACTTTTTATGCTGTAAAAAGATATTAATTCCAGCATTGTTCAAGTGGGAGGCAAAGAAATATATTCTGGTTTCAATTAGGAAAGACAGATATATAAACAGGTTTTATTGGAAGGTCCTGATAGGAAGAAAAGAATGTGATATTGACGGACACAAGGGACTCAAACCTGCTCTTGTTCAAACCACTGAAAAAAACTTCCATTGGCTTCAGGGCTGCAGGATCAAGCACATGCGTAGGTCACGAACAGGTTTAGCAGACATGTTAAAATGGCTTCAGTTTCTGAGTACTGATGGCTCCATCCCCAGGAATCTGGATCTCACTGCCATTACCCACAGTCAATGGTAGCCAAAGGCCTGAATTTCTGCTTTAAGAAAGGTTGAAGCCTTGCCATAAATACTTTCCAGAGAATGGCAGTTATTATGGCAACAGTGTTCCCATTGCTCTAGTTAAGGTTGTGTCAGCATTTAAATTATAAAACCCTATTTTCAGGGGTTTACATCTTGGCTATAAACATTTGCCAAGAGATGAAAATCGGCATTCACTGCCCTAAAGCTATTTTTTTAATAACAAAGCTTGGAGAAAATCAAGCTGGTTTTTTTTTATACTGCAAGCGGGAAAAGAATTGGAGGCTTGTTGTGGGTGGTGAGGTGCATTTTTATGTACATACATGTGTGTATACACGAGATGGAGGGGGCAGATATATTCCTAAAATATAAAATCTGCTTTCTATTTTTTAATTAGATTTTGCTGGGCACTGAAAAATTTGTTAGTTTGTTTTAAATGCATGTGTGTAAGAGTACCAAAACCAAAATTAGAACATTGCAGCTAGTATGTTTCTTACAGCTGCATGAGCTTTAACACAGATATAGCAACGTACATAAAAAATACATTGCCTCTTAAATGCTAGCATTTTTGCCCTTTGTAAAGAGGCTGTCAAATTATGCTTTATCTAGTTTTTCTGAGTACAAGTAGTCCTTTTTTAAGCTGTAGAAGACAAAGACCATTTACTTGTAACTACTCTTTCTCAAGGTGTCTTAGAAGTTTCCAGTTTGAGTGATGACTTATGAAAACTCTACTAGCCAAAGAATTCCCTCATCAGCAGCATCCAGAGCTGTGTGCTGCAGCCCTGTTCCTCTGTGTGCTAACCTCTGGCTCTCAAAAAGGTGGTGTACATTTGTCTCTCTGAGTTTCTCTCATTCTAAAAATCCTTTGAAATCCCTCTCATTCCCTGATAGGGTGTTTTTGAATGTGTATGCATTTTGTGTGTGTCTATACACATATATGGATACATATATATAAAACAACTGTTAAGAATTTGCTTGTGAATAATTTCTTTCCTGCACATTTGTTATGTGTATATTAATACTGGGTGACTGCAAGAAATACTCCCTAGTGAAGCAAAATTTTCTTGAAGACGAGCTTTACATCTCTAATGAACTCAAGACAGTGAGACCTGACTGACAACATTAACATCACTGGGTATGCAGCACTGTTGTTAGACGAAGCTATCCGAGGCCTATGATACATATTGAAAATGCAATATGAAAACCTTTTTCAGGAGTGGTAGTTTCCAATGCTCAGTTAAGTTGCGTAAATTGCTTCAGCATTCCCAGGGCCAGGAGGATCATTATTTCCATGTATTATGGACACTGAAGGAAAGAACTGGTGAGAAGTACACATCAGCCACCCTAAGAAGAATTAGACGCAGGTCTAACAATATATCTCAAGCAGGCAATTTCTGGAAGAAGACTGGCGTCTCCTGTTTCAGTTTAAAACAGAGCATGTGAATTTGAAGTCCTTCCAGGCTTGGGTGACCAGGACATCTTCTCATTCTTTCCAGTTGTAATCCACAACTTCAGTGTGTCCGATCTCATACATTAGAAGAGTTAATGCCAGAGGCCCAAAAGTGATGTCTGACATACCTTATGTTTATCCACAGATCCCTCAAGGGAAATAGACGTTGCCTCATCAAAATTATTGGTGCTCCACTGTGGTGTATGTGCTTATATAGGTGTGTTGGCACTGACTATAGAAATAAAAAGCCTGGAATTCATTTTTCACACTCCTGAGCTCAGCTTCAGCTGATATGTAGCTTCATGGGAAATCACAGGCTTTGAGCTGTCAAATCACTGAAGCCAGTTACCTATCTAAGAAACGAAGACTTTATTATACAACAGTAGGGGAAGAAGGAAGAGCAGTCTGCTCTAGACAGTGCCTGGTGCCTACCAGCAGGAACCTTGGATCTCTCGCAGGCTGATCTAGCTTATGGATTAATATTGCAGAACTGCAAGTTCTCAGGAACCCTGGAGATGTCATGTCTGCATAGACTGGAAACAAATAAGGGGAAAGTAATTTCCACAATTAATTTAATACTAAATGTAAATTAAAACAAAGTATCCCTTTATTTCACTTCTGATTAAAAGAAATTTATTTTTAACCAAAAGCATTAGTCTCATAAATCTATTCTGCTATTCACTGCATTTAATACTTATTGCACTACCTTCAGCTGTGGTCTTAAGGGTCTCATTGGCCTGTGTGGTTATTTCAGAACCATAAACAACACTCCTTAGTATTTTTCCTTTAAATAGATGAGGATATACCACTTAATCACATCTTCTGGAACTATGTTTCTGGGAAAAAAGTTCTAAGATTTTACACACCTCTCGTCCTTAACAATTTTCAGAGAGTACAACAGGTCAATAGGATATTGAGTACCAGCTCGTTATGAGATATTATTAGTGAGCATGATAATTGTTTGACCTCTTCCATAACGTGACTATGTACTTCAGTGCATATATTAATGAATAAGCTGTTACTTAAATGGCAATTCATCTCTGACTGTTATAAGTAGTAAGCCTCTGAGTATATAAATCCAGATAAGGTCCTTTAATGTAATGTATAGTACATTATTTCATTTAGTTAATGAAAGAGCAAGTACCAGCTAACAATTGGAAAATTGTCTGGGCTTTTTTCCTGGGGCTGTGGAGATATATTTTTTCCTGTTTATTCTCCCTGTCAGCAAAAGAAAGGCAAAAAAAACCCTGAGCCTGTCTTATACAATTCAGAGCAATTAGTACCACTGAGATAATGAAAACTTATTTATTTGTACTGACGCTCTGCTACTGCAAGGAGAAGCTTCACTGAGCACCAAGGCCTTTTTCTATTAGATGCTCAAATAGGTCCATCAATCTCCTACGCTAAAGAGTGTCCAGCCTAGTTTCAGAGCAGATAAAAAATGTAAATTATGACAAGGGAAATGAAAGTGAGTAGGCATCATTGATTGGAATCTGATGCCCAGTCCAGTCATTTCAAATCATGTGTGAGGGCCATAGAGGAATCACAACTGTGATAGAAACTGGCAAGATGTGCAGACCATTATGGTAGAAACTGTAGACATGCGGAGCACTATAACAAGGGACAGGATAACATAAAAAAGCAAATACGGACATAGCAAAGGGGCTAAGTAATGAAGCCTTGAGACAGCTTCAGAACTTGAATATGATCAGGTGAAAAATGGAGCTGGGGACATTTGAAACCGGAGAAGACAGTGGACAGAGACATAATCTAAAAATACATGTTTCTAGTAGTGTCTTGTTAAATACAGTAGCAGGTAATCATCTGAAGAGGTGAGGAAAAGCCTGTACCTAGATGAGTTTGGAGGAGTCAGGAAAGACTCAAAAGAGATGGATGTCATACATACAGATAAATGAAAAAAACACGAGGAGGAGAAAGAACAACCATAAAACATGGTACAGGAATATATGTTAGATGGGGCAATAGTGATGGGAGAATGGGTTAAACCCTGATAAATTCATTCTTCTACTCAAGAATGAAAGAAATGGAAATGAGGATCTATTCAAGTGAAGCCTAAAGGAACAGCCAGGGAAGACTGCTGAAGAGTCAGCATAACCACTATGAAAACTGAGGGAGAAGATTAAAAGGAAGATAGAAAAGGAAAGAAGAATTAACAAAAAGAAGAAAAAACAAACCATGGAAGATACAGCCTTAATTTGACCAAGAAAGATGTAGAGTGTAGATATACAGGGTATATCCTGTGTTCCTCTTTCCTCCTCTCCCCTTCTGCATGCACTAGTACTATTCATATTCACAGAGCTTTTCTTTATACATGTCTATCCAATCTCACACAAGATTTGCAAGGCCAGAAAAGGAGGTTTTGTGCAAGCAGTCCTAACAGCACAAAAGGTGAATGTAAGAATGGAGCTAACAGGGATAGGTGCTTCTACCTGAATGAAGTCCTGAACAAGAATCTATTAAATGTCTTAATTTCATCTGATCTGTGTTGATGAAGAGAAGAGAAAAAGAAAAACTGTAAAAGTAACCAGAAATTACAAGCACATGCCAAGGGAACTTTGGTCATGAAAGCCAATAAACCAGGAAACTACATGAGCACTAGTTCATAGGTAAGGAACACTTTAGAAAGTCACACAGCAGTTCTCCCCATTGTGGCTTTGCATATCAAGCAAAGAGGAAGAGATGAAGAAAAGAACCAAAATTATAAAAAAAGCTAAGCAGATCAACCACTGCCTTTATAGAAAAGAGTGAGGATGGAAGGAGAAGCAGGGCAGTTAAGGGACAATAAGGACATTGCAGGAACAGAGAAAACTATTTGCAAAGATAATAGATGTAAAATAAATGATAGAAGTAAAAAGTTTGAGATGATGGTAGCAGGTGATAACTAGCTGCAGAAACTCTTAGGAGAAAACTACATTTTTTGGAGGTCAAACAAAAGATATAGTGTAGCAGTATAAACTTGTTCAGAAAAGAAGCTTAATAAAAACAGTGCAGCTTTTGCAGGATTATTTTAAAACTCTTTAATATTAAAGCACTGTGAAAATCTTGATTAGCTTTGGGCATCTAATTGCATCTGTGTACTAAACAAACCCTTGGATTTTAGATACGTGGAATTTGGAAAACTACCAGTTCAGGTTTATACTTGGGTAGATGGATCTAAATAGCAGCAGTATCTCCCAACTGCAAAGAATCATGAGATAAGTTGCTTACCTCTATTATTTGTATCCCACCCCATAGGCAGGATCTGCTAATGGCTTGTACAGCACAATGTTTTTGTATCAACACTGCAATTTTAGGAGAGAACATAATATTAACTGAGATTGCATTTACAGATTCAGAGCATTAGATTTAGCTAAAGTAAATATTGCCTGGGATTCCAGGTAGGCACTGTGTAAACAAGTATGACTTCTTGGGCCAGACTTGGTGAGTGTAAGTGCCATATTCTGAAGACATGCTGCCACTTAAGCCAAGTACAAATGTTATGCTCCCTAATAAGTAAGCCCTTGGGACTTGAGTGACACGTAAAAGGACTCTACGTTTTAGGTTTGTCTGCAGTGAAAGATTAATACCCTCCACAAATACACTTATTTATTTACTTGCATCTAGCCATCACTGTGAAAGCATCCGGTCTTCTGAGAAAACAGGATTTTTTTTCAGAAACCTTCGTATGAGAAAATATTGGAAGGTGAAATACAGTGATAATTTTAAACGTACTTCCTCTGGCTCTGTCACTGGAAAAGGTTGAATGTAATTCAAGCTATCTCTGGGGGAAGGACTGTCAATCAGGACACTCTTGCCAGCAGTGTCTGTTAGGCTCGTTCTTGTGGGGAGCAACAGAAGTCTGGAAGAGTTTCCGTGTGTTTACACTAACATTTAAAAAACGGATGAGCTACGAAAATATGAAACATGGGAATCAGTTGTCCCAATCAATGCAGCCTGAACTGAATCATCAGACAGTTGTTATTTATTCATGTATTTTCGTAGTTGAAGCCAACTGCACAATATAACAGCAAGTTCTACAGAACATGACATACAGTAAGAATTATACTCCATGCCATGTCATTATTCTCAAAAAGCACCAGAAGAAATTAAGCTAAGCATCTTCTTTCTGGAGGTTCCTTGCAAACAAAGGGACAGTCTCTTAGTCACTGAAGGCAGTGAAGGAAGAAAATAGTACAGGAAAAATAATTTCCAAAAGGAATCAGTAGCCTACCCAGACAGAGCTGAGTACTGAGCAAAGCAGAGACTGCCTACAGCTTAGTGCCACCTGTTTTGAAGGCAATAGGACATTTATAATTTCAGACATACAGCACCATACCTTTATTTGGGACTAGATTTAGTAGCTGAAAGTTTAAAAGATATAATCATTCTATGCATTAAAAATTAAATGAAGAGAAAGAAGTTTAAAAATATCCCATGACAGAGAAGAGATGGGTGCCTATCACTGCTGGATACCTGGTTAAAATGCAACAGAGAGCAGGATGTAACAGAAGGCAAAAAATGTTATAAAAAGGTGCATCCAAATAATTTCAAGGAGGACACAATTCAGATGACTTATCTCCATTGTTTTGGTTTGTGTCACAACCTTAATGTTATTTAATGTATTTTTTTGTTGTGTGTTAATAAAAGTAATAAAAAAGGTGCAAAATTAGAACATACAGCTATTTTACAACAAGCAGGTGGTGGCTAGAGATGGGCTCCTCTTCAGCTGTTCCAATTCTTGTCCAATTAGTGATCAAGAGAAAGAATAAACAGTTGTGTTACACCAGTCTATCTTAATTCTTTTCATAGTTAACAATTCACAGTGGTTTATCAGCTGTAAATAATTGTTTATCACCTTCTATTTGTTGCAGGAACCAGCAGTTTGTTATGAAGAGGAAATTTTAGAAAATTAATTACTTTGAATGCAGGTAAAGGTAACAGTGACATCAGTGTGCCTATGTGGCAACATGAATATTTAAGCACTCAAGACAAAAATCATCTTTGTTCCTCCTTAAAAGGGAAAAACTGCATTAGGGAAATACACTATTTTTTTAATTCCTTGTATTCCAGTACAGTGAAAAACTAATCTATCTTGTTTTCAAGACAGCTAAACAAACATTTTTGTTGAGCAGGAATGCTGAGCGATGTTGAACCCCAAGATGATCTTTGCACATATAATCTTATAGCTTCTGCTATCCTTTCTTTATCTTGGTTTTGTAAATGCATACCTCTCATTCTTCCAACTAGGTGAATTGAACATTTTCAGTGGAAGCACCACTGGGATTTGCTATAGTCAGAGCTGTATCATTTATTTACACCAAAGCAACACGTTTACTACCAAAGGAGTTCCCAGAACCTAAGCCAAGGAAGATGGTAGAAGCTACACTGCAAGATGTGGGTCAAACACTTTGGATTCTTTACTCACTACAGCATGAAACATATGGCACAATACACCTGGGGACCCATTCTCCCTTGCGGTGATTCATCCTGCTGGATAGCAGAGCAAGTTCAGTCTGGCATTAAATGTTAGCATATGCAGTCTGGCATACCAAGACAGCTCACTGGCATCTGAATTATCGACAATGCAAATGATCTGTTTGGAAACATCAGTTCAGATCAACATCACATATCAAGTGAATTAGCCAAAAATAATATGGACATATTACAGTGAGTCAGTAGACTGTAATATTCCTTAGTTGACCAAAAAAAAAAAAAAAAAATCCCACAGGAACTTTAACATCTGCTTCTCATCTGTCCAGATGATCTGGATTTATTACCTTTGCATCCAGGTGCACATTATTTCTTGTTACATTTTAGCATCCAATATTCATATGTCATTCATTTCCAGGCATATGAGGAAGAAATGGTCTTTCAGAAGAGAAGCTGACCCAGGATGATGAAAAAAATAGTAGTAATAATGATGGCAAAGTTGATATTGAAAATAAATACATTTCAATGTTAAATGCTGAAAAGATTAAATAGGTGAATAACAAAGATTAATTACAAAAGCCATTTTTGACCACAGCAAGATAGGGCTATCTAAGAATCCCATGAATCCATATATCTTCTTATGCCTTTTACAATCACAGCCCAGGCAGCTCAAACATGAAGGAGCACTCAAACAGGCACCAGGAGCAATCTGCTATTTGCAGTGTGCTATTTTCAGTACAGTGGCTGGGACCACAAGACAGGCTTTAAAAGAACGTCAAACCTAGAAAGAACACCTGCGGTAGAAGTACATCTCTGGCTTCAAAACGATGGGGTTCAGATTTCTAATATGAAACGTTTGCCCTCAGTAGAATATCCTGGCCCATGCCATCATAAAGGCTAGTAAAAATCCCTTAAAACTAAAGGGAGGGAGGTGAACAAGATGGAGAGTTACGAAGCCATTATAAAAATGCCACTATGTGTAACTCTGCAGTTTGAGTCTGATCCAGGCTGCAGTCTTCCATTTCATTTTCTGAAGAGAAAATGACAGCAGGAAACTTCTAGTGTCAACCTTCATCTACTCTTCTGCATTTAGTAATGCTTTTTGACTGAACTTCATTCCTGCTGCATTTCTTCCCACAACTTTTCTCCTTTAATCTCATCTTTCTTCAGCAGCTTGAACTAATCCTGCTGCTGCCTGTGAAATTTCTGAGTGTGTTGCTGGGTTTGTCAGGAGTCATTCAAGTTCATAATTAGAGGGACATTGGTTACTTGCTTTACAAATACTACAAATGGGATACACCATAAAGTAAGAATTAGTCCAGGCTAAGATTAGACTTTACAGAGACAAGAAGAAAACTGAAGGATTCTTGGTGGGGTGTTTTTTGTGTGTGTGACCTTAAAAATGCACTAATGGGGGACAGGCTGAACAGTGTTTTGCAGAGTCAGGTGCTTGTTTCCAAAAGCCAAGATTGACATGGATTCTTGTAAAAGGGTGAGTGTGTGGCAAGAGCCCTTGTATTCCTCAGCCAGTCCACACAAGAGTTTACAGTTGTAGTCCCTATGAACTGACTGATTGTTTCCTTTTGTAGGCAAAGATAAAAATATGTACTTATGCATTGGACTATGCACTAAATTTTGTCACGTAAGTCTATAGAGATGATCGTTCTTTTACATATGTACTTTTAGAATTTAAGTTAATGATATTATCTAACCCTGGGTTACAAGTAGCTAGAGTTATATAATGCAGACTTTTTTTAAAAAAAAGCACCTTACCCATTTGTTATTAGGCTTCCTGAAAAAGGTATGTTAATTTGGCTCCAAAGAAGACTAAGTACTTAAGAAATAAAGGATTAACTAAGAAAAAATGTCTGCAGATTTATCCAGATTTTAGTAAAATACTGTACATGTGGCTAAATATTACCAGGACATATTTTCACATGAATCCAATAAAAGACCCCCAGAAAATAATGTACAAAGGAAATGCTTTATATATACAAAAAGCAATGCCCTTATGTAAATTACATCATAGAGTTCGTCATCCAGTTTTCAGGGACTGAGGGGAGCAGCAGCAATTATTTAGAGTAAAACCTGAGGAAATCAAAAAATTAACATCATGAGGTATAGGGAAAACAAAAAACTTTGGGTGGGATAACTGATGAAAAATAGCAGGTGTGATAACTTTGTAAGGAGAAAAATGCATTTCTCATTAAAAAAAAGAAAATCAAAAATTGCCATTAGCAAAAAGGTACATGTTCAACTTTTCATAAAACTATACTTTTTATTGGATTCACTGTCCTGGAAACTCTGACTAAATCTGTGATTATTTTCAGGATATAGAGTAGAATGTCAAGGAACAGCTTATAAAAGTAGACCAGTTCATTTCTTTCCCCTTATGCTAATTTTAACCTCGTCTAATCTCACTGTGATTATGTAATGCAATAGAGCAAGCAATCTGCAGTGACGGTTTTCCTATGAACCTGTTACAACTTCAGGTAACACTATGTGACTCCTTAGGTATACTTATTTGTCATGGTTTAACCCTGGCTGGCAACCAAGCACTATGCAGCCGCTTGCTCACTCTCCCCCACCCAGAGGGATAGGGAAGAGGAGGATCGGAAAGGAATGTGAAACTCAGGGGTTGAGATAAGAACAATTTAATAGGTAAAGCAAAAGCCACACACGCAAGCAAAGCAAAGCAAGGAATTCATTCACTGCTTCCCACAGGCAGCAGGTGTTTGGCCATCCCCAGGAAAGCAGGGCTCCATCACGCATAACGGTTACTCAGGAAGGCAAACACCATAATGCCAAATGTCCCCACCTTCCTTCTTCTTCCCCCAGTTTATATACTCAGCATGATGTTACAGGGTATGGAATATCCCTTTGGCTGGCTTGGGTTACCTGTCCTGGCTGTGTCCCCTCCCAGGTTCCCATGCCCCTCCAGCCCTCTTGCTGGCAGTGCCCAAGAAACTGAAAAGTCCTTGACTTGGTATAAACATCACCCAGCAACAACTACAAACATCAGTGTCCTATCAACGTTGTTCTCACATCAGAGCCAAAACACAGCACTGTACTAGCTACTAAGAAGAAATTTAACTCCATCCCAGCCAAAATCAGGACAATATTTTTATGCAATAATAACACTAATAATATCCATGTTAAGGTTTAACTCTAATGTAATGTGCAAACAATAAATAATTAACCTTCAAAATTGAAGGAATATTACACCCACATTACATATGAGGAAACTGACTTTCAAAGTAGTTTTCAAACTCAAGGGATATTGAATCAATAAGATTCATACTAATGACTGAAGGAGAGTTTTTTCTCTTTCTTTAGACTGTTTTGACAGATGTGAGTGTATATATATAGTTCATGGGTTTGATAGTGATGGTGAAGACAAAAAGGAGAAGCCTGTAGAAAGTGGAAAAGCCCTATTAAATGGGCAGCCTCTTAATTTACAACTTTAGGTCCTTTAAGTTACTTTTCTGACTTCTTCTTTCAACTGGCCTGCTAACATAAGATGTAAAATCAGCAGGTCAACTGGGCAGATTGTGTCAGCAATGCCCAGACAACTGAATCCAAAAACCTTACTGAAGGACTCCAGTACTTTGCTGATGAGGTAATTATTACTTGTTTGAATTAAGGAAGCAGTCTTTAGTATTTCTAAGCTTTTGCTTAAAAGAATACTCATAAAAACATCTCCATACAAATATGTATTAGTATCAGGAGGTGTGTATTCACAAGAATGATCTTTATATTTTGGACACATATATACAAACAATGTTTACATAAGTCTACATTTCTGAGAGATAAAGAAAGCTCTTTCATGTATAGCTTTTTTATATATTTGCACTTACAGTTAGAAATATATTTTTGAGATGGAGGATTGTATCTTCTCTTTTAAGTACATACCTTGAAACTAGTGGGACTGTTCACATGTTGAAGGAGCTATTCATGTAAATATGGTCTCCAAAATCATGACCATAAAAAAGAAATGTTGTAGAAGTCTTAACACAACATCTAATGAAACAGTCAAACCATCAACCTCCAAGTTCCATCCTAGCTCTGAAAACTGTAAAATATAATACTATCACAGAATATGATATATGAAGCCTTTAAATGCAGGGGTTTTTCTGAAACAAACAACAGGAGCTGCATGCTACTATGTACCAAAATATGGATATATTAAATGCTTTGAAATGCATGCATTTATGCTTGGATCTTTCAAATGCTGTTTTCTGTAATCCCATGGGCATCATAGGGTCAATCTTACACAGAAGAAAAAAAGGCTTGTAAAGTTTTGTTTTCAGGCAGTTTATAGGGAATTATTTACTACTTATGCCATACTTCTAAGTGCAAAACAAATTTCATAAAGAAATTAATTACCACGACAAATCTTGGATATTGGTAAAGAGATTAAATCAGTTTACACATAGACAGTGCTTTAAGTGAATAAAACCTATTATGCCATAATAATGATTTTATTTTAAAGGTAGACTATTTCCATTGTGCTGACACAACAGTTTAGCTAAAGAAAAGTAGAAAACAATTTGAGACAAAGATCTCAGACATGTCAGTTATTTTATCCCCCATTTGTGTTCCAATTTGTAATAACTATGTGTTCATAGTTCAGCATCCAAATAGAATAATTAGAAGAAAAACCAAGAGTTTATTATGGTATCATGGCAATACTCAATTCTAAAAACTGAGAAGAGGAAGATCTTCCATTAATAATGCAAAATTCAATGTTGGTGTGTTTCAAATTGTTCCAGACAAGTAGGCCAGTTAGATAAAGCAGTAATATCCAAAGCCAGAAGCAGGAAGTCCAACAGGAGTTTAAGACCTATAAAGGTGTAGATTTCAAAGAACTGGATTTCCATTCATCTCTCAAAAGGAGTCAAAGCTGCTCAGGAGATTGCAACTAAGGTACAAAACTAGGCTTTTAAGGGAAAAAGAAAGAACTAGCAGATGATGATGAAGAATTGTACTTACTAATAGGTAAGTATAAGCTAGGACATGCTGTCTGAAAATATACAATTAGACTAAAACTGCAGAATCATTCAAAGTGAGAGGGTACTGGTAGCTTAGAGTATTTCATTCATTAACAATGATAATTAAAGTGAGCATGGTAAAATCCTTGCACCTGTCTACACATAAGTGCTACAAGCTGGGGCAAGATCATTCAAAGAATTGAAGTAAAAACTCTAAAAGAACCACTTAGAATAAGAGTGGTGATGGTTCAAGAGACATGTTTATTAGTGGTTATAACTGCATATAAATCATGATAGCCTCCACCCTCTTGCAGGCATCACAGTCTCTGTGAAAGGGTCCAACCTCATTCACTTGGTGCTGATGTTAATCTGCACATCTCAGCATTCACCGAGGAAAACTATAGGTCTGAGATTTCCCTTTTTCTTGTGGCTACACAGAACTGTGCATTGATACCTCCCTGCTTCTTAGGGAAAAATGGCTAAATTAAGTTGTTGTTGTTACTAGTAATATTATTATCATTATCGTATTTCCTGTTGCAAGTGTAATCCAAACTGGAAAAAATGAGTCAGAATTCACTATCTGATTTCCCCACAACCAGCCTGGATAAGAGCCATCAGTCTTCCTCTGCTCATTAAAACATAATTTCATGGATGCTGTGACTGGTATGGAATTGGTAAACTCAAGCAGTGAGTTCTCCTGGCAGGTAGACTTAAGTAGTGAGTTTCTGCTGGCAGTCCCAAGGAAACCCCTGAAAGCTTACGCAGGTAGGCAGGCAGGAATCCAGGTGTTAGGCAGGTATGATTAACTTTCTAATATAAAAAATAAACATGTCTCTAGTAGCAGCTTTACAAATATTCAGCATTCCACAATCAGTTAACTCTTTGCTCTCTCTATTATAAGAAACTGTCTAAAGAACTTATTTAAGGCTGGGATTTGGTTTTTAACAGGATTTCTGTACTGAACTTGTCTCTTCACACTTGTATTTAAAAGCATAAACTGATTGAGAAGTATGACAAAGAATTTTGGCTCACGCAGAAAAAAAATCTGCAGGTGAAACATTCTCCTTTTCTAAATGTTACCTATTCAGACATAGTTCTCAGAGAGTACAGCATACAGAAATAAGATATTAATTCCCTGATGGCAACAAAACTGCAAAACTGCCCACCTCCAAAGAGTACTGCATCCATGTTTTAGAAGTCATGAAGGCCCAAACAAAGTGTGGCTAGTGTGGTGATAAAAGGTATTTAGGCAACTGAGTGTATTCATACAGTTTTATTCAGGTTCCTAATCAATGAAAAGGGAGAGAAAACAATAAACAGCCAAATAAAAGAAAGATAATTATTAAAGATTATAATTAAAGATTATAATTAATTAAAACCAATTCTGGATAATTTATGTTAAGCTTTCATGTTAGTAAAACTGAAATAATTATTCCATCCTCATCTGTTTTCTGGGCCCTATTTCAGCATCCATCTTCACACTGTTGAAGCCTATTTTATCATATGTGCTTTTGCATTTCCACAGAATGCAAAATAATGTAGTCTGGTATTTCCCTCCTAGCCCATTTAATTTCTTAGATTGTATGCTAGAACAATGATGTTGCTCTGAATTCACATCACTGCAAAGGAATGTTTAAAATGTAAAATGAATGAACTGAGTTTTCCCCTAAAGGGAGAAAACATTTGTACTCAGAGTTTCTGATTACCATCCTCTTTTATTTGATTCAGTTTTGTTTGGTTTTGGGTTGTGGTTTTGTTGTTTGGTTGTTTTTGGGGTTTTTTTTTCCAGAAGATTGGAATTCTATGCCAAGTCTAGGACAATATTGACCTTTCAAATTTTCTGCTAATAAAAAAAGTTTTTAGGTGTTCAATTATCATAAATTACGGTGATAGTTATCATTGATTGCCAAACCATTTAGAAACTTTCGATAATTAATCTTCACAATAGCCTTGTGACAGAGGAATAAAAATGCAATGCAGCTTTCCAGAATCAAAGCAAAATTAAAGCTCAGGAAGGGTATAAATAACACACAGGCTTTCTGTTATCTGTCTCTTGTTGTATATGGGAAAGTTTCACACTGTTGCTAATTTTAACATGTTTACATACTGCTTTATTTCCTTTTTCATAAACAAGCTAATAAGCCAATTACAGTGAAGCTGATCACTGTCACACCAAGGCAAGGTGCGCTTTCAGAGTTCAGCTCCTAAACTTTTGTTAACTTCTGTTGCATGGATAGACCTACTAGTCTGATAATCTTTCATAATAATTTCATGATAATAAGCATTGGTTTCTTCTATTGGAAATGGGAAACTGGAGAATACCGAGACACAGTGATTTCCAGCCCAGATACCTTTAGTGGGTCTTAGAATAACAAAGTTAATTTAATTGTCTTTCTTTGAGCATCCGATTTCAGTTTGGGATGATAAAGTCAGCATCTCAGACAGGATGAGAACTTTCGGGACCCCAGAGTCTTTTCTCCACTCTCTAAATAATTGAGAATTTTTCCCATGATTTACTACTCCTTCATAAAGGCTCCTCTAACCTCTCTTTGATTATGACACAAAGTTCTTTGCACTTCTGTAGTAAAATTATAACATTTGACTTTTAATTAACAAACTTTGGCATTATAGTACCTTCTAGAAAGAAAATCAGTAAGAGAGAGACACACACAAAGAAAGCAAGCAAGAAAGCTAAAAGGCCTTCATATCTATTAAACACATAACAACTGAACTGTAAGTAAGGTGTGTCTCTTGCATCAATTTGAAAACAGAAAATTTTAGGGTTTTTTATTTTATTAATGTTCTATGCTTGCCTTACCTGGCCTTGGGGGATAGGATGCACAGACTTTTCTAATCTGAAAAAGTTGGCTTAAATTTAAAACATTCCATTACAGATTTTAGAGTGCTAATAAATCTGCCACATTTTTGTATTCATCTGAATAATAACTAGCCGTAGGGGCTGGTGAAAAGAACCGCAATTTTTAAAAAAACTTACTGTAGTTTAGTTTCCAGAGTTGACTGGTTCTGAAGCTCATGGGAATTATAAAGTCCAGTGGAGCTGGGATTCTCAAAGCCTTTCTCTGTCCCTGTACCACCTACAGCACTGTGGTCACTGCAGTGCTGATTTGGTAAGGTTACTAATTCACCTCAGGCTATACTATTTTCCAGCAACTAGCACTTCATTAGGGTAAAAAGCTTCATTATGAAAGGAAATATTGACAGAGAACTCAGCTTATGAATGGAAAAATACCCAGTTTTCTACCGGCTTGTTTCAAACATACATATAAAACTTATCTTTCAAATGCTTTGCCCTTCCTTCAAAATATTTTCCATTCTTCATTCTGTCTCCTACTTCCTTTTTAATTTTAGTCTATTTCTTAAAATCATTAGAAAGTCAAAGTTAGTAGGAAATTACCAAATCCTCTCAGAAGCAGTAAAGGCAAAAGCGTCACACTACATTTCTCTGATCCACCAAATGAATTGTGAGTAGATCCTTAACTCCGTATGATTTATGCTGGTGACACTAAAGTACTCATAGGTGGGAGAACCATACCTGACAGAATGGGTGCCAGTATCTGTTTCTAGCTTTCATATAATTATAGCATATAATAATCTGATTCTCCATACTTGACTTAAAGCTGTGCAAATGCATTTCTTTAGAGCCATCTTCCTTCTTTGATCTCGAGCAACTACACAAAAGCCCAAACATTTAGGCTGCAGCTTTCAGCCATTGTTACTATTAAAAAATAAGAGGGGTGGGGTGGGAGTGGTAGAATTTATTTTTTTTTTATGGCTGTGAGTCAAGACCTTACTTAGCTAATTTTGTTTGTGCTCTTCTTCAATGAGCAAACTAAACATTAGGCTGCAAAGAACCGTGGAAATTGCAGCCCCAAAGGAATTAGTCTAACAAAGCTCTAAGTATCCTTACGAAGAATATTAAATGGAAGGTGGACTTCAACAGCTCGGTGACAGCAAGAACAGCATACATACAACAGTAGGCAAAATTCATCCTGTGAAGACTACTACCAAGAAAAGTTGCAGATTCTCCATTTCTGTACTATCAAATTAAGACAAAACGCATCCATAGAAGATCAGCTGAAGTCAAATATAGTTTACAGAGCTCATTGCAAGAGAAACTGATGTGGTTCTACAGTCTGCATTATTCAAGTCAAACTAGTTGATGTAATGGTCCCTTCTGGCCTTAAGGTAATCTATGTGTCTATGAAAACTTCTAGTTAAACATAATAAGTCTGTTTAAATAATATTTCATTTGTAATGAGCTCTTAATGATTCATTCACTTGAAGGCTAGAGGTAAAAAAAAAAAAAAAAACGTAAGAGAGAAAGAAATAATGATTATTAAGGGGATGATTCTTGCACAGGCCTCATGAAAGTTTATGCTATAAATCAACAAAATTTAAATAGCAGAGATATGCTGATGTGGAATGCAAGTAAATTTTCTCTACTCTTTACTACATTCTACAGTATATGATTGTCATGGTTTAACCCTGGCTGGCAACCAAGCACTATGCAGCCGCTTGCTCACTCTCCCCCACCCAGAGGGATGGGGAAAAGAATTGGAAAGGAATGTGAAACTCAGGGGTTGAGATAAGAACAATTTAATAGGTAAAGCAAAAGCCACACACGCAAGCAAAGCAAAGCAAGGAATTCATTCACTGCTTCCCACAGGCAGCAGGTGTTTGGCCATCCCCAGGAAAGCAGGGCTCCATCACGCATAACGGTTACTCAGGAAGGCAAACACCATAATGCCAAATGTCCCCACCTTCCTTCTTCTTCCCCCAGTTTATATACTCAGCATGATGTTACAGGGTATGGAATATCCCTTTGGCTGGCTTGGGTTACCTGCCCTGGCCGTGTCCCCTCCCAGGTTCCCATGCCCCTCCAGCCCTCTTGCTGGCAGTGCCCAAGAAACTGAAAAGTCCTTGACTTGGTATAAACATCACCCAGCAACAACTACAAACATCAGTGTCCTATCAACGTTGTTCTCACATCAGAGCCAAAACACAGCACTGTACTAGCTACTAAGAAGAAATTTAACTCCATCCCAGCCAAAATCAGGACAATGTAAGTCCTGAATCTTTAACAGAGACCTTTAATTTCTTATGACTGTCCATATCTCTTGAATGGCTGCAGTACAGAATAGTTTCTGAGCCATGAAGGAAACAAAAGGCACTTGCTGCTTGAACAAAGCTGAGGATGTATTTGCTTTCCACTGGACAGTGCCAGGACATTTCAGCAAAAGTGTGAAGGATTCAAGTTACCCAGCTGGTGTGGTGTAACTGAAACTGATTCATTGCTTCCTGGTATCCATAAAAGCAGTGGAATATTACTTTGAACTTAAAAAACTGTGTTAGCCCTTGTTTAACTTTGGAAATAATGTCTTCTTAGAAAGACATGTCTGGAAAGTGTGGATGGCTATCAGTGTTGCACTGCCTAAATGGTTTAAAACAGTCATTATAAGTAGTAAGATGCAAAACATTAACTGCAAGTATCAAGTTCCATCTCATCTACACTTGGTAATATTCTACATTATGAGAAGAAATTCTGCATTACAAAGAGAAACATAGAAAGTAAATAGATGTTGACTTTAGATGAGATAAATCACATCTTTAGGGTGGTATTTCCCCCAACTGTCTAAGCAAGGAGGCTAGATAACAAGCGTAGGTATTGATATATCTGTATGTGTAAAACGCACAAGGGGAAATTTTTTTTCCTGCAAATTGAATGAATAGAAGCAATTTTAAAAATATCCTTTTCTGTATATTTAAAAACATCTTCCACTGTGTGAATTAATGTCCTGCTATGTTTTCAAAATGGAAAATAATCTTGATTTATCATAGTTATGCGATACTGGTGGTTTCAATTCCTCTTTTTGGTGATATTCACATGCAATGTGGCAAGTGTCAGATTTACAGAGAATAACACAGCTTGCAGTGAAAGATAGAAATAAAAACGTTTATTTACTGAAACAGTTGATGTATGTATATATGTATGTTTGTGTGTACACACACGCTGATAGACTGTGAAAGCTTTGTGCACATAGCTACAAATACACTTAGTTCTAAGACATACCAATTCAAACACATTTACTGTTGTAGAATCGTGGCTTTATTTGTGTTTTTAAAGAAAGTCCCATATGTACAATAAAATGTCTTTTGAAAATACAAAATCGAAAGTAAAAACAGAAACAGAATTAAAATACAAAGAAAGTCATGAATACAATCTCATAAATACTAGTTATTTATTTTCAGTGCTTTTATAACTAAAAGATAAGAATATCTGATATATTACAGCATTACAATAAACTAATTCCTTATAATAAAACATTAATTCAATTGCTTGTATTTATTTCAAAAAGCAATAGTTTTCATTCAAACATTTTTTGCTAATTTTTGTAGGGAAATATTTCTCAATAACTGATTTAGCATGAGGTGTCACAATAGCTGATAGAAGTGAGTGATTTTATATAAGTAAATAATTTTTATGTGTGTTTTTGTAAGCATTACGGAGGAAAATGCTATCTGGTAAGGATCCTTTTTCTATCACTCCTGTCATAATTTCCTGAGCATTCTTTGTATTAGTCCAGTGCCTAGAGGTTCCCAAAGAAAACAAGGCACCAAGATTTAGGCAGCATATTACTATACAGCTGATGAAGGAGCACAGCTGGCACATCTGTGTGACGTCCATCACATGGAAGCTTCTGCAAGGCCCTGCAGTGCATATAGGAAAAGGTTTGGCCTTTTGACTGGCATGGTTCCAAGCCAACCCATGCTGCAAGAGGGCTCTACTTGTACCTAGACAAAGAGACAGTGCCAGTTCAGGTTGCCTACCTACCTGCCTGGAGATCTCCCAAAGATGGACACAGCACAGACGTAGAACAATGAAACAGTGTGCTGAGTTTGAAAGTGGGTGCTAGCTTGGGGCTGTGTTCAAAAGGCAAATAAAGCCATAAGACACCAGTGGCCCCAAAAATCCTTCATTCCTCTGAAAGCTGAGACCTTACAATTTGAAGTATGAAGTATGTAATGCAGTTTTCAGAGTAACATTGTGTATACCGTAGCTTACAAAAATAGGAGAGAAAAAAAAAAAAGAGTTCAGAAGGACATTACTCTTTCCTCTAAACTGGTGAGAAACCAGCATCTGGAGAGGAAACATGACTTACCTAAGGTCACACAGGAAGCCTGTCACAGAGTCAGAAATTGAAATCAAATTTCCTGAATTCCAATCCATTGCCTCAGCCATAACAGGATCTTTCCTCTCTTATTGATTTAATTTTTTGATTTGTCTTTTTGTCTTCTGAAGCATCTGGTTGACTACAAAACAAAATGGTTCACATGATTAGTGTAAATAACTTTACATTCTGATACTATTTCCACTTTATATACACCCTGAAGATATTTCAAATGAGACTTCTATTAAAAATATAGTCACTGAATAGGTACATCAATTAATTTATAAAGATGTCATAATTAAAGGGGTTTTCTTCCTTATTTTGCATATAGCTGATCAAATTTGAGGTGAACATATTATTTTAGACAGGAATTAACCTTGGCTACTTCAAATTGTGTCTATGCATAGTGTCTTCATTATCTATAATTTACATGCTATGTCATTACTAATGTGAACATAATCATACAGTGAACGAGCAGCATTTTCATGTCTTTTACAGGATAATGCTAAGAATAAAGAAGGAAATGGCACACAATCCAAAATGCTGCTTTTCCTTCTTCTGCTCAAGATGAAACTGCTGTCCTTACTTCCACTAGCACTATAGTGGCACCTCAAGGCAGAATAACAACACGTCAGGGTTATTCACAGTCTCATCACATGCTCACACAGAGAAGTTAGTGTTAAGCCAGAAAAATGCAAACTCAGGTCAACAAAGGCCTGAATCTGCAATGTCTGCTTTTAGTTGCCTAAAAATAACAGGCACTAACTCAAAATGGGTGAAAATTTCTTGTGTGAATCAGACCAGGTACCTCAGTCCTAAGAAATGTCAATGTCTATTAAGTGTTATATCTCAGTGAAGAGGTGAAGCTAAGAAGTGAATCAACAAAATTTATCTTCCATACTAGAGTCCCAAAGACTCCTGTGATGAAATAGGAAGATTCCTTAGCAGGAATGAAATGAGAAAGTGTCTTATCTTTGGAACCTCCTCTATGACCATTTTTCCTGTCTAAAGAACAGCAGATACATGTTTTGCTGACGCCATTCCAGGCAAGAAGCAATGTGTCTAGATCATTTAGAGATTCATTATAATCCAGAGAAACTCTAAACCCCACAAACTTATCTATGTATCTTGACTTAAAAGCACTCAAGAATTTCCGATATAAAAAGTTCCACAACTATATCCAAATTTATCTGAAAGTGTTGTTTTGTTTATGGTGGTTTGACCCCGGCTGGGTGCCAGGCGCCCACCAAGGCCGCTCCATCACTGCCCTCCTCAGCTGGGCAGGGGGAGAGAATGTATAACGGGAGGCGCATGGGTCGGGGTGAGGGCAGGGAGAGATCACTCACCAGCTGCTGCCGTGGGCAGAACAGACCTGGCTTGGGGAAAACAGTTTAATTTATTTCCGATCGAATCAGAGTAGGATAATGAGAAATAAAGCTAAATCTTGCAACCTCCTTCCCCCCACCTCTCCCTTCTTCCCGCGCACAACGTCACTCCCCATTTTCTCTCCCCGCTCCCGCCAGTGACACAGGGGACAGGAACGGGGCTGGGCCGGTCCCTGACGCTGCCTCTGCCGCCCCTGCCCCTCAGGGGGAGGCTCCTCACACCCTGCCCCGCTCCCGCCTGGGGTCCCTCCCACGGGACACGGTCCCCCGTGGGCTTCTCCAACGGGAGCCCTGCCCAGGGGCTGCAGTTCTTCACAGACTGCCCCGGCGTGGGGCCCTGCACGGGCTGCAGGTGGGGATCTGCTCCCCCGCCACCCTCCATGGGCCGAGGGGCACAGCCTGCCTCAGCGGGGGCTGCACCACGGGCTGGGGGGGAACCTCTGCTCCGGCGCCTGGGGCACCTCCTGCCTCCTGCGCTGACCCGGCGGTCGGCAGGGCTATTGCTCTCCCATATTCTCTCTCCTCTCTTCTGCTGCAATTATGTTGCACAGATGTGTTTTTTTCCCCTTCTTTGTATGCTGTCGCAGAGGTGGTACCACCATCACTCAGCCTTGGCCAGTGGTGGCAGGTCCAACTGGCATTGGCTCCACTGGACATGGGGAAGTTACTGGCATCTTCTCACAGAAGCCACCTCCATAGTCCCCCTTCTACCAAAACCTTGCCATGCAAACCAACTACATTGTTGTTTGCTTTGTTTGTTTGTTTCATTATGTATGGCAGGAGCAAGATAACCTATGTCAGAGTTGACTGATCTGGAAGACACATAAATGCATGTTTGGTGGGAAGTCTGTCCTTCCATCTAATACAGGTACATTCATCGTTCAGTCCATGTGATAGTTACCATGTTGTTTTAACTTAAACATTTTAAATACAAAATACACTGATTCTTTTGGCAGGGACCTTATCTGCCTGTGTATTTCCACAGCATGTGTGTTAAGTTAGCTTCTCTTTAACAGAGTTTTTAAGCATATACAAGTAACATATACATGGATATAGACAGGTAATCCGTATTCCATAGAATGTAGAAGAGACCCTTCCAGCACACAGAGGTTTCGTGAGCAGAGGCTCAGAGCAGTTTAGATAATCATTAATAAGAACTTCAGACATGATGAACCTACTTGCCTTTGCCATTTTTGTATTCAACAAGGGAATCACAGTTCCTGAGACTACGGAAAGTCTGAAACAGTGACTTTGACCCTATTAGGTTTTAACACCAAGATCGTTTGGGAAGATATATCCCAGAAAAGAGAAGGCTCCAGGGAGACTTTATTGTGGCCTTTCAATACTTAAAGAGGGCTTATAAGAAAGATGAGGACAAAGGTTTTAGTAGGTCCTGTAGCGATAGGACAAGGGGTAATGGTTTTAAACTAAAAAGGGTAGATTTAGACTAGATGTAAGGAAGACATTTTTTACAATGAGGGTGGTGAAACACTAGAACATGTTGCCCAGAGATGTGGTAGATGCCTCATCCCTGAAAACAGTAAGGTCAGGTTGGATGGGGCTCTGAGCAACATGATCTATTTGAAGATGTCTCTGCTCATTTCAGGGGGTTGGACTAGATGACATTTAAAGGTCCCTTCCAACCCAAG
Source organism: Falco cherrug (assembly GCF_023634085.1). Lineage (NCBI taxonomy): Eukaryota > Metazoa > Chordata > Aves > Falconiformes > Falconidae > Falco > Falco cherrug. Next base: position 22,540,776 of record NC_073699.1, on the reverse strand, counting down.
TCATTGTATGATTCTATGGTTCTTTGATATGTGTGTAATTACTGTACAATTTACTGAGCTATCTGAATTATTAGAATATTTCATTGTTTCTTTTAGCAGTACTTTTACTAGTACTTCTTTTAACTTCTATGACCTACAGGGATTCTGTGCAACTGCTAGGGGAAAAAGAAAGGTGCTTGTCTTGAGTAGGTTGTCTGGATCAGGAGACAGCTTTTACCACTGCCAGAATGCCCAGTAAGAACAAAAATATTAGAGAGGACCTACAATATCCTCAGCTTATAGAGTAAAAGAATATTCATATGGATGCACTGGATCTACCCCACAGAACAAAAAAATGCACACATCAGTATAGGATGAAAGTGTCATCTCAATAGTGTGACAAGATGAATAAAAGACTAATGAACCCAATCTACATCTTTCATTTCAGCCACAAACAAATCAACTATTTTACACCTGTAAAGAACATCTGTAGATAAATGGATTCATTTTTTTCCCTGTGCAAGTAGAAGGATTGTTAAAAAAATGTAGTACCCTGAAACTTTCTGGATCTGCTAATCTGTCCTGGTTTCAGCTGGGATGGAATTAATTATCTTCTTAGGAGCTAGTAGGGTGCTGTGTTTTGGCTTTGGTCTGAGACTTTTCAGTTCCTCAGGCCTTGTTAGTGAAAAGGCTGGAGGGGCACAAGGAACAGGGAGGGGACAAAGCCAGGCCAGCTGACCCAAACTAGCCAAAGACGTATTCCATACCATGGGACACCATGCCTGGTATATACATATGGGGGTTGGCCAAAGCAGGCAGATCGTTGCTCCAGGACTGGCTGGGCATCGGTCAGTGGATGGTGAGCAGTTGTATTTTGCATCACATGTGTTTTTCTCCCTTTCCCTCTGGATTTTATTCTCTCCCTTCCCCTTTTCATTGTAACTGTTATTGTCATCGTAGTTATTATTGTTCTTTCATTTCTATTTCAATTATTAAATTGTTCTTATCTCAGCCCTCGAGCTTTACATTCCTTTCCAACTCTTCTCCCCATCCCTCTGAGTGAGGGGGGAGTGAGCAAGCAGCTGCATGGCACTTAATTACCAGCTAGGGTTAAACCATGACATAATCTTACTACTTTTTGTGCATCCCCATACTATGTGTGAGAGACCAAGTGTCCTAATGATTGCTTCTGGCACTGTTCTTGTTTATAAATGTCGGTCATTCAGTAAAGTAATAGAAAGCACATTACTTTTTCAGATGAACATTCACAAAGATGAAATTATTAACATAGAGAGTATTTCAAACAAATTTGTGAAAATCCACAGGTCCTATTCAACTCATAAATGCCATTTGTCAAAGAATGAAAAATAATGAAGAAGGGCAGAGAAATCATCATTTCATAAACATAGTTACCAATCAATTGGAAGAGTCAAGGTAGGTGTTATTAATTACAAGGTGGAAAATACAGTCTGTCTTTGCACTTAAATTAGGGAAGAAAATGGCACCAAAGAACAGATCCCTGTACAGAAAACTGTGAAAATAGTTCATAAATGTTACTCTTGATTTGCCAACTATCTTTCTGTTCTTTGCAGTCATTGTCTACAGTAACAGGCTGAGACAACTATATAGGAAATTCAGATTTACATTTGAATCACTGGTAAACAAGCAGTTACATAATAGACAAGTGACTTAGTCTGCTTAGATACTACAGAGAATACTTCACTTCTAGAAAGAAAATGAAAAAGTAGTTCTGACTTGGCTGGTGTTTGTATGCTTTGGTCAACTTTGCTAGAGGATAGATTTTACAGAGTTTTTTGCTTCACTGATACATAAGAATTAGTGGAAACTTCATTTTAGAGTATATTTCAATATATATACTGGATAATAATGATTGTAGATATTTTGGTTGTCTCTGTTGAAGCCTAGCAAATGTATATAATAGCTAGAGGATATCACATGTTACCTACAAACACTGAAATGGGTGGATGAGGATGGTGGAGATTGACATGTTCAAGAAGTTACTTTAAGTTTAAAATAAATTTCAAAATGGTTAAGGATTTTGATGTTGGGGATATCCTTTACTTTTGCACAATTATGTACCATATCAGTGAAAAATTAAGGTAGGAAATCATATTCCCAAGTTTCACTCCTGTTTACACTACACTAAGGTTATGTAACATGCTTGCACTAGTGTAGAAAAAACAGGAGACCATTGTCTGAGTGAAGAGCTTCTCTTTCCCATTACAATCTCTTTTGAAGTAACTGCTTGACAAATTAATTAGTACACATCCCACCTCCAACCCTCCCTATCCCACTTTCTGCATGTGTTTGCATTACTGAGGAGTAATTATAATAAAAAATACAAACCTCAGGTAAAAAGGAGATGGAACATGACAGCTGAAGAAAAAAACAGATACACCAGACAGCTCATCATCTTCACATTTCATCTGACCTTTCACCAGCCACTAGACCAAATGAGTAGCAGAATAAGGTCAACAGGTAAAAATAGATACAGCAGGAATTATTTCATTCATGGATCTTGAAGGCTGGACAACTTTAATATAGTACTATATAGATTACTTTTACTTAATGGTTCATCAATATACATAGAAAATATGCATTCCTATACCCAAAAGATGAATTTATTTGCCAATGTTGCACTTTAGGGGCAAAGAATGGATCAAATCTGTTAGTCATTCTTTAACTAAGAACACAACGAATGTACGGAGATCTGCCTCCTTCTAGGAAAAGAAATTGCAGAGGTATTTGCAGCACTTACCTTCAAGTGTAGTGTAAGTATACTACACATTATTCTTACTAAACTCTCCCTATAATCAGTGGGGAAAAAAAAAACACTTTCTGGTCTGAAATTGTCCCAGATTACTTTCATGCTGTTCAGTATGAATCTTATGCCAAAAGCCTAGTAACAGATAGTTATGTCATTGGACTAAATCAAGTAGGTGAACTCGTTTTCCTAATTACTTTCCCAAGTTTAGGTTTGCCTCAGAACAATAGGCTAAAAGACCTAACTAAGTATGTTTAGAAAGATGCTATTAAATTTTTTAATACCATCTGAAAGACTGGGTTCTGCAAAGACCTTTTAACAAGAATGGTTGGGATGAATATCCATTCAAAACATGAGTCTAAGCACATTGCAAAACCAATCAGGAGGCTCATTGCAGAACTTGGACAGGATCAAATCTGATTTATAAATAGCATTTTTACCACAGAAAAGGTTAGTCCAGAAGCCGGGCATATTCGTCATTCACAAGAGACTACAAAAACAATATATTGCAGTGTTATAAAGTAATGTTTCTGGTCATTACCACTGGAAATCAAGCCTTTTTAACTGGGAAGTTACTGGAGAGGAGGGGGGAGAGGGAGAGAGAGAGAGACAGACAGACAGACAGAAAGAGAGAGACAGAGAGACAAAAAAAAGAAAGAGAAAGAGAAAGAGAAAGAGAAAGAGAAAGAGAAAGAGAAAGAGAAAGAGAAAGAGAAAGAGAAAGAGAAAGAGAAAGAGAAAGAGAAAGAGAAAGAGAAAGAGAAAGAGAAAGAGAAAGAGAAAGAGAAAGAGAAAGAGAAAGAGAAAGAGAAAGAGAAAGAGAAAGGAAGGCAAGGGAAGGGAAAACAGAAAACAATATAAGACATCAGTATACCACTATACAACAATTAATAACATCAATGAACTACTTCCTTTAGAAACAGGTTTTAAGATCAGAAACTGAGACACAGAAATGTCAACCAGCTTGCCCCAGATAACTCACAAAGCGTTTGCAACAGACACTGCCAGAACTTCAATCTAATTACTCTGCAGGGTCATCCTTCTTCTTAGATGTTCAGATTAGACTATGCTTTTGTCATTTCAGTTAGGAATTCACATCTTGTAATACTATGCAACTAAATAACACTAACTTAGCCAAACTTAACCCTTTTTTTCTTCTTTTTACATCACACATCTTTAAGTCATACATAATCAGTAAAATCAGACGGTGCACTCACAGTGAAACCCTGAAATAGTCATTTGGAGAAAATGTTTACAGCTGAGCGTAAACCTCTGAAAACAGCAAGTTTTAATGGAAATGATGACCGGCCTTTCATGCATAGCTCTAAATAATGAAAGATTCCTGGCTGGCTTGCTCTCTCATTGCTGTTTAACCACTTTTGTCCCATTCATTAGTGGAACATCATATAACTTAACAGAATTTAACATATGTAAAGAATGTCATCCCAGAGGGATTTCTGAAACAAAAGAATATTTTTCTATAGTTAGCAGTTTTGGTAAGAGCTCATTTTCTATTCTACAGTAGTTGTTAACTTCACAAATAAGTGATTTTTTTTCTTCAGGTTTTTAACCAAATGCCCCATTCTTTGGCTTTGTGTCTTGGCCCTGTAGATGTCTTAAATACAAATAAAAGCACAAAAAAACACCCTCCAAGTTTCTGATTGCTTTTTTTAATAGCTTAGTCCCCGAGGGGCTCAACTTGTTATTGAAATTGTTTTCTTTAATGGGCATTTTGTGCTTTTCCCCTGGATTATTTTACTTACTTGGAGTGGTGAATGCATGCCAGTTCAAAAATTAAACACTAGGGCAAATGCTACAAACACATTGCCCAACATGTGGTCAGCATTTAGACAAGTATATAAAGCAGAGAATTATTCTCAGCACTGGAGAGAACACTCTTCATTCAATGTTACAGCAGATAAATTATCTCTCATAATTTAGATTATGTTGACAGTTTCAGTATGTATTTCCGGTGCCCAAAGATACTAGTAAGTGTGGTAGGTTTGTCCCAGTTCAGCATACAAACTAAATTCTGCCTTCAGATGAATGCTGAACAGACACAGCGAAAGGCAGATGTGTTCTATAGGATCTTGGCACTGTCAGCTCTCACAACATTTGAACTTTGAATTTATTTCAAAAGCCTGAAAGCTTATTTAGTTGACACATGGGAGGGAAGGAGCGGGAGAGAATCTGATGCTTCTCTCACACATGTTTTAAGCCATTGTTGGATTGCTGATTTCATTAGAGAAACTTTTGCTTTACAGAGCTGTCAGTGATAGGATACAGTCTATATGAAACTGAATTAGAAATCTAAAAAATATTCTGCCAGATTTCTGATGTTACACCCAGCAGGAGACTATTGAAGTTATAAGCTGGGAAAATAACTTGCTAAAGGAAGACAGATCAAGAAACAGTCTAAAGGGATGGTGGTTACTAAGTGAGTTCCTTAAAGGTCAGCTTTGGGGCTGTATTTGCTTAATTTTTTTCAAGGTTGGTGCCTAAGTTGTCACAAAGTACTTTATTGAGTGTTATACTGAATTCCAAATCTTTTAGAACCTCACAATTTCTCAATGGTCTCTTATCCTACCAAGTGCTGATACTAACTTTGTCTGCCTCAGTCAGTCTTCTGTAAATACATACTGCAATTTCAATCTTCGATCTACCATCATGCCCTGAACAAATCATCAGAATATGTTAAACAGTAATGCATTCTATTGAAATGAATCCATCAGAGTTGAGGTTTCCAGATTATTTCTTCTCTTTAGGATATTTATTTCACCCAGCTTTAGGCATTTGGCCATCTAGCAGCCCTAATTTCACACTACAGGCAACAGAGAATAGACTCCACTTAAGAATGATTTAAAACTGTAAGATGCCTGGTGTAAATAGCCTTCTGAAAGGATCATCTCTCTACATTAACTGGATAGGTTCATTTGCCCACATAGTTAGGCAGCTGAACTAGAATTGTCTGAATATTTGTTGACACCCTTAATCTGACATTACAAATTCTTGTTATGGGACTTCTAACTTCCTGCACAAATTCTTTTGTTAAGTTGCTTGCAGTTGTTGGAGTCACAAGAGTATGTATTTAATTTTCTTCAACTGCTTTTTGGAAGAAAATATCTTCATCAATACATTCCCTTAACCTCATAGTTTGATTTGCCATATTTACAGTAAAGACAGTGGACTTGTTGGCTGAGTAAAATCAACAGTATCGTTCCCGTCCCTAGGACATCTCACTTCAACCTGCATTAAAACATTAGCCATCACTGTGCTAGTATTCTTCAAGCCCACTTGGCATTGTTGAGAGAGGATTTACAGGTTTTGTTTCTGTGGGAAGGACTATGAGATGAACAGTGAGCCTGAGGCAAGGATGGGTATGTCCTAAAAAAACCACTGACCTTCCAGTATTCATGTCTTCTCTGTCATTGCAGCATCTAGCTGAAGAGTGAAGACCGTGCCCATTACACCAAAAAGGAAGAAGAGTGAACTGAAATTAGTAATTTTTGGATGTGTCTTCTCTTAAAAATCTTAGGTGTATGATGTAAGTTGTCCGAAGCAGGGACATGCAATTCTGAACAGACTTTTTCATTCTGATTCATTGCTCTGCTTTTCAATTTAATTTTACTTTTATTAATGATAGGATATCTGTTTCAGCTCCTTCTGATATCCGTGGAAAAGCTACAGTATTTCCAGGGAAGAAGAATCACGATCATCAAAACTGGCATCTCGCTCTTCACTTTCAATTTCATTCTCAGCTGTCTCAATAACTTTGGCATATTTAAATACAATGAATTGATTTAAGACACACAGCAGGTCCCTAAATAAGATGAGATTATTTTGAGCACATTCTGTAAAAACTTCACACAAAAAGCATGAATGAGCAGCACCCACAGGAGAGCAATCACAGTTAGGCATTTTTAGATCGTACAGATTGTAAGAAAATGTCAGTTTCTAGATCTTGTTGAGGTCACTAATATACCGTACAACTTTCTGCAGGCTTGAAGCCTGAAGGTAGTAGCAAAGGTTCTGGTCTGACTACTCAATTTTCATGTTACTCATCAGAAAACTCCAAGCACCACTGCACAAAATTGGCAGCAACCTAAGTAGAAAGAACAGTGTCTCAAGTCCTGCTTTCTGTTTCATTTAGGAAAGCTGATCTCTCATTGTAATCTTGACAAAAAAAGGTCAATACAGGATTGAATTAGATTTAAGCAATCATTTCAAAACTCACCCTGAAAATAATTACTTAGGGAAAGATTCTCGCTTTTACACTTGTCCTTCTATCGACAGCCTAAAGAAAACAAATCCAGCCTGGAAGTCTCCAACAGGAAACAATTTCAGATTTCTGTTGGTTCCTGTGTTCCCCCTTACTGCAAAAACAGCAAAACCCAAGAATAAAAACACACTTTTTAACCTAAAACCTCCAAAATCCCAAAGAAGAGGTTTGTGATACATCTGTAGCTTTTCTCACCTGTCAAGTGGGGATTATCGTTAGTAGGTAAATTAAGAATTGCCTGAAAAAGAAAGGAGGATTGTTTTAATCAGTCTCATACTGCAAAAGAAATTACTGGGAAGCACCTTGGTTCCACTTTCCCTCTCCCACCTTGCCAATACAATTTCAGAAAAGCAAAGGTTCTTACTCCATCGTGCAAAAATCAAAGGCCACATTGAGAAAATTTAACCCATTGCACTACATAGAATCTGGAGAAACAGAAGTTCCAAATAAGTGTCTTCTACAAACTGTGGTAACTTTTTTTATTGCCTGTCAAGGAAATGAGAGCTCTTATCAGGCTGGAAGTAATTAAAAAATCCCAATGTATTTTTTAACTTTGCATTTTTTTCAGGCAAATTCTTAAGAAACTGTCATAAAATTATATAATTTTAATTTAAAATCATATTTACCTGCTTTTTACATCCATGTACACTTTCAAAAATTATAAAAAATAAATATGAAATACAATATTGTCTATATGAGTTGATAAGTTGTCTTCTCTTGCTTCTGCAAAATTCTTTTTATATGTTCATCTAAATGTATATATATAAAATGTATTAATACCTTAGTTCATATGGATTAAATTATCTGTAATTTGCACCAATAAAAGTCATTTTATTACAGGTAGCTTACAACTTAAAACATGGATTCAACTCCTTTTAAAATCAATGGGTAATACTATAAATCTGACCAGTCATACAGAAAATCTTATAATATATAATAAATAATAAATGTAGGCCATCTACTGTTTATCATTTAAAACTGACCTCAAGAGAATAGCTAATAGATATGGATTTTGATTCTATCCAATTCAAATTCTAATTTAGATTCCAGATTAATATCAAAACTGGAAAATTATCTTGTCCACATGGATTTTTACTATTTTATAATTCATAAATGTAATTGTATCAATTTTGCTCCACAAGACATCCAACCCAGGAAAAAAAAAGTCCCCTATTTTTTCATATTTTATACATTTTCATATTCTTGTGCATGTTTCTACAATTCCTAAGCTTCAAAATTTGGGTGCGGGTGGTTTTAAATTTTTTTATTTTTTTTTTATTCTACACATTCAACTTTCTACATGAAAAGCCCATATCCAGACTTTGCAATCAGCAGAGCGTGCAGGAAGGTCAGACTTTGGCCTGCCACATAGATGCACTAAGATGGAAACAGGATCTGTAAGACTGCACTGAAAAAAAGCTTATGCTGCCCTCTATACCATAGATCAATATTACGGCGAGGGGGAGAAGTGAGATACAGCTTTACTGTCCATATAGACCTATGTTGAACAGACTGTGTTTGTCTAGTAGCTGGGTAGTCCACCTTGCATTCCTACCACTAGAGCAAATCTAGCATGGTATGTGATTATCACTTACTATTTACAGGTAATATGAAAAATGGAGAATGAGTTTGGAAAAGGCACTGGAAACCAGACTGACTTCTGGTGGGGAAGCTGCTTACAGTTAGGCCACCTATAATATTAATCATTTATATAAAAAAAAAATGGATAGTTTCAAAAATATGTTGATTTAAAGTTAATACCCAAAACATGATGTGTCAAACAGATATGAAAAAATGTGACACACATCTCATGTACAGGAAATCATATTTTTAGACTGAAAATTAATATGCTTTTCTTTGTGAAGTATAGCAATTAAGACCGTCTCTCCCCTAGATAGTCTGCAATCTAGATGACATATGAAACTGATGGAAGATAGAGGCAGGAAGGTTTTCTACAATGTCTTTAACAAGGTTTAGAGTGTTACATTTTTCAACCAATTGTTTAGCCAGTGCTAGATGGAGAAAATTTGCAGACACTGTACAGAAAAGCTGAAGAAGGGATTTTTGTGCCTGAGGAAGGAACAGATAAGCAGGCAATTGTGGCCGCCACTGCTCATAGAGTTAAGATTGAACCTTGATAAATTAGCAAATGTGATAGTGTGAGACTAAAAGCTTAAGGCTTGAAAAAGAAAAAGGGGCTGAAGATGCTGTGGTGGGGAAGGGACAGCCAGGGAGAGACAGCGGACACAGACAGGCCATGGTTAGCTCAATGAACCGAGAAGCTGATTCTAGCAACAGCTTGATGAATGGAAATTTATCTCTGTGTTCTGGTTTACTCAAAATATGTTTGCTGTGATAGATCCTACATGACGTGTATCTCACTCTTGTTAGGGCAGGCTGCTTGTATGGCAAGAGTATCTGATACTGCTGGATTTTATAAGGATTACTTGCTAACTTTCAAAGTTAAAACATCTGCATCTTTTCCTTTGAGTTTTTGGTTTGGGTATTTTCTTTGCCACCCTTTCTTTTAAATTCCAGATTAGTCCACAGATTGAAAAAATCCAAACCATCTATCTCTTCTGTAATCACTTCATTCCCACCAAGTGGGAAACAATCTCCAGGTACTTTCCTGATGCTCTATAGTTAACACCAAGGTGAGGAAGTTATTCTGCCATTTTTAGAAGTTACCTTTTGAGTGGAAACGTACCATGCAGAGAGAAATTGCATTTACTGTCTACTATCTCCTCCATTATTTAGGAGGCCAGCTATGACAGATTACATGTGGATGTTGACTTTCTCCTCAGAATGTGCAGTAATATCAGTTTGTAGATTTTTATTTTGTTTGACACAAAGTAGCTTAATCCTTGAGGGAGGAAAATCTTCAGTTTTACACAGTTTATGTACTTTTAGATATTTCTCCTTGTGCACTGCATGATTCTTCTGATAAGATAGGCTGTCTTAAAACTGCTAAATGACATATAAAATTCTGATGGATATAGTACTAAAATACAAGTTTAGTATATTCACTTTCATATGTCATGCACAGTTTAAATGCATGGTGACTAAGGTGGTGAAAAATGAGTGGTCAGCTCTGTATTACAGTACACCAATTCTACAGTGATTAGTTCATAGCTTTTATCTTCTTTTCTTTTTTCTTCTCCAGGGGGAAAATATATATATATATATATATATATATGTATTTTTAACTCCGACTGTTATGACGAAAGAAAAACAAAAAGAAAGAAAAAAAAGAACAACTTGGGAAATAATTACCTGAACATATATGTTTCATGGACATCTGCCTGACTCCAAAACCAGAAGAAAGGTCATCAAAATGGGCTTTACCTACTGCTTCTTACTGTGGATTTTGCTAGTTTGCTGCTCACAGAGGATATCAAGTCATCCTTTGTTTCCTTGGTATTTGGTGAAACTGATGTCTAAATAAGCATAATAAACCACTTGCTGGAAATAAACTATGGGAGCTGGAAATATGACCTGCCCAAACATTGTTCCTCTGATTTCTGGTCCAAGTGTGTAGGAAAGAAGCATCAAGTGCTCAGTGTCTTGACCAGCAGGTCCCATCAACCTGCAAGCCTCGGCCCTTCTTAGGACCCAACACTTGGCATGTTTTTTCTCACCAGGCAAGGCAGGCTGAGCACAAGCTCCTATGAAGCCTCTCTCCCTTTGAAGCTGCCTTTTTTATGAAGTATTCCAGATTGTTCTGTCTGCCCAGCTTTGGTCACATGAACCTCCGTTCAGGATCTACCCCTTGGTGTACCATCTGAGCTGCTGTGGAGTTCATCCCTCAAGGGATGCTAGGAAATTTAAAATCTGACTTGGGATCACTGCCACACTTGCAAGGTAATAGAGAGGAGACCAGTGAACACCTTAAGTGTTATACTCACCAGAAATTTACCAGCTATTTTCTTTGGCTTCTTCTTTCATATTCATATTTTAAGTATATACTAATTCCAGTTAATTTTTGTATCTTTTTTTTTTTTCTTTTTAAAAAGAAAACAATTCTGATTTCCTTTTTTACTGCTTGGATACAGACTTCAAAAACATAGCTTTTTTTTCCCCAAAAAAGTCTTGAAATTCTGAATAAATTTATAGCAATTCTACTAAAAAAAAAAATCATCAAATGCCTCGTAGACCTTTTGCTTACTGTGTAGGAGTAGAGGCAGGGGGGTAAATATATTCTTAACATTCATTTTGAAAGAAATTACTTACATGTAGATAAAAAAGTACTTACATTACTTTTTAATGCTGCAAAATCTACTCCCTACCAAGGTCTCTGTTGAGGATGTTGCACTTAATACAATCCAATATTTTTTTAAATATTGGATTTTTTAAAAAATAAGAGGAAAAATAAAACCCAACAAATCCCTAACTTTAATAAAACTGAATGTAAAAAGGTTGCAAAAGTCATAACCATCCCCAAATTAGAGCATATCTGAATATGATTTTTTTTTTTTTTTTTAATTTATGTTTGTATAGGGCAGAAGGTGCAAGATGCCTAGCAGCAGCATGTGGAGGCGGGAAAAACCTTTAAGTACAGCTGCAAACTGCAAGTACAGGAGGGAGTAGGGAGAACAGCTGGAAGTTCAAGAAGAAACAGGGACATAATGAATCACACTTCCTTCCTAGGCTGCTTCTGGAGCAGCAGGGCTCTTTATTATGAGTTTAGAGTAAGCTCCTACTCTTTTCCACTGCTTTTTTCCTAATACAATATCTCACAGTCTCAAGAACTCTCTGTGGGAAAACAGCCAAATCTGAAGGAAGAGAATATGAAGGACGCATGAGAATTACCTTCAAATATGCAAAGAAGGGAGCAGTCTCCACAGAGGTGGAGGCTAGGACAAGGTAAAAAAAAAAAAAAAGAAAGATTCAACTGCAGCTAAGACAACTTCCATTAGATACTCAGCAGAACTTATTAACAGTGAGGACAGTGAATCTCAAGGATGGATTACTTGAAAAAGGCTCTATTCTGGCAAGCTCTAAGACCCATTTAGACAAGCATCTGACAGTAATGACATGAGTAGCGCTTATGCAGCTTTGGCACAAGAAGATGGACTACAGGAGCCTTCTGGATTCTTTCCAGCTCTATGAGTCTGTGTGCAAAACAATAGTCACAGCTAATCTGCATTTGCAGATTTGTTCCTGCCAAAAATAAAAGCTAGAATAAGGTGAATCTGAAACTGTGGCTCTTAATCTACCTGTGTGGTTCCATGTCAAGCAGAACCTTTATTTGCATTGTCTCATCCAGGTCACATAGAGGAAAATAATTATAATTCGGTTTCTCTGCATTGCAGGATCAAGAGCTGAGTCAACCCTGCTGGGATTCAACCCACGTTGCAGGGAGTCTAAGTATTTAATATCTGACGTTTAAACCTCTAACCAAATAAAATTTCTGCTGGGATATGTACCAGTCTGCAGTCAGATTTTACGGTGTTTCTGTTTGAAATTCACCCACAGGTTTGAGATTTTCCTATGTTTTTACCAGCATAGAGTATCTGTTATGTTGATCTATTTACCTCTTCTTTTCAAGACCATGCAAATGACCAGGATTTCAGTGCTTTTCAAAATTATTTTATCCTCAATATGATTCCATTGAGATCCACAAATGCCTTAGATTTATGCCTGCTCAGTATCTGATGCTCAATTATTAATTCACTAATGTCTGTAAAGTGCTTTGAAGATAAAAAACATTACATTGTAGAACTGCTAACTGATGCTTGGATGCTACTATTACTGCTGCTGAAGCTGTTAGAAAATATGTTTGGAACACATCCCCAAAGGCACATGATGAGGAAAGGTCATGTAGGGCAGCAGTTTATGCAGAAAGGAGTAAATCAGACTGAAATTCTGGAAGTACGCTGTTTTTTTAATGCAGAGTCCAAAAATAATTTGATTTATGAGAATACATATTTTTCTTTAAACAAAGTATGTTTAACTGTTAAGTAGATCAAACAGGGGGAAAAAAATCAATAGGAGGAGTGATTTAAAACAATAAGGTGAAAAGCATTTCCCGCTAGCTTCTGGGAAGGCAGGGTACTGTGGTTTCCGTCCTTCATTCCAGTTAATTTGTACATGGACAGGGAGCTCAGTTTGAACATGAAAGCACATTTGGATGGAACATCCCTTTGGGCAGTTGTAGAGAATACAGAGAACTGCATACTGTAATGGCACTTGGTCTTTCTGACTATAGAGCAATACAGTTTGGGTTTTGCTATAGCACTTGGTCTGCTCCTGCTCCAGGAAGACATCTTTTTAACCTGTCATGGCCTTTTAACCCTAAGTAAACATCCAAGAAGATCTCAACAAGTAGGGCTTTGCCTCCACTCTCTGGCATTTAACTGCTTGCTCTTAAGAACTGTAATGCCTTTGCAGTAACCTCTTTGGCTCCCCTCAGGCCCACCCTCCAGATGGATTACATCTGAGAGTTGTTCTCCCCTCTACAGAAAGAACAATAGGCTTGTATTGATTTTTCACACATCACCCTCCTACTCACACAGACTCACAGTCCTGATCATCAGGTACTTTGGGCATTTTGCTACACTTACACATACATTGCTGCATTACAAAACACTGCTTTCTGTTACAGGATTGCAAATGTTGCTGACCCAAAGTCCTGTCACCTCTGTAGAGCACTACCTTTAAGAAAAGCTTGAAAGATCTGAGCAGAGATCAGCTGAAGTGATTAGATAGAGCTTTGACCCCAGGTGTCCTTTATTTGAACAGCAGCCACTGCATGAAGTAAAACTCTACCCCGAGCAGAAGAATTGAGCACATAAAAAACCCCACCAGAGCTGAAACGCCTTAGAAATGTGGAAGACAACCGGAGAAGTTTAAACTTAGTGTTTTACTTTATATCTGCAAGCAATGGAAACCAAAATGGACACACAGCCGCCCTCCACCAAAAAGAAAAAAAAAAAAAAGGAAAAAAAAATGTCAAGAGGAAGCTTTATCTCTGACGATAGCTTGTTCTGAAGCACTTGAGGTTTTTAATAGTTTCAGTCAACTCAGCCAGACAAGGCTAACACTGAAGCTGTAATGCAGGCATTTGAGAACTGCACTCCACGTAAAAATAGAATATATGAGTAACACGATTTTAAACAGAGGATGCTAGAAGAAGCTGGAAAAACAGAGAAGTGACTTAATCCAAGCCCCAGTTTTAGGAGGTAGAGTCCTTTATAAAAGGCAAAACACTGAATGGGATCTGGAACAAAACACTCAGAGGCTATTGAAAGATCCAAAATTAACTATGTAAAAAACAATTCAAATTTGAATAGCAAAGGAGGCAAATCAGTTCAAGCCTAAGCCCACAGACTGTTATTCAGTCATGATCGAGATCATAGGAAATTCAAAACACAAGAAATAAAGTAATCAAGAGTGGAAAGGCAGGAGTTCAATACTGGGAGCCTCTAAAATACAGCTCATGAAGCAATAATGTAAACACGAACACATTCACATGTAAACAGAAAAAGTAAAGATAACATATGACCTTTGAAGAAAGTACTAGCATGTGGGTTCCCAGACAGCACAGGAGGAAAGGTTTACTGCCAGGAGCAGCAAGAGCACGCTGCTCAGCGAGGGCAGGGGAGCTGGCAGCCTGGAGTCACAGCAGGCAGTGGCCCCACAGTGCCCTTTCCTGCAGATCAGGTCCATTGACAGTGATGAAGATCAACCACAGTCCAGATCACACACATGTCTGTAGGGACCAAGCAGATCCCAGGTCCAGCCAGAACATCAAGTAAGGGTCACAACCAGTGAGAGACATGGCCAGGCATGGGTATCTCTGTGGCATAGCACAGGCAAAGACCAGGGGAAAATGCCTGAGCTCAAATGCAGCTCCTGAGTGAAGTGGGAGGCCCCAAGAAGGCATCTCCTACCTATGTCACACCTCCACATTATAGCTGCACTGTGTGAGATGTAGCCTTGAGCACAGGCAACCAAACACCTAGAAGGGGAATGGAGGCTGCAGAGCCTGCTGGTACACTTCTGGCAGTAATTTGACATCTGTATGCGGTATATGCACTCTTTTTCTTTTATGAAAGCAGTTGGGGGGAAAATACCTCTTTCAAGAACACACTCAAGTATCATAGCTTAAGTTTAACATGCTACAGTCTACATCCATCAATGAAATTTTTTTGCTCTGGAGACATAATAGTGCTAGTGGTGGAAACAGCTGCTAGAGGATTTACTAGAGCATGCCAGAGCTGTCACATCCGTGTCTCACATCCTCAGTTCAACATATGCTCCATTGTCATATAACAAAGGACATGTGCCCTGCTGTGAGGACTCCATCCCCTCTACTACTACACATATAGCCACACAGAAACTATGGCCCAACAGTCACTCTGTGAATGATGCAGTCTACGTGACTTGAGTAATAAGGCAAAACTCATATGACACAAAGTTTTATCCTATTATTTCTCCCTGGAGCATGTACTAGCAAGCATGGGATATAGGTCCAGCTTTACAAAAAATTTTCTTTACTAGAGAAAAGAAACAAGGAGTCACTCACTGTGCAGTTTTATCTGACAGAAAGCTCCAGAATAGTATTTTGCCTTTACCTTGGTCTTTTTTTTTTCCCATGCCAATACTTGCATGATGCCTGGCCAGCTTCTGACAAACTGATTGTGCTTGTCTGAGATGATGAGTACTCAAATATCACTCTAATATCTTTGGGACCAACTCTTGGCTCATGAAAAAAAAAAAAAAATTAACTGGAGGAAAATAAATACTTGATTCTTTACTGTCAAAGTGAAAAGTCAGGAGCTGATACAGGAATGGGTTGATTTAAACTGAAGGTCAATCCAGTCCAGAGCCCTGTCTCTTAGAGTACCAGTAGTTCCCCAGAGATAAAAGAGCAAGGACAGAAAAAGCGTGCCCAGTTAATGCACCTGCAGAGATATAAAAATCATACAGCCATACTTCAGTCAGGTTATGTCTAAGAAATCTGGTAGGCTACCTTCAGTGAACCAACCTGAAGATGAACCCTGGAAAACACAGGTTGTTTCAGAGTTTAATCATATTCAGAGACAGATTATTAGTTGAAAAGCATCTGTTCATCATATTACTGACAGCTGGAGTGTCTGACTGATGAGATGCCAATGATGTCTCTTAATATTTTGCTTCATGCTACTACAAATTTGTATTTATTTAGAGTAAGATTTTAAATTCAAGTGGTTTACCCCTTTGAAAGGTGCTTTGACTCTTGTCCCATGTCAGTGAAAAGTGTGATTTGGCCAGTGGCTGTTGCTGAAGCAGGTTCATTTAGCGTAACATCTTTAAATAGTAATCAGGGTTGGGATCAAACCTCAGCTTCCCAAGTTACACTACAGAGTTCAAAGAACGAGGGCAGCTAAGCATTATTTGCAGGAAAATTTTGCTCTGAACTTTATACTTCAGGTCAGTCTTTTGCCTAGAAACCCCTAGGAATCTACTGCTTTGCTATATAATGTCTGCGGTTCCCATATCCATTAGCCAAAAGCAGTCATATGATTTTATAATGGTGCATTAGGACACTGAACACGCCAGGGAGAAAATGAAGTTAATGTAATGGCAAATGACACTAAAAATTTTCTATTCTGTGCCTTTAAATTTCAGACCCTGAAAAGAAAGCAAAAGAAAAAAGAAAAAGAAGCACATGAAAGGAGGAGATCAGCCTGTGACTGAAAGTCCAGCTGTGTAAACAAGTTTAGTGACTTCTTTTATCTCTAATTGGCCTTATACACTGATCTTTCTGGTGCCAAAATCACACACTTCACATTAATTCTTCAATAATACAGCATTATTTCCGGACAGAATTGGACTGAAATGTCAAAGTGGTCACTTGCAATCTACTAACATTTCAGGTCTTTTCCAGTGAACATCAACAACTGTCTTTAGTTATATTACTTTGAAAGTTTGAAAAGGAAACAGGTTTATACCACTGAAAATGTGAATATAGGCACTAAAATTGTGCTAATGGTGCTATTCACTGCATGAGACATAGAAGACACTCAGCTGGCATACATTTTTT
Organism: Falco cherrug; assembly: GCF_023634085.1. Taxonomy (NCBI): domain Eukaryota; kingdom Metazoa; phylum Chordata; class Aves; order Falconiformes; family Falconidae; genus Falco; species Falco cherrug. The sequence goes on along the minus strand of NC_073699.1, from coordinate 22,523,706 downwards.
TGGCCAAATTACATTAACTTCAGAGATACCATGCCAGTTAATATGGTCAAATAATTGGCCGACAAACTTCAGAAGATATCCATCTCACAAATGCAGAACAGGCCGTTGTCTTTCCTGATAGTTTAGGACCTTTGAGTAACAAGATATTCACATAATTATGTAGGCTAGTCTGGAGTAGACACTGGGGTAGACACTGAAAAACTCCAGTGAGACAAAGAAGCCACGTGTACAGGGGAATGAAAATCAATACTGATAAATGCAAGGTGATGCACATTGGCCATAAAAGTAAATTAATGAAGCAACAAGAAAATTAACTGTCTATCCATCTGACATGGGTCAAAGTCACCCATATGTGAGAAATGGGCATCAAAGCAAGAACACACGTCTGTGCGCAGTTGTGATCAGGAAAACAAATATTTAAGGTTACATGGTGTATGTGGCACAATGAAATAAGGAAAGATTGTGTCAATACAATGATGTAGTATCGCCTTCACATTTAAAGGGGATTTGATAACATTATACATAGCAATGAGAAATGTGTACAAGAAACAATATATGTCTGTTACTTAGTCCTTCTATTTCTTCTACAGGATTATTACACAAAATCACAAAAAAGTAAGTTCAGAAAGAATCACCAAAGTACTTTTTCTTGCTACATATCTCTAAGCTGTGATTATACTGCCATAGATGTATATGTGTGTGTATGTATAAAACTTAGCTATAACATAGGTTAATAACAAGACTGATAGCTGTTAAGACAGTCGTAACTCATATCAAATCTGGCATTAGCTGATAATAAATATTATCTCAAAACCAACCAACCAAACATAATTCATGGCTTAAGATAGCCTCTAAAGTTTACAGATCTGTCATATGATAAACAGACATTTTGCATTTAGTAAGTCCTTCAAAGCAGCCAATAACAGTGAGAAACAGAATACTAGACTAGATTGACGTCAGTTTGATTCAGTTTGGAAATGTCTGTTTTGCTAACAATAATTGTTTTCTACCAATAGATGACTAGAAAAGACTCTGAGTGACCTGCTGTAGTCATTCCTGTTTTGATCAGGAGGGTTGGACTAGAGACCTCCAGAGATGTGTTCTAAAATAAATGATTCTTTGATTCTGTGATTCAATGAAAGAATACAAATAATTTTATAGGACTGATATTGAAAGGAATATTTCTATGCAAAAAGGTATATATGGTTGAATGTGTTAAAAAAAAAAATAACACCAGAAAAAGAAGCTACAGGTTAGGCTTTTTTTAATTAACCTACTCATAATAGCATGTAAGTCAATTCCTCTAGTGCTGTATTATTCTGTTACAGACAGTTTGCTTTGACCCCAAACTAGTTTAAAATAAATTGTAACAGACATTCCCATACTAGCAGCCTCAGAGAAGACTACAGCAAGAAAATACTTCTCTGCTTTAGTACTAACTTATATTCCCTCCATTTCCTATCCTTCACATGCAGCTCTTTGTTTTACTTCTGAGCTCATATCCATTAGTAGACATCAGCAACACCGCCTGTTCCTTGCAAAAGGAGGGTTAAGGAGAGTGTAACAAGACAGAAAATTCAGATCTAATCTGTTAAGTCAGGCTGGCTTCACTCTCTATTCCAAAGAAAAATTCTATGAAAAACAAAATGCAAGAGAATCATAATTCTCATAAAACTGATCAAAATGGTGTCTCTATTTAACAAGTAACTTATTTTGGAAGTGTCTAGTTACTGAGTATGTAAGCACTGTTGCCCGTATCAAACGTCCTCATTGTTCAGGTTTAGGTCACAGCCACTTCTCTTCCCTTTAGCATGTAAAATGTATTTTGATTCTTCACTCAGATCAGCTGTTTGATTCCAGTTGTTAAAAAATCAGAAAGAAACACACAACACTAAACAAAATAAATGAATCATTTTGCAATAGTTTTATGAAACACTAGAAGAATGATTTATTTAAAAGTCTTCTATCTGGGTTACTCTGAAAGAATGTCCATAGCTTGGTAACTTTAGAGCTTAAGTACACATCATTATCATTAATAAGGCATTTCCTTTAATTTGTTGGGATGAAACAATGTGTGTTTCTAGCCTGAACGTTTTCACTAAAGCAATTCAAAATTAGTCCACCTGTGGCTACATTAGGGCATTAAACCTGCCCAGGACCACTTTTATGCAGAAGGTGGCATGCTAAAGCCAATGTCCATCTTACCAAATCCTTTCAGCTGCAAAACAAGATGGTCACATACAGAAAACATTGAGAAAACCGGATTCTGATTATTCCTGAAACACTCCAAGATATTGTTCAGAAGAGCGCAAGTTAGCAAAGACAACATTTTTTCCAGGGACTGATCTAAAACCTGAAAAGTAGAGATGACTGAAGTTTTACGTGAAGGAAGCCTTCTCTGGCATAGTTTAATTTACCAGTTTAGATACAGTTTTAGTATTTCTACTGATTGTTTTCACAGCAGAGTTGATTCTTCTAAGAACAGGCTTTGGCAGGGCAAGTTAAACACCATCTTCCCTAGTAGAAGAGGTATTTAGGCCTGCTGTCATTCTTTGATTTCTGTGTTGAAGTAGGTTTGTTCAGTGGCTTGCAACCACTGAAACTAGATGCCCAGTCTTGATAAAAATCTAGAGAAATTAGGCTGCAAGAAAATATCAGTAGTTAAAAAGAAGAGACCATAGACGTGAACTTCACTGATTCATTGAGTTACAAGTGTTAACAGGGATGTAATTAAGAACGGCTTTCTCCGAAGACAGAGGCCTGCTAGGTAAACTGGAGGAAAAGACCCATTTTTAGACTTCCCTTGGGGACCGACCTCTAGAGGGCAACACAATCATATGAAATGGCAATTCAGTACCGACAAGGGCAGTATCAAAACTGCACACTAATCAATATAGTTCATCCTCCCTTTACATCCTAAACCTCTTCTTATATAGAACTTAATTTGAAGGACCAACTTTTACAGAATTACCCATGTAATGACCAGATACCACCTGTATGGTTACTGTGACCATTTTGTACCTTCCATTGACACTCATTCATGGCCATAAAATACATGACTCTAAAAATACAACATTTAAGCTTGAAATAAATAGAAATATCTATAAGCTCTCAAGTCTTTTATTCTCTGAGAATAAAACCACTCTTATGAAGAAGACTAGAGTGCCACACTCAGACCTCCAAGCTCTGAGTCCGCAGTGATTCCAGACTGATAATCCTCAAGCACTTTTTTCAAAGCATTCCTAAAACCCCTCTCTCTGTGTCACTCAGTATGATAATGTGTAAACACATACAAATGTGTAAATTAAAACAAAATCTTCCCATAGTTGTTCTCTAAGTATCCAAGTGCCTTTTACATACTACATCTCCACCTTTCTTAGATGTCAGTCACTTCATGGAAAGGTTGCCTGCATTGTATCTTGGAAAGATAAAACATATAGAACATACGGTCTGTGCTTCACTTGTAAATAATGCAAGTTTTATTAGTAAAACAAGGATTAGTCCTCAAAGTTCTTTGACAAATAGATTATTAATACTATAGGTACTGTGTTAGCAATAATATAACAGCAGAAATGGCATAATGATTATTTCTCTTAAAGCACTCTGAAAAGCATTCAATCATTAGCTCCTGCAGCCATTCACTGTGGACTGCAGACTAATACTTCCATTTTCAAATGTCAATTTTTGCCATTAAATTAAATGAAAATGTGGATCAGTGTGATACATCATCATCTAAAGCAACTCCTGAGGAAATCACTAGAGTAAAGCCATTAGCGTTGCCTGCCATTTTCTAAAACGTTTCAGTCTGAAAAGGCAGGCTCTGTGGTTTCAGATGTCTGCCTGCTGAATCCTTCTCCAGCCAAGACTGCAAACACCCAGCCTGCTCCTCACCCAGGGCAGCTTTACAACATGGTGCTTGGAACCAAGGAGAGGACAGAACATGGCCTGGGCCTGTGCATAAGGCAAAGAATAGGTCGGTCTGTAATCCTCACTGTAACAGGTTTTGAAAGATCAGTTTTCCTGCCTTCCTGAGAAAGATTTAGGTAATTGATGTTTGTACAGCTGTATTGGGTGTCCGTGGCAAGGTGTAGGTGACAGGTGACCCCAGGGGTGGCCTCTGTGGGAAGCAGCCAGGGGTACTGAACACAGCCAGATCCAGCCAGTTCCAATAGACCCACTGCAGGACACAGCCTGTCAGCCAAGGTGGTGGCACCTCTGGGAAAAGAGATTTCAGAAAGGGCAAAATGGTTCATGGCAGTGTGGAAGAGTAAGGAAAAAGAGTGAGAAACAACACTCAAAACCAAGGAGGCAGGAGATGCTCGAGGTACCAGAGCAGAGATTCCCCCCTCAGCCTGTGGAGAAAACCATGGTGAGGCAGGTTGTCCCCTTGCAGTCCACGGATGACCACACTGGAGCAGATATCGATACTGCTGACCATGGAGAACCCCATGCTGGAGCAGGGGAAAAGTGTGAGAAGGACAGAGCAGCAGAGAAGGACTGTACAGACTGAATGAAAAAAAATAAAATTAAAAATGTCTCACTCCTCTGCACTGCTCAGGGTGGGAGAGAGGTGGTAGAAGAGTTGTGAACAAAGGAGTGAAGCTGAGCCTCAAAGATGTGGGGTGGGGAGTGGGGGGAAGGTGGTGTTTTAATTTGTTGTGTGTGTTCCCCCCCAATATATATTAATTGACAATAAATTAAATTAATTTTCACCAAGTTGAGTCTGTTTTGCTCTTGATGGCAAATGGTAAGCGATGTCCCTGTCTTTATCTCAACCCATGAGCTTTTTGACCTTAATTTCTCCCCTCATACTCTTGAGATAAGAGAGGGAGAGAATGGCTGTGTGTGTGTCTGGCAGCCAGCCAAGGTCAACTCACCACAAAAACATTGAGAACACCCATGTTTTTTCTAAGGAAGATAAATATAATTTTACTATATAATATTTTTGCTGTTCAGAAAGTCATGAACTAGAAGGTCCAGAGAAAACTCTCAAAGATTGCTCTTCTGGCCATTCCTTTGAAGTCCCCAGTCAAGTTTGGCTAGGTCTATCTCACTAAAAGGTGTGATTTGAGCCCAAAACTCATGTAGACTTTGAGAACATGGAGCATATGAATAGATTTCTAACCTCTCCCTCTCCTTCTTCATATTTCATTAAGCCCATAGTGCAGTCAATTGGAGCTGCTAGACAGTCCCTCCTCTTCAGTTTATCCTGGAATTACCTTGAAGAGAGGCAACTGGATACAGAACACTTTTACAACTAATGAAATGCTAAATCTTTGATGTATCACTCATTATATCAGCAGGGAAGAAACAAGCCTTTCATAATCCTTTCTGCTGAATTGAGAAATTAAAATAATTGATATATAGCATGGACTTTGCAGTGAGTTCTGAACTCCCCATATAATAGGATTGCAACTGCAACCTAAGCAGAACATCTCATGCACATTTGCCAGCTGAAGATCAATTACAGTGCTTTAAAACCACTTCAAAGAATTCAAATTTACATCAGTAACATCTGGTTGGAAATTAACCTGAGAAAGCCATGAGACATTTTTCTCCTAGTTGCATATATGACCAAATAGACCATGTCTCAAGAATGGAGAAATTCTCCCACTGAACTTCACAATCTCAACACAACTGCATTCACATTGAAGTTCTTGGTCCCCAACATTTCCAAGATAATCTGCAACCTCAGGTTGGAGAAATTCATTCAACTTGTACCAAATGCCAGGCACTGGCAGTTACTGAAGGTCTCCTTTACTCTTAACAAGGAGGTGAGTGACTTCCAGAAAGATGCAGCAATTTGCAGATCAAGCTTTACAGAATCCTCTCCAGTGACTTACCAAGTAGGTGGGAAGTAAAACAGGTATGACACTCAGCCCAGTAGAGGGCAACAGACCCCAGTGTACATTAACCCCACAGTAGCCCTCAGTAAAACAGCTGTCTCCGACCTGAACCTTATGGTCTGCAGATAGAGGATAAATAGATAGAGATGGAAGAAGAGAAAAAGTCAGAATTCTGATGACGACATTGATAAATCTCCCTGGTCCTAAGGAGAAAGCTGTTCCGATTTGCTCAGTCTGATAACCTTTGTTCTTCTCCAGAGTAGCAAAACTGGTTTCAAATGAAATCATCATGAGGTAAAGATTTTATTTAATTTGGTTAGAAATACTGGTATTGAGCTGCATTACCTATAAGTTGATCAGCGACAGGAATTAAAGGAAACATCTTCTGGTTGAAAGAAAGCTCCATCAAGGCAAAAGTATGAGGCTATGTTGGTATGTCTTGGTTTATAAAACAGTATTTCTTGCATTTTTTAAATTTCATTGTAGTAGAGGCAGGAATTTGTATTTTATTTCTAAAAGACAAACCCCAAACAATGTAAAGGTAAATTTAAAGGAGCAAAAACTGGAATTTGGGGAATATAAATACAAGATCCTTTCAACCTGCTTTTCACTTAACAGGATAAAAGCAGAGGAGGAAAAAAATATTTAAGGAACAATAATTATTTGAAAGCCACGGCAGAACTTGTGGAGAGGTCAGCAGACAGTCCTAGGACTTGTTTGAAAGATGGGATCTTTCTGAATAACTTTGAAAAAATGCTGATGTTCGTTGCATCTACTCAAATGCTGAAGACTGGACTGTAACTGTCAGGGAAGAGACAGTTGCACTAAAACGTGGCAGATCCCTCCCCGATCCACCTTGGAACTGCATAACTACTGAGCTGACACTTGCTGCTTTGAAACAGTTATACAACCAGAAAAACCCAGAGAAAAGACTATGAAAGAAAGTCAGTTGTCAGCAGAACAAGGAAAACGAAGGCTAAATAACAGAAATAGAAGTGAAAGCTTTTAAGCAGGGGGAAAAAATCACAGGAGAAGGTGTCAGGGATAATGCCATTAGCAGTGACAAATGGAAAGCATTGATTAAGAAGATAGTGAAAGCAGACGAGGGAAAAAAATGTCTTTGAGCTTTTATTCGGTGGTTTCAAATCTTTCAAAGATTCCTACAACCATTTCTTTCAAATGCAGAAACTACATTAGGCATAATAAAAGCACTGATCAAATCCTTGTCAGCCTATATAATGAGTTAGATCTTTCAGGAGAATTGCCTGTCTATTGTGATACCAGCTTAATATCTGAATATCAATGATTTACTGTTATTGTTTTGGCTAGATTACAAGACTTGGAAAATGTGATTAGAAGTTGCTGTGGAGGCAGAAAGTATTTTATAGACATGTGCGGATCAAAGGGCCTGCCTAGACTAGTAATCTGTATCCAGACATAGTCAACAGCATCTTACATTTCAGAAGATGATGAACTATCCATGATCCATTTTCTGGGAAGTCCACCACATTCCAGTCACTCCAATATTACTATTTCTCCCTCTAAGTCCCTTAAATTCCACAGCAGAAGGAACTGTACTAAAAGCAATTGAAGTTTTGCCTTTGACTTCAAGAGGGCCAAGATTTTTCCTTGTTTCTTTGACAATGCTCACAAAAGGATTGATTGCAATTTAAAAAGCTGAATCCTGGACCCCATTTCTGCCATTCATGCTTACCTTCTCAAGTAATCCTCTTGTCCAGAAGCCATCTTTGCTTCTGGAGTTCTCAATGCATCCCTCTACTTTGTACTTGGCTTTTAGAGTTGAAGTACTTCAGAAAATTGACTGTCTTTATGTGGAGTTTTTTGTCAGAACTGAACATGCTGTAGGTACTAAACAAATATTAGGCAAAGAATAACTGCAATAAGCAGCCAATTTTATAATGAAATATGCTGATATGCTAGGTGGAATTGCTTGCCACAAAAATTTTAAAAAATTTTGAAATTGCTGATAAATAGACAAAATAGATTTCTAAGAAACAAACCAATAACAGCTATTTTGAAAAGAGAGGGGAAATTACCCATAATTAGAGTGATGCAGTCAATGAACTATTAACCGTTTATAGTTGGTGCTCTAGGGAGTTACAATGAACTATATGAATGTCAGCTACTTTTTTTTCTTTTTTAATGCACACAGGAGTTTCACATGTACTCACAACATACTTAATGTCCCCAGAAAAAACATAAGAATGAGATTTGCAACTCAAACCAAGGAGTTAGACAACTTCCAGCTAAGCCAGGGTGATGTCATTTATCTTTTTTCAAAATAACTAAGAAAACAATCAAATGTCTTAAATGAGAAGGTGACTGCAGACAGTCTTTGCTAGTTCCACCACTAATGAAGTGAATAGTAGCAATATTTGACATTTCTATTGCATCTTTCATCCCAAATCACCTTAATCAATTTCATATCTATTTGGACACATATTTTAGCTCTTACATATGACTGAAATCAAATCATGGAAATTATAGAGCAACACACAGCAAAAAATCCATTGTATTTTTAAGTTCAAAAAGGGAAGGATTTCTTTCTTATCAGTTGAGACTATATAGGAAAATGTTCAAGAAATTAAAAAGACACTTTAGCTACAATTACACTTGTAATAGTTGTGGTAGAACGTTGTATCTGAAGTGGATGAAGTACTTGGGATCTTAGGATCCTTTCCTATCCAGGTGACAATGAGGTATGTTATGAAGCTTGTTTGACCCAATCTTTGCTACAGGCGAAGTTTTTCCCATTTAGGCTTCTTTTATAGAAAGATAATAAGCCAGGAAAAAAAAATAATCTAAGTGAACATTGTCTGAGTGATGATAATCAATTGATGTATCAACTTCATTTGATGGGCTTTAAACTCTGAGTCTTTAAAAATATGTTCATATACTTAACATGGGTAATTCCACTGAAAATGTGATAAAATTCAGTTCAATCCATTGCATGGACAGTCCCATAGATAATACTAAATTTATGATAATTATATGAAATTTGAGTGAAAGGTAACAATTATCGCCAATAAAATGTCTGGATAACCCAGATTTACCTTCATTAGATTGGAATATTAGGGAGAGTGCAGAGGAATTACACAGGAATGAAGCTGGGTTAACTAACATTGATAATATACAGCTGTGGGCTGGCTTCAGGGGTGGCGAGTTGGTTGATGTGGATAATGTGCAGCTGTGGCTGTTTCCTGCTAGGTAGTTAAATAGCTCTAAGGGGTATGGAAAAGTAGGACAGTATGAAGAGGAGCTCTGGATGATGAGAGGTATGGATGAAGTAGAGGGAGGGTGGAGGAGCCCAAAGAAGGAAGACTCTAGACACAGCAGAGGTGAGAAGTGGGTGGACTGGCCTGAAGAAGATGGAGAAACAGCATGGACAGTAGATGAACCTTTGAAACCTTGTGGGGGATTGGTGGAGATACCAGTGCAAGGAGCTACTTATTCAAGTTAACCTGGTGTATGAAGATAAAAGCCTTGTTGCAGCTGGGTAGTTTGGATAGTGCTGTGATAGGACAGGGTTAAGAAATCTCTGTTCCTGAGTCTCAGGTTTGCATTTTCATTGGTTAAAACAAAACCCAAATGCTTTCTGATGAAACTAAATAGAAAGGGTGTTTCTCAGACTAGCTGTGTACTTGTGGTGGGTTGACCTTGGCTGGGTGCCAGAAGCTCACCAAGCTGTAGTATCACTCCTCTCCTCAGCAGAACAGGAAAGGGAGAAAATAAGGTGGAATAAAAACCCCTTGTGGGTTAAGATAAAGGCAGTTTAATGAAGCAATAGCAAAAGTCGCTTACATGGAAACAAAAGGTGTTATTCTCCACTTCCCATCAGCAGGTGATGTTTGGCCACTTCCCGGGAAGCAGGGCTTCAGTATGCATAGCGTTTACTCTGGAAAGCAAATGTTGAAAATAAAATAAAAAAATGCTGCCCCCCCTTGTCCTTTCTCTTACCTTTTATCTGAGTAGATGTCACATGGTATGGACTGTCCATCCCACTGGTCACTTTGGGTCAGCTTTCCTAGCCATGTGTCCTCCCAACATCTTGACCACCCCCAGCCTACCGGGGGCAGCAGGCAGGTTGGAGAAGCAGCCTTGGTGCTGTGTGAGCACTGCTCAGCACCAGTCAAAACACTGGTGTGCTGTCACCCCGTTTCTAGCTACCAATACAAGCACAGCACTATGTGGGCTGCAGTGGGGCTCAGCCAGGCCCAATTCAGTGCTGTTCAGGGAATTTTGATTCCCTGACTTGTAAATCTTTGGGAAATCTAACTTCCTCCTCATCTAGAAAAGCAGTCTTTTTTTAATTAACAAGATGTATTCCTATTCTAGCATTATTCCAGTTTTAGTCTTATGAAGTAATAGATAATGTTATATTTGTAGGACACAACTTTTTACTTCCTTCTCCAAATTAAAATAATGGACTGAGCCAGCATAAAAGGACTTGAGAATGTGTACAGTAAGAAGCCTGGCAAAGCCTGTGTTTACAGAAACATTTTTTTTACACCATTCCCTTGGCAAAAATAAGATGCATCAAAAAAGGTGGGACTATTTCATGACCCAGCAAATGAAGATCTGTATTTACTCAAACTTGCAGAGACTTCTGCTTCACTCTTGTGTATGGGACAGACATACAAGATGCATTAGGGCATATATCATATGTATGTTTTTCTTCAATATTAATCTGACAGATAATTGTATTTGCCATGTGGAAAATACTCTGTATGACACAGATCAAAGTTAACAGATGGAACTGCAAGATGAAACCAGAGCTCACTGCTAGGACTGATCTGCCCAAGATGGCAGCACTGAAATGCAGGCAATAAGGAAGGCTAAACTGAATAACTTAAAGCACTGACCAAAAAAATCAGGCAGTTGCATAGAATTTTAATCATGTTAGTGTTTTACATAATTTCAGGTTAAACTAAAATGTGCTTTCAAGTTTTGAAGAACTCTAAAACTTAGTGATAGGTGATATATTAATAATGCTTGCATAGGTAATTTTGAGTGCTTTTATTAGTGTCTAATTCTGTTAGCTAGCAAAGCAATGATGGAAAAAAAATTAACTGGTGCAAGGTTACCTAGGTGGGAAGATCACTGTATTCTAGTCTTAAATAATCTGAATATATTAGAGACATCAGACTTGGAGAATATTGTTAATATTCTGCAGGGAGAAATAATAAAAAGGAAAAATTATTTTTCAGTGGAAGAATATGGAAAGAAGAAGCAGGATAAAGAAGTTGCAAACACTTGTTCAGATTTAAAGAATAATAATATTCCTGTAGCAGATCTTAAAGTGAATATACCAGAATGAATTCATGTACCTGAACAAATGCATATACACATAGGGACTTACATAGCCCTTACTTCTGATTTCAGTATTTAGCTCAAAAAGCTTGCCTGAATTAAATCTAGATAATGGAACATAATATGAAAAACAATCTTTCTGCTGATCTAAGTAATTTCATGTATCTTTATATCTTCATGTCACATATCCATTTCATTTACATTCCCATACTGACAGCTATAACATTACAAGAAAACAAGATGCTTCTATAACTATATACTCATATAATAAGAAGTTATAAAAGCATTCTTACAATGGCTGTTCAGATCCTGGCTTTCTGAAGGTAGGAGTACATTAGTAGAGCTGGGAAATTACTAGTTCCATCTCTAAACTAACAAGAGGGAAGGTGTGCATAACAAGGAGAAACCAGTCAGAAAATTGCAAATTCCAGAGGGAACTACAAGGTAAAAAAAAAAAAGAAAAAAAAAAAAAAAAAAGAGAGAGAGAAAGGCAGGAGTGTTAATTTTTGTCTGCTTTTTGGCAAAGGCTTATGGTCTAATTTCTCTTTGGCCATTATTGGGAGATGTGTTTCCTTTGTGCTGTGTTCTGGCCAGGCTTTATGAATTAAAAAGGATTGGGAATAATCAATACTTAAAACAAGAAATCTCTAAGGAAACCCATAACCTACATGAAATTATCTTGAGTCACTAAATGACATCAGTTCTTTGGGTTAATAAAATAAGAGTGGACTGTCACTCTAGCAGGTATCCAGCCAGTGGAATTAGGAAGGGTTGGGAAAGATTAAAAAAATCAAGGTGTTAAATATTCCATTTCTGTTATCTCAGTAGTGCAGTGAGGAAGAGGGATATTCTTAAGTTCTGGGCCTAGTGTTTGTTACTGCATCTCACATTCCCATATGCTCTTCTATGCATCTAGGCAATAGTCTCTACATCCTCAGGTTCTACGGGTAGGTTCATTTAACTGGCTCATTTAACTCCGTATTGCTGAGGCAATAGTGCTGGAAGTATGAGACCGTGTTAGCTTCCTTCACATTTTGTGAGCATAGGTGAAAGAATTACAGGTTTGCGAGATGTTGGCTAAAGTATTGATATTTTTCAAGCCTAAATTTCATGTATTTTTCTAATTGATTAAGCTGTTTTTCAATCCTGTTAAAACCAATATTAGATGTCTCACCTAGAATGTTTTATGGAAAGCTACATTTCAAGGGGTTCTGAAGACCTCCCAATGAATAAACTCTGTAATCCTGTCAGAAAATTTCACTTTAAATAAAACACAAAACTATTGCAATCCAACCTGAGAAGCAGAAATCAGTATGCTGGGCTTATGGTTTCTCTCACTATAAGAAGATGGACAGATAAATCTTTCTTGCACACTCCTTAAAGATTCATTGGCATGAGCTCACAGACATAATCACACAAGATTGCCTGCTGTGTGTTTGGTATATCTCTGCTTTGTCTTCTTTATCCAGTCTCCAGATCCTTTTTACATTAATTATGGAAGTTATTTAAAATATTCTAGGCCAAAATTTTCCATGTGTTTCAGTGCCACAACTTCAGATACCTTAGAAAGAGGTCCAGTTTTCAAGAAAAACTGATAGTTTGGCTGTTATAAAACCAGGATCTGTCATATATTTTGAAGTAGAGTCTCAAACTATATTCATTTTTAAAGACTATGTGCTTAAAGTATATATGGAGTAGTGCTACAGATCCGTAATATTTGGCTGTAGCTCCTTCTCTCCTTTCTGCTTCTCTGCTTTCAGTGGGACCTCAGGGAGTCTTATAATTTTTACATTTACTACAGATTGGTGATCTGTAGTTCTTAGTTTTTCCTACTTCCTCTCTGTTCCCCAGTTTCTTTCTGCCCTCTGTACTCAATGAAAATAGTTCACAAACCAGGGACTGGTGTTGGTGGAGTTGTGCAAGGCACAGAGAGATGATATGGACGAGTCTATGCAATGAAAGTGGATGTATTATCCACGGGCAATACAAGGTACCCAGCAGGAGGACAAAGGAAATTCAGCACCCTCAGATCTATCCGAGTGAGTGCTGCAGTGCTGTGCCCCACACTCCCCTGAGACCCACACACCCATCCACCCATCCTCAGTCCTCTCCCAGCTCCGCTCTGAGGTCCACATCAACAGGGAGAGCTGACAGTGGCCTCCTTCCCAAGCCTTCCCGTTTCCTGTAAAGCTCTGCAGAGTTGTGCTAAGTCATAAACTGGGGCAGGTAAGATGTCAAAATATGTCCAACCCAGTTATTCCAGCTGTAACAACGGTTACCTCTGCTGGGGGCAGTATGTGCTTTGCTTGTCCTAGATGAATCCCCTACCCATACATAGCCATATTATAGGCAATAAATAGTTTAGGGAGTTTAGAGTTGGAGTCCTCAGAGGCAAATTACTTTGGGAAGGTGGATAAAGCTACACGGTTTGCTGTTATCAAACTGTGTTCTTACTTCAAAGGCCAAAATGCAGAACGATGCTGAGTCTTCACTCTGTTGCACAATATAAAAGCACCTGCCTTCCCTCTGCAGCTCTTCCATCTGTGCAATTGCCTGGTGTCACCTAGTGTATGAACAGCCGAGGAGTTCCAGCCTCAGGTGTCTAATTAGCAACCACAACCTCTGTTTTAGTAGGTTAGCATTAATTGTTCTAGAAGTAGCAAGGAGAAGAGGAATACCCTGAACTGAAGACAGCCTGCAACTTTGATCCAAATCAAAGGTTTCAGTGGCTCTGTAGGCAAAGGCTGGGAGGGTATTTGGGGATGTTTCATTGTCAAAGAAAGATTGGCATGTTTTAGGCAACATACAGGCAAATAATGCAGCAGTCAATGATGAGCTGTAAGGGGCAGAGTGGAATCAAAGGAGAGACCAGGAGGGAGACAGAAGGAACAAAGGAAAAAATCTACAAACTAAAAAATGTCTATCTAACAACCACAGGAAAGAAGGGAGGCACCCTTGAAACTTTCCCCATCCAGTTCCCTGTGTCTCCTTGTGGTCTTGATTGTAGTGGCTTATTTTGGTGAGGAGTTTCAGTGTTCAGCTTTATGGATTACAAGGGCTGCGTAGCAATAAATACAGAATGTGGTTTAGGATGAAGAGCAAAAAGTAGGTAAACTTTCAATTACCCGTATTAGAAATGAATAAACCCAGTTTGCCCCAGTTTTCTACTGGCATGGGCAAAGTAGGCACTTGCACTAAGAAGTAGTTGGGCATAAGAAAATGGGAGCACTTGACCACTCTTTCTGCATGAAGAAAAGCAGACTGGAGGTAGCTGTGCCACTGAAGGACAATTAAGCCATGGCCACTGAGAGACAAAGGGGCATCTGTCTGGTGGCTACCAGCACTGGGAAATGAAGGTCTTCAGGGTGCTGCAGCTGAGGTTTTGCCCCTCATCCCCACCCTGCATATAGACCTTAAGCAACAAAACTCAGTGTTGACGCACAGCTGAGAATCTGCTCTAAACCAGGACTAATACAGGCCCCCAGACTATAGGTTTCTAAACACTTTAGACTGACATCAGCTGCCAAGAAAAACCCCATACTGCCTTTTTCCATATCACTGACTGCTCATTTTGCCACCATATACTTACCGCTGACACAGGTGTTTTTGTCACTGTGCTGGGAACTGGATGGGGGAATCAATGGGGGTTAAAAGTCACCTCTTTGGGGTCAACTGGGAGACAATTAGTTTCGTGACCTGGTACATCTCATGGAAACACAAATACTTGTGCCAGTAGAAGGAAGAGAGCAGCACAGGGCAGATAGGAGTGGGACTGCTTCTTTTGGCAACATCTCCAGCTTAAAGTGTTCCTGAAATTATGGCCTCAGGCAGTTGATAGAGAATGAGAAAAGGCACTGTCTTTTCCATGGCATGTTCCCAGCAATTAGACAATAACTTGTATAATAGCAGTGAGATCCAACACCTCCCAGAATCTCTGGACCTTTGTTATCCTTGCACATTAAATACTCTTATGCACTCATTATGATTAACCTTTACTAAGTACATGTTTGAACGCTGTTATATTTTGTTCAGTTTTTTTTTTTAATATAATCACACATTTCACTCTTGCTCCATTAATACTTTTTCCAGCCCTCATGCTCCAATCCAAAATTCCTATCTTTTTTGTGTTGGTGTTGCTCTGCTGCCAAATGTCTGCCCTCTTACATGTACCCGTAATTCAGACAGTTGTCCTGTGTTATTCCATGTCTTTTCCCCAGCAGGGGAATTTCTCTTCAGGAAATGGAGAAAGCTGGCTTAGGTGCAAACTTGGTGGCTTGTGTAGGTAAGTTAATCTCTATCATTTTTTGTTCTGCTTAATCTGAAACAAGTTATGTAGAACAGTTGTGTATTTGCCATGAAAAGCTTTTCAATATACTAGCTTGCCTAGCACACAGAGAAGAGGGTGTTGTACAATGTCATAACGAAAAACATCCCAACAGTCTACGGCTTTAAATTTTTAGGTGATGTCAGAGAATGATCTAGTGCCTCTTCCAAGAAAATAATTATGGATTTGTTAAAATGTCGCACCTAGATTTTCTTTTTACTAATTAAGGTAGTTCAGGATTTGTTTGTAGAGTGGCTTCCATGAAAGAGCTAGAAAGAGTACTCATTTAAATGTGGATCATAGACACAGATAGCAATTTTCTACTGTCAAACAAAAATCTTCCTAGAACGCAAGTTGAAATAAAACCTATTAAGTTCTAAGTAAAGCACACTAAAAATGTGTTGAAACAAGCCCTTTTTGAGAAAAGAGGTTTCTGCAACAGCACTGAAACATTTTGGATTTAAAAAAAAAAAATCTTTGCCCTTTGCTGGGCAAGAAAAGCTGAGTTGTCTCACAAGTGTTGGTAATTATAACAGCTTGGAATGGATGGTCATGTTCTGTTAACTGGAAGCATGGGAACGTTCATTGTTGTTGTCTCTTTATTTGTATTACTAGAAACTGAAGATTTGCCCACAATATGTAGAATGAAAGAAAACAGAAAATAGGAATATGATATATTTGATCAAGTGCAGACATCTATTATGTACATATTGTATGTCTTGATCTACAACTGAGCTAAATAATATCACACACCCCCACCCCCCCCTTCCTAAAGTTGTTGTCTATATATAAGATGAATCTGAAAGTGCTTCTGTCTTTAAAGCTTACTAGTCAAATACAGCAGATTGCAGGTACTGAAAGATCAGTTAAAGCTGCTCCTGCCACCCTCATCAGACAGGGAGAAAGAGTAAATGGCAGCAATGACAATGCTAGTAAATTAAAAGCAGCCAAGGCCATTCTTTGGTCTGAGGACACTGGCACATAGTTTTGTGTGCAAACCTGCTGCCCCACAACGTGCCCACACACCGAAAGAGTGTGGCAAGTGGCTCAGGATGTATCCCATGGCTCTTGGTGCTTCTTGTTGGAAAATTGTTTCCAAGGGAATGGGTACCACACAGACCCATTCATATCCCTTCCCCTCAGAACTGAGAATGGTCTCCTCTCTGATAACTCCTCCGCTGTGACAGGGACCTGGTCGAAAGCATGTGGCTGGCTCAAGCCAAAATGTGCCAGGGGCTACTCTAGCCAATAAACCTTGCAGACAGCCATTATCCAATGCCTGTGAATATTCCCATCTTGATTTATAGATAATGTAGAAGTTAGCCAAAGAGTTGTGTTGATGAGTATGATAGCGATGTCAGTGCATCAGCAGTCTAGCATGTTATGCTTAATTGTAGAGGTTAATGTATAATTACCAGGGATTTATTGCAGTGAATTATTATGGAAATGTAAATAGATGTTCCATCTTTGTGCTCCAGTTAAAATCCATGTGTGTAATGGGGTGTTTTGTACTTGCATCCAGCTCTGACCTCAAAGGCCTGTGTACTAGACAGCTCTTGATAGGCGCCACCATTTCCATCTATCAATGTGCTTCAGTATTTGTTGGCCTTTGTCTCCCAATCGCTCCCTGCTGTATATGCTATACTCACAAAGGAGAAACATAAACTGACTGAATTCGAGACTGTTTAGAATCGATCACAGAATTATCCAGGCTAAAAGGGATCTCTGGAGATCATCCCGTCTGGACCCCACCAGTGGATGGCTATGAACATCTGATAAGATCCTGCTCCCAACATTAGGCTGACTCTGTAGGAAGATGAGGATTGTAATGTGTATTTACAGTTGGGTGTCTGAAGTATGCAATGTGAATGTCACCATTAGGGAACATTTGAAAAATCACCCTACCTTTGTGAAAGGCTTCCACATCTTATCCTTTCATATTCTGAAATCTGTTTCCTGTTTTATCAGATTCTGTCAGGGAGGAAAATACTCTACTTTCATTAAAAGGAAAAGAAAATATTCTCATTTTGGTTTGCAAGTCTTTTTCTTTACAAAATAAGTGGTAAGAAAATACCTAGTTCCTTTCCTTGAAATGATAATTTAGAAAGCCTTCCTAATCCATTTTTACACTCTTTTATTGTCTTATTTTCTTACAAGTATGCCATAGTGAAAAGAGAGCTAACTTTATGCTGGGGCTTTGCTTTTTGTACTACAAATCGTAAAAGAAATGATTCCACTCAGAAGTAGGGCCACAGCAGCTGTATAGCCTTTCCAAAACAAAGTGTTAACCTGAAGTTTTTCTGTGGCAGATTTCAGCCATCATCTTTACACAGTGTTGTAACAGAAGGTTTTGTTCTTTTTTATTTTTTTTTCTCTTCTTTTAAATGTTCACATTTCTTCTCTGGCCAACTGCACTGACATTCTATCAGCACTGATGCAGCTGTTTGGAAGTAGGTGACAGAACTGCCACCATCTCAATCTCACCATTAAGCTGTCAATTCCATAGTAGCTTTTGGAATTGAATCAGACACTTTCACTGACATTGTAACCACAACGTGTGAAAGACACTTTTATTCCTTTGGATGTGCAGGAGACACTTTCATTTACAGAAATGACCCACCGATACTGTTGTTGTTCTGCAAACAAGGATTAGTCAGACTCTTCAGGGAAATCAAAGGAAGTTGGTGGCAGTACAAACTCTACCTCAATCAGGTTTCAGTTGTCCCAGCTGTCCAGCATAATTGCCCGTCACTGTTAAACTTCTTCCAGTGTGGACACATAAACTGAATATTTTCACCAACATTCTGCTGTTTTGTTGATTTTATATCCCCACCGTCAACACAATTTTATAAATACAATGTTGTTTGATTTATAATAAATAAGGTTTTAAGATAACTAGGCCATTTATTCTATTAATAGTGTAATATTGAAAGCGCTTCGCTTTGTACATAATGAAGCACACTGCTTATTCATTCTGTCCATTTTCTTCTGCATCAGAATGTATTCCTATACTTTTTTTTTTTAACTTTATACATTTATAAATCTTCTTTGATGAGGGTCAGGACCTGCTACCAGCAGATGTATTGTCTTTTATATTCTCAGCCTGGCTGTACCTGGGACAACAGAGTTCTGACCTATGTCAAGATATGGCAGTAGTAAAAACTTAAATCAGAAATAATCAAGGACACTGCTGTTAGAACAAGAAGTCCCTAGATTCTTGGCACAAATTTAAACCTTATAATCGCATCTAAAGACCTGATAACAATGTCAGCGTGCACTTATATGAGCTGCTTACATGTGGAGCTGCTGTTATAAGAGGAAGGCATTAACTCTGTAAGTAGGCTATACAAACAGCAGAACCACAAAGGAAAATTTGAGGTCATCAGCTCCTACAATTACAAGCTGGCTTCAGTATATGGGGACAAAAGTGCAATATTAAACACTGATTTTAACTCTGATTAAAGACAGACTGCATTAGTCAGGAGTAGTTTTATAACAAGAACATTAATTTGGATTAAATCTTGGTATCCTCAAAAGATGTTCTTAAATCAGGTGAAAATACCAGATTTTTAAACTCTCTCTGTAGATACATACACTTTTCCTCTGTGTGAATATATATGTATCTCTGTGTATGTATATAGTCTTTACATATACATTCCTAGATATACAGTGTATATATACACATATGTAGTCTTACACAATGTATATTTACTAGCTTTTGCATGTAGCACCTTTTTCAAAATGGTTAAAGTTTAAGCATAAAATTGATGTCTCCAAAACTCTCTCTCCCTGCTTCTGAAAGCATTTCTTTTTTCTTCTTTTTTCTTTACCACAGTTATTATTTTTTATTAATCTCAGGAAATTAAAGAGATTGAAAATGCATAGGGTCTGCATCTGAATTCACTGGAAGAATGAATAGCAGGGTGAAGTTATTTTAGGCATGGTGCTTTTAAAATTAAGCTCTAGAAAATTGTACTCTTAACATTATAAACAGATTTTACCATTTTGTATTATTTTAAAACATTATTTTGTATGGGAGCGAACAGTATCTCATCCATGGAGATGAGACAAATCCTACAGAGAAAGGAAATTACAGCTTAATGGAAATGATGGCTGGGAGCCATACCACCCTGGGCTGTGAGCTCATCGGAACAGAAATGCCAAGCTGAACTGATTTGGTCAGCGCTCCGATTTGGGATCTCTGAGGAAACCTCCAAGGTTGCTGGAGGAAGTGGTGGTGGCAACGTTGTAGGTGGCACTCTCTGTTCTTGAGTCACCATTGGGTCAATAACCTGTGTGACGGGAGCGAGCAGGACTTCCTGGAAAAGTTGTGGATGATGTGGAACCCCAGTCCTGAGTATCAGGGATTATTTAAAGACTGCCATGGGCTTTGTGTGAAACGCAGACCTGGTAACCCTGGGGCACCTATCACACTTCAGTATCAGCCTTTCTTACATAATATCTCAAAATTATTCCAAAATTTGGTCCTTTTTTGGGAAGCAGAATAAAACCAGTAATATATTGCCAGGCTGTTGGAGTACTGAAAAAAGTTCAGACCCCACTGAAAGAGACTTTCATGCTAAATCCTGAATGAGTTTTGGATCACACCTGAAGTCCTTAATGGAGAAGAACTGCAAATAGGGCAAATCTGTCTTTGAAGGAGCTCCTCTCTTTTCATGCATTTACCATTTGGGCAAGGCTGCCTTTGCCTTTCAGCTGTAATCACCAGCCATTACTCAGAGATGCTGTCAGGCCCTGTCATGCCCTCAGAGCAGCTGGACTCTAGCTTGTTCTCCTCCCCAACCCCGCTATGGTGTAGTGACACTATGACATTACATCCTCCCCAGAAACAATGACATGAATCTGTTTTATAACTGGTGGTAAAACTTTATTATTCAAGTTTAGATGTAACAGACATCTTTGCTGCCTGAAGATTGTTTGCATAAGAAATACACCAAGAACATGTTTGTGAGTAGAAATGAACATGCACTATGAAAACCAAAAAACAAAACAAAAACCCCAAAACAAAACAAAAAACACATCCATGTGTTGTAAGGACAAAACATTAAGAGCCAACATTCTATAGTCAAATCAGGGCTACAAGTTTAATGATGGTTTTTAGCAACATGAAGTCATTCTTTATGAAGTACTCTTTTTTTTTTTTTTTTTTTTCTTTTTTTTTTTTTTCCTTTTCCTGCTGGTGAATATTCTATAAGCTAAATTTACAATGGCATTTTGAGATGTTTCCTTTTCTCCTGTTCTCCTTCAACATAAAGCTCAGAGGCCAAAATGATAGGAATGGAAAATTGTGGTTGCTGTTACAATGTTTATTCTAAGAATTTTACTTTACTAAGTGTAACCAAAAATTAAATGAAACCGGTAGTTATCTGGCTGGCAGCCATTAAATTATTGTCTTTTATCCTCTTAAAAATTGGGGTATGTGTGACTACTGTGTAAGTAGCATCTCACCAACTGCCAGCTTTCCAGAGCTGGCTAAATGAAATTGAATTGTGAGGAAGAGTGTAGGGAGGAATCCTATTCTGAGGTGAGGAAATTATGTAAATCATTCTACTTGGCCCATCTTCACTTTAGAGAAAAGTTTAGAAGGGATTTCTCACTTATCTGTCACATTTGGGATATGCTGACAAATTGCTCACTATTCTTTGCCAAGCATAACTGTGTCCACAGAAGCAGAAGGAAATATATCTACCCTTCTGGCTGAACAGAAGTGAACTTCTAATCTCTCTGGCTTTTCCTGACCAGTAGTAAGAATTAGCATGTTAAGTCAGCCAAGAAAAATCAATACAGGAGCAAGAACGGGAATATATTTAGACATCCTGGGCAAAAAATGCAGATGGTAGACAACATCCTTAGCACATAAAGCAAGTAGTTGTGACTACAAAGCAACACTGTCCAGCCCAAAGATGGACTTGAAAGTCCATCCCTGAAATGGGTACTAATCCACAGCTGCCAAATCAGGTCTCCCTGTTGCACAACCACTATGTTTCAGCACCGTATGCAATTAACATCACTCACTTCTGTCCTGCTGCCCCTATAACTGCAAAAACAATCTATCACTCACAGCATGCTTCGACTTTTTGAGATGCCTCTGTGTTCTCCCTCTGTAAAATAGTTGCAATGTGCAACACTGTATTTTTTAGGCAAAACCAAGATGCAAATACTCAGTTTCCCTCCCCCTTTTGGGATGGTCCACGAAAAATTAAAGGGGGAGTTTCATCAGTACAGTGGCAATTAGGTGCAAAACTTCTTTTGGAAAGCAACTGGAGTTTAAAACCTGGATGCAAGCAGTGCTCTGGAAAACCTTAGTCTCCCGCTTCATTATCATGGGGCAGCAGCCACCAAGTGACCACTCAGAGACAGTCTGGTTTGCAAGACGATGCTGTGTGACAGCTCCTTCTATACAGGGTGTTAATGGAAACATTGTTCCTGTTCTGCAATCTGATTAATGACAGGCACCACAAAGCCTCTTGTTTTGTACCATCTACTTATTTTGTGGTCCAATTTGTAATACATTTTAAGATCTCAAACTACCATTCCTTAATAAGAGGAGTAAAACACCTTGAAGACACTGACAAATTGAGAACAAAGAATGATTCTTTGAAAGTTCAATTTTTAGTGTTGTAAAGTTGATCGAAATGCAGTGGGTGCAGTAATTGTGTGTGCTAACATTGGTTTCCATCTGACAGTTATTAAACAAGATTATTCTTTTTCAATGTCAGATTTTATTTTTCTTTTGATTAATAACCATTGTGAGGGGGTCTGGAAGAGGGAGAGTCACCTCTCTTGTTAAGAAACAAAGCTGTGCTCCCCCCACCCCAATCAAAGAGAACAGGCTATACAAAATCCCATTTCTTACAAAGCAGAAGTCTTAGAACATCTCAATATGTCATGGCAAGAACAATGAATTTTTTTCAAATTTTATTTGCACCACCTAGGTGTGCAATACTAACATTCAAAAATATGTCTTGTTCTTTGCACTCATAAGATTTCATTTCTCCTCAACCCCAAACCCTGATATGTGTATTTCCTGTTATTGGCCTCTTGCTTCTGAGTTTAGCCAGAGGTGTTATGAAGTACAGGGTGGTGCTCAAGTCTTACAATGCGCATGTCCCCCTTAAAATATTTTGCCATGAAGATGCAACTTCCATCAGTGAAGAAGCCGCAGGAACTGGTGGGTCTTAGATGAAGTAAGTCAAACCAGTATCTACTGAAAACTGGCAGGCAGCTACCTCTGAAGCTGATAAAAATCACTGCTTCGCAAGTCTAACATGTTTCTTGGAAAAGCTGAAAAGGACACACACTGGACCCTGACGTAACAAAACGAGGGCAATCTATTTAAGTCCCCACAGAAAAAAAAAAAAG
Organism: Falco cherrug; assembly: GCF_023634085.1. Taxonomy (NCBI): domain Eukaryota; kingdom Metazoa; phylum Chordata; class Aves; order Falconiformes; family Falconidae; genus Falco; species Falco cherrug. The sequence goes on along the minus strand of NC_073699.1, from coordinate 22,500,822 downwards.
AAACAAAAAAATACCCAACAAAAATAAATCCACAAAAACCAAGTCAGAACTTATTATTGGAGAACAATAGTAAAAACATAACCAGACTTTGTCTGGCACTGATATCAAGCTGGAGATTCATCTAAAAAATAGAAGAAAAGAATGTGGCCCAATATCCTTTGCTAACCTAGAACACTATTAAAGGGTTATAGGACTCAACTGCGAACAGATTGAGTGGGACTTTCCATATGCTGCTCACCAGTATAGAAGCAATGGGTGGAGCAGGAAGGAATGCAAGCCTAATGCTGAACAATAGTCTGTCTGTGCCTAGTGACTCAGAGAAACTGTGCAATAACGTTTCATCTGTGTGAAAATGTAACACCTAAAATACTGCCAAGGTCAGCAAGACCATTGGTGATCAACTGTGTAAGTGCTTCTCATGCATGGTGATGTTCATTGCCAGCTGCTTTAGGCACATTATTTTTCAAAAGACTATCAAAGTGCTGAACGTTTAGGCCAGTCCCTCCCTGGTTTTCCTTTTGCCAACCCCTAAAAGCCATTTCCTGTCACCTCTCCTTTTATCTTCCACCTCCCTGTCTATCTGGTTAAGTATCTTACAAGTGCACCAAATTCTAGAAGGGAGAGTGGTGAGATTCAGGTGAGTTAAATACAAGAACTTTTTTTTTTTTTAATGATGCTTTAGTTTCAATTACATGAAAATCTGAGAAAGGTGGCATGTAAGTGAGATTGGAATAGGACCCTTTACATATAATCTCAAGTGAGGACTTAGTCCAGAGATATTTTTATAGAACATTTTAAAAAATAAAATGCATGAATGGAGAAATAAAAGACAACATAATATTAGAAAGGCATTTTTAAACTTCATTCGCTGCAACATTCATGAACCAGTTGAGCTACACCTGCCATCCAACCATAAGGAACTAAGACCCTGCACTGCGAAAAAGAAACAAACCCAAACAAAACAAAAAAGCAACTGCATAATATTGTAAAAATGGAGTGCAATGCTACTACAGAATGCAATAAAACATCAGTGCTGCATCGTCAAACAGCACTTATCAAAATAATTTCTGAAATGTTTCTTCTGAAACACAGACAAAGCAATAAAAAGAGGATATATGTTTATCATTTTAAGCATAACAATGTGAGTTAAGAGCTTAAGAATACAAAAGTACTTGGAATGAATAGTGCTACCCTTTTTTTCCTAAGTAGGCATAAAAATATTTTCATTTCCTTCTTGTTTTTCCATACCATTAATATCAACAAATTTCATTCATTTCATGTTATCGTTTACAACTTTAATGCACACACACAGAAAAAAAAGATACCTACTGCAATAGAAATAGTTGCTTCATTACCTTGTTTGCTACATTTGCAAATGTAAACAGCGAGGCAGAGCCAGAACTGACTCTAATGCATGATGGAATATCTTTGTTGCATACGTACACTGTAGAAAATAATTATTCAATATGTCAGGCACCATTATTTGAAATGTAATACATTAATATTTACTAGAAAAATAAGGTTTTTTCTATTTGTTCTCCCAACTTCTTTAATGAAATAAGTTAATCTGACAGTGCATCCAGTAGCTTGTAATATCTTCTACATCCCTGTGGCAAAATAATAAACTACTGGTTGGGACACTAAAATGAAAATGATTAAAGTCAGTTCTTGTACACCCTTGTAGCAAGCATGGAGGCTCGTCTAACAGCACCTTTAACCAATTATTTAATATTTAGTTATTTAGCCCTATTTCCCTGAGCAGTTATGCTGAGGAGCTTTCCCTTCATGGATAGTTTTAAAAAGCTTTAAGTATTAAAAAGTACTATGAAGACATTTAATGCTACTTAGCAAAAGCTGGTATAAGTCTACTGAAGGGATTGACTGGTATGTATAGCAATGTTAAGCCTGTGGAGAAGTAACCTTAGACTTTAAGGTTTAGAAATGTAATATATTAAAAATATATTAAAATAAAATACAGCAGGTTACCTTGTTCTATGCAAATTAAACCCGGAGTGTGGCTTCTGTATTAGAGACTTCATTTGCACAAAATGGTTTTCCTAGAGTAAAGTGTGCCAGAAAGAATGTAGTGATAAAATGGTAGCTAAAAATCAACTGAGTCTGAGAAACATCTAGATGAAGTTGCTGCCAAAGCTTTGAGGACAAAGTGATCCTAAGGCATGTTGTAGGGCAGAAACTAGCCCAAATTAAAGAAAAGAAAACGACCTTTTAAATCTGTATATTTAACAAGTCTAGTTCCTATATACAATGTGCATATGTTCACTACACCCCTGCAGCAGTATATACGTATACACATCTTTGCACTCTTGCCAGTTATGTCTCTTACACAACAGCAAAGGTATTAATTGTCCGGTAAAACTTTCTCAAGGTTATTCGCCATGATTCACTGCATTCTGGCTAGCTTTGGTGGGCCATGTCCCATATAATTATCTTCTCCCCCTTCTGGCCACCAACCAACTGTTCTTTTTTTCTTGGTAACCCACTCATTTAAAAGGAAAAAAAAAAAAAAAAAACCACAAAAAAAAAGAGAAGAAAAGAGAAAAAAAAGAATAAGGGAATTAATATTGGATAAGGCATGCTCTCTATATGAAGTGCTTTATAGGTCTTCACAAGACATTACAAGCTATTGAATTCCCATCAAGGAAACCTATTTCTGTTTAATTGTGCTAAGTGCTAAGGTTTACTCTTTAGGTTTTCCATTCTTTTCAGCTTGTGCATTGTTCCTGTGTAGGCCCCTCTGGATGTGAGTTGTGAAGTCATACTTGTCCGTGCAAAGATGCTGGCATATGCTGCACTGGAAAGGTCCACTGTCACCATGGCAACTCATATGCAAAGCATACATCACTTCATCCAGAAAGACAATGCCACAGTGCACACACTTGGTAGAAAGTTCATCTTGAGTACTTCTATCAACTTTCTCTGTTTTTACTACATTCAAGGGACCTTCATTTTTTACATTTGGTGGTGCCTTACTCTTTTCCTTGGAGGCACCATTTGCAGTTGGCCCAGGTCTGGAATGCTTTATCGCCAAATCTAGAGGAATGTCATTGTCTGATCCGACAGCTGAAAAATGAGGAGGCAGATTAAAGGTGGGATAAGGCACATAGTTTTGGCAAGGATTTGGTAGGCCAGGCACATGACTCAAGTAGTGTGGATTCCCAGGAACAGACAGCTTATATTTACTCCAGAATCTCAGCCAGTCAGCTTCACTCTGAAAGTCATTGTGTACAAATGGAAGTCCAAAAAGTGGGTACTGGTATTTTTCAATAGGGCTTCCAGGTGGTGAATAGTTTGGGTGTTTCGCAGGTCTCATGTATTTTTCTATTGGGCTGCCTCTCTCTGAGCTTCCTTTCCCTTCTGATATCGATGAACTGTTTCCTGGGTCTCCAGTACTTTCCTGAGGACTTTTTATCTGAATGTGCAAAGGTTGCATCCTTTTGTGAATATCCAGAGTTTGGCTGACCAATATTGGCTGCTGAGCAGAATGGCTTTTAGTCAATGAACCTGGGGCCTCATATTTACTGAGGCTGGGAAGCTGAATTTCTCTCTGATGACCTTCAGGTAAATGATCCTCTGACCTCCTCTCTAAGGGGCTTCCATTGACTTGTTCCTCACTGCTACCCCTCTGTTGTTTGTTTAGCTGCTCAGCCTGAAGTGCCTCCGGGTTAAGGCGCTTTCTTGTTCGTCTCCTAATGATCTGCTCACCATTGTTCTGCTTAATGATGTTTAAAGGCCTGGGAGTCTGCATGGAACACACACATAATGAACAAAAGGAAAAAAAAGAAAGACAAATTAAACAAATCCGTGAGACCACGCTCACACAAATTTATCTTTTCTTTTCAGAAGAGCTATATTGTTAGAGTTTTACGGGAATGACCAAATTTCCACCCAAATGCTGGTTCCTGGCCCCTCAGGCTAAAAGTAAACTATGAATTGGTTTGTTTTATCAAGCTAAGTCAACAGCCTTAGACATACCGTACCTGTTTACGTAAAAAGGTATGAAGTATCCAAGCTGTCAAAGCGTTTATTACTCCTTACTGCTGAAAAGTTCTGGAGTAGCCATGCTGAAAGTGGGTGCTGAGTGCTGGGGATGAGGTGGGAGACGCACAGCCCTATGTACTAGTGTTATTCTATGCACCAGGTTACCAGAGCTGGTACTGGGGAGGGGTTTGCATCGATCACACCATGACAAGAACTGAGTAACACTTACCTTGACACTCACTCCCCTTTGAAATTGCAAGCAAATACAGGGCTTGCTGACCACCAATGCTGTCACCTAGCAAAAGAGAAGCAGGTCCACTGCGGGGGTGAGTAGATAGGTAGTGGCTGGAAAGGGACTGAGAAAGATGGAGAAGAAAGCCCAGGAGAACTACTCCTATGCACCAAAAGGTCTACCTGGGACTTTGGTACCAACTCCCCATCCTTCATTCCTGCTGTATTTCTTTCTAAATGTTACTGATGTTGTGCTACTAAGTCATGAGGGACAGATGGCATCCCCCGAAGGTGGGAAAAAAGGGTCTATAAAGAAAAAAGCATCACAGAAGAGGCAGAGGCAAGAACCAAGTAAGGACTTCTGTTTCCATTTGCTACTTCTCCACACCAGCTCAGGGCAGGTGACATATTTAGATGAGAATTGAAAATACTGTTGCATGAAGAAAAAAACCCCAATAGTACAAGGAAGGACAGCAGTCAGCCCTGTCTGAAAGGTCCCTCAACAGGAAGGCAATGCTATGTGAATGAAAGGTGGTGCTGTAACATTGGTATGTGTTGCTCTACTATGCAGATGTTAGAACAACAAAAACTGCCTAAAAGTCATTCTGTTTGGTGTACTGGCAGTTGCCATTTGTCTCATCCAAATGCACATATAATCCTATTTTGGTTGGAGGACGGAAAGGTGCCCCACACAGTATTCCACTTACATGTTTATTTGGAAATGTTCTTTTTAACATTGTTTTAAAGTGCAGATTAAATTTTGGTGTACAGTCAATATCCAAAACAATTTGTACTTTGACGGTAACATAATTTATATGTGTTCATAACACTGAACTAATATAAAAATATCCAGAGCTGGAAGAGCGCTCACTCTTTTACTTGTAGAGATCTAGTTTCTCTCTTGACTTGCTATCTTCCTCTCCACTTTCACCTATTTATTTCCCTGAGGTCAGCTTATTCTTAATGGTTAACTACATTTTAGGCATTGTAGCTGCTTGTTAAGATTTTACTTTCTATTAAAACTCTGAATCAGAAGGAAGATACACTTTGATTTAGATTTTTAATAAGCAAAATTTAAACTTAGCAGAAAAACGGTCTCCTCAAACAGATCCAAGTTGAGGCAGTCATGCTACATAAAAGTATAATATTTTCTATGCATATTCTATGCAATTAAAGTTTATAGTTTACAGAATCTATAGCCAATTAATATACATAAGCATATACTCTTATAATAAGCTCAGTGTAATTGCCTCACCTCTTTATGACAATTGTAACACTGTCATACTGACATGCTGTGTAAGATCTTATAATACTGTTGATGTTGCTCTTATTAAACTTTTATTTATTCACTACAGACCATTATCATATGGCTTATGGAATACCTTTCAGTAGTTTGGAAAAAGTTTTAGTCTTACTTTTCATGCTACAGGTATGAAGCCTGATTGTGGAAGCAGTTAAAAGAAACATCTTCATACCTGTGATTAAGGACCTCGCACACTTATTTGCAGCTCTGGCTCTTCAAAGTTACATGACGTTAGGAGTTAAAGGCTGTAGGTCCAACTGAAAAATTCTTCAGCATGCAAATGACTGTACTCCTCCGACTAACTTTAGCTGATTAAAATGGACTATTCAGTGGAGTAAAGCTACTTTTATTTAACTTTAGAATATTTAACTTATTCACAGTACTAAGGTGCAGATAGAAATATTCTGCATTCAGTTGCAACTAAGGCAGACAGAAAAGTTTAAGCTCTCTTCTTGATTTTCAGTGTGGCATTAAGTTTAGAAAATAGTGGAAACATTACCAGAACATTACTTTAAAAATGCTTTATGTCAGATCCTTAATTGTTATATATAACATATTGAATATCATCACAAAGATTTTTTTCCATCTCTATATTACTTGGAAATCTCCCTACCCCAAATATATCAGTAAGTTAAAAAAAATATATCACAACACCCAGCAAGTATTTCATTAAATTATTTTGATTAGACTTCCTAGATACCATGGGAAATTGCAGTGATCTCTCCACTACAAGATCACATATGTCTAATCCTAAAATAAAACACTGTAACTTCTCACTGAAGGAGACCAAAGACGTGGCCAAGGAATCACTATGGAACAAAATCTAGTTTTCCATGACCAAGTTAGAGCTATTAAAAATGAGGAACAGCACCACAATAATAACGATCAAATTCATGATTCTGGGGAGACAAGGAATATTCCTTTTCTTGTCAGCAAATGTGAATATTGTGTATATGTTTGCAATAAACTGCATTTTTTTATGAAAACAATTTTAGTAATTGACCATTGGAATATTATTACACATTTCTTAACATAGTTGTCTGCATTAGAGGAGAAAAATGTGGAAAACCTTGCAATTTTAATGCAAACGACCTCTGGATAGATTGAACATTTCTGAAAACACGTTGAAAAATTATGCAAGGGTATTGTAGAAATGTAAATGTGACTACTATTTGTCAGTCACTACCACCTAGTAGTATCTGACAGACCATAGATTTTTCTTCTTATTAAACACAAGTAAAAAAGGGACCTTAGAGATTATTATACATACTTATTATACACACTTAGCATTACACATGCTTTTGAGTTAATGAAGAGTAGTTCTAGATAGTCACAATCCAATCAAAAGGGAACTATGAAATGTACAAACCTACTATAGGTGAATTTTACTGAGCTGTGTAGCATAATTTACTTTAACAGGGTGGCTCACAGAAGGGAACAGTTCTATTCCCTTGGGTTTTTACAGTTTCAGACATTTGCCTAGTGATTGCATCACCCTAGACTCCTTAATTCAAAAACATACATGGCATACTGTAATTTTTCTTGATGACATAGACAGGCAGACAGATAAAAGAAAACGTCATCTTTCTAATCTAATTCATAATCTAATCTAATTCTAGTCAATCTAAAGAGCATCCCTTTGCATGGGACTATTTTAAAAGGTGTCCTAAAGGAAAGATTTGTTTCATTATTTCAGACTCCAGCTTACAATGGAGTTGTTATTGTACCACAGCAGAGTGGAGGCCTAATTAAATTCTTTGCATTTGTTTGGTCAAAGTTCAATTGAGGATATTAATGTCAAATGTCCACTGAGTGACAGCTTATTGCCACGCTTGAACACTGGAGCTAAAAGATAGTGTCAGCTTCTTGCTTTCTATATGCGTAAAATAAAGCTTGACATTGTATTGCTAATTATTGTTGTTGGAAGCACACTAATTTACTAATTTTTTTCCTACTGGTTCATAAGAATTATCTATGTGTTTGAATTCAAAAGCAATGCTTGTAGTTTTTATCCATTCAATAATTTGTGCTAATAATCATGGTAAGACGTAACAGGATAGAAAAGTGTATTTAAAAAAGGGAAAATAGAGGCTGTGAACGGAAGTTCTGCAAATTACTGGACTCAAACGTCAAATTAACGTTAAAAGCCAAACTGTCCTCTTTAAAATCTTTCTGGATGCTCACCGCTGATCAATTTCCTTAAATTAGATATTATGTCTAGAACTTTGAGAAATCTCCAAGAAGATGATACTTTCAGCAAGACCTGGCCAAGAAGGTGGCCAGAGATCATGCATTAGTCCATCTTCTCCTGCTCAGATGCTATCTGACTGGCTCAGTTGTTCTGGAGCTTAAAAATAGTTACATGGCAAACAGAGCTAAGCTTTCAGACTGGTGATGGTCTTGCTGCTTTTAAAAATTCAAATATTTTTCTTTTTTATTAAGTAGGTTGGCTGGACAGGATCTTGAGTAAACAAGGTTGTTATATAGCCTGTCCACAAGATCAAAGGTAAAATAAATTCACAAAAGCTACTAATTGATTTAGAAGCTTAGTCCTCAAATTTAAAGAGAAATAGGCATAACCACTTGGTAGTATTTGAAATATAGTTTCTTAAGTGCTTTTTTTTTTTTTTTTTCCTGAAAAAAAGTTTTAAAAAATAAGCACTCAGCCACAACATAGATTTCTGATTTGGGCTCTAAGCCTGAATTGTTATGTTACCCTGGCAATCTCCCAAAGGCTGCCTCAGTTTCTATTTCTGAAAAATACTAACAATTTTTAACTTCAAGGGAATGTTGTAAAAATTAATTATAGTCAAGTCTTGGTCACCTGACTCTCCCATGTGCTTCTATTCAAGATAGCAGGGATAATATTTAACTAGTGGGTCTTAACCTAAAAGATTCTGAGCATTTTGGCACTGATCCAAGGAAACACTTAAGCATGGCCTTCCTGGACCTGGACCAGAGCATTCAACATCTTTCAGGATCAAGTCAAGTGTCAATAAGATGAAAAACAATACAGACAGCCTGTGATTATTACTTATTCCCTGCCTGATCCTGAGGGATGGTGAATCTTCCCTTCACCAAGTGATGAGTGCCATCAGGTGAGTAGCTTCCTTCCTGGGTTATTTCAGAATCCTCCAGCAGACTATAAGAACTGTAGAAAAAAGAAAAAAAAGCCCACCACCCCGTATCTCCAAGAAATTTACTGTCAAGAATAAAGGGAGGGAAGAGAAGTGAAAGAAAACAAAAACCACAGCAAGGGCTATTTTTGATATAGATGTAATGTCTAACTTTAAGGATTCTTTTTTATTTTTTTACTTTATTATGAACACAAGGGCTCTTGAATTTAGAGAGCTTTCATCACCAACATATTGTATGCCTTTAAATGGAATTCCCAGAAAAGAAATAATTTTCCCCTTATTTTGTATCAAAATAATTAAATGCATCACTGGTGATCTCAAACACATCTACCCACAGCATCTCAGCCTGTTTCATAATGAATCACATCTGATCCCAAAGTGACCATGCTACAAAACCCTGTTAGGAAATTAACTGCAGGCCAGGGAGTGGTACTAATCACACAACCAGACAAGACCACAGCTGCCCAGCTTAGCTGTATAACCCCTTTTTTTCTGAACAAACCAGTAAGTTCTTCCTACCGAGTGAAGCTTCTGGTAGAGGCCACACGCATTGCATACATATCCACCATTTGCATTCTTTCGCCAGAGAGAGGTCTTTGTGGTCAGGCAATTGGCACAAAAAACACCCGAGCCTCTACGTCTCTGAAATAGGGAAGAAAAAGAAAAAAAAGAGAAAAAAAAAAACACACAGAGAAAAAAAAACAGGTCAGAGGTGAGTCACATGAGCTGCGGAGTTAGGACAAATCAACACAGGAGTTTTGTCTCTAGACTGGCAACAATGACAGTATAAAACCACACTGCCCATAATGAGGTCAGGTTCAATTGTGCTTAATAGGCACCACTGATTTTCATTATAATTAACCCTAGAGTGATGGATGAGGTGTGTGAAACACCAAAGCCTTTTCAGAATAACAGCTTTAACTTTTTGAACTTCAGGTTTTGTGCATTTAATGATGGTTTCTAAACAGCAAATTCTGAAAAACCCCTCTGGAAGCTGGTAGAGAACATTCTGTAAACTTCTAGTTTGTTCACCACATTTCATAACAGATTATTTTGTTATAGTTTGCTTGATTTTAAAGTATGATCAGTAACAAGAATTCTGAAACACCACCACTTCAATTATTCGCAGTTTGTATCTGCATCATACTAATTCCTTTAATAGAGATTATATTTCATTAATTGAATACATGATATTCAGTTCCAGTCTTTTCCACTTCTGAAATCAGTATAAGCTACCGTATATTTCCCACAGCCCACTGTAAACAAGGACTAGCCTCTGCCAGCCAAATAAAAGTACAGTATTCTTAATGGGACCCTTTTTGAACCCAAAATCCCAGAAAACACTGTCTCATCGACAGATAGATTTATTTTGTTTTAGTCAGGCGAAGAAAGGCACGGTACAACTTTCCTAAATACAAATTGATTTTTAACCAGACTGAGCTGTGCATTCATCAGCTTTCATAATGATCCAGGAATATTTAAAAGTAGACACGTTTATGAGTATTGCTCATTAAATTCTTTCTACGGAGTAATGATTTCATTAAACTTCTCATTTAAACAAAAGTCAGGCTGTGTTTGTAGGCACAAATACTAATAAGCAGGAAATGGAATCTTTTGCTGAAAAGAAAATCTGAATTTCCACTCTGTTCTCTTCTTGCAAAGGAAAAAATCAATAAGAAACCTTCAGCATCTAAGATGAGAATGGATGAGTACAGGGAAAAACAGCCTGAGTGAAAACGAATTCTATTATAAATTAAAAATTGCTAACTCTATAAGTAAAAATTTCAGGGTTTCATAAAATTTAAATAATTTATTTAACTTTAGTCCATACTGTAGAAGACTGGTGTTCATGCCAAAAAAATACAATGGTTATAATTGTACTCTGATACATTTCAAATGGAAAGCTTTCTGCAGACATAATTTTGGCTTCAAGACTGGAACACTTTCTTGGCATTGAAAGGGCATTTGATTCATCGGGTGTTTCACAATGTATCACTAAAAAGACCTGGTGAGCAGCCAGTTCCCTACAGGGTAATTTTTCCATCCAGATGCAAGTGCTATCAGAGGCCCTCGTCAGCTAAACTAATTATGATCTTGCATTTGCTGATGCCTGCTCACTCTAACGTTCGACATCCTCCATTAATCATCAATACAAGGAAAATGAATGAAATGTAAAAAAACGAGGGCTGGTAAGCTGCACATAAAAATCTGAAATGAGTGCAATAATTTAACAAGATTGGGGAAATGTTTTTAGTGAGCACAAAGTCAGGCTAACAATTGCCCTTTTAAACCAAGAACACAATTTCATTAGTACAGCAGGTTGTGCTACTTTAAAGTGATACTTATAAAATCAAGATTGTCATCAAGATAATCCCTCTCTCACACCCTTACATCATTCCCTACTTTGTCTCTTAAATCAGAAGCAGTAATATACTACGTTTTTCTCAATTTGGCTAAGGGGAGAACTAAGTTGTAGTTGATGTCCTTCAGCAAACATCTAACTAGTTGTGTATATAAGATGCAGATCATTCTGGGAAGGCGCACTTGTCTACAAGTAAATTGAAGCTCCCAATTCTTTTTGTCGTCACATACCCTTGCCCAGCTTCACAAATGTTTTGCTTAAGAGTACAATAAAAGCTTCAAGAAACTAACCCTAGTTTGGTCCACTTAAAGGGTGAGAAGTTTCCAAGCGGAAATGACTGTATATGGCCAGGATTCAGATACAACTGCAGAACTGTTCCTTTCCATTCCTACTTCTTGTCTGCTGGCCTATGGCTTCTTGGTGTGGTGTAGTAACCAAGTGGAGTCCTAATCTGACTCAGTCTTTCCACCCCTTCATTTCTGATTTTGAGTTTGGGAAATACCCTCCACAAAGTCATGGAAGACTTTTAAAATATAGAGAGAGCAGTCTATATGCTGCATTTGTACAAACTTGAATAGTGACAGAGGGTTTAATAACACTACTGAAATCTTCACTGAATGCTAGCGAGTAGTATATCTTTAAAACACTGACAAAAGTAACTTATTTTTTCTCTCTTTTTAAAAGAAAGATCCAATTCAAAGTGGACGTTAGCTGCAATGAAATAATACAATGACTACAGCTGACAATAGTCTACAAAATACCTAGCAGTAGCTATATGTATCAAAACCCTATACCTCTGCTTATTTAGTACTTACAAACTATTTATGTGTAAAATTTCAAAGCATCCCAGCTAAACATCCTTCCCTACATCTAACAGAAAGTATGTAAAAAAACCCATTACGTTCTAGGCATTGCATCTTATCATTCTGTACCTTCTCTTATTTCTGTATTATTTAAGGATCTTACAGGATAATCAACAATGATTATTTCAGTTCCTAAGTGTTCCAACATAGATGACATATACTAATAAATTAAGAATTAAACCACCTCTGTAAAAAACTTAAATGCTGTTACTTTGTTGAGCTTTTGGGTTACGAAACAGCTTTCTATAGTGGGCGGACACAGCTTTAGGATGGATTTCCTGGGGTGAAACACGACTGTGGCAGAATTGAACTACATATTCTTGACTCTCAGATCCCACTAACCACTGAAGGGATCTGCTTGTCAAAATACACCTCAGAAATTTTGATGACGTTGGTAAGAAATAAAGGAGGCTGTTTTTAAAAGCTGACAATGACTGTAGTCCTCTTAAACTGATGTGGTTTCTTAAGAAGGAAAAAATATTAAAAAAAGGAAAAAGGAAAACCCTACGCCTTTACTTCCTATGTAACAAGTTTTATAACAGTTACTAGCCAACAGAAATTATCTAATTTTGTGTGTGTGTGTGTGCACGCTAAATGTTAGTTAGTGATGATACTTCTGCTGTTAGTGATGATACTTCTGCATGAGTCTGTTTGGCTTTGCATACTTGGCATTTGTACTAGTCAATAACGGCCAATATTGCTGGTTTTGTGGCTGGTCTTACAAAGGAAGAGGCACTTGAGCTTCAGTCCAGCAAAGCCTGTACAACAGCTATGGCCCACAGCCTCCATAAAACTCAGCCGTGTGCTCAGGTGCTCTACTAAGCAACACCCAAGCCAGCACTTTCAATAAATGTGTTATGGAACATTTGGCTCTTTTTCAAATGAGAACGCATACTTATCATAGTTAAGCTCTTATGATCAGCCCAGAAAAGTTAAGTCAGCACAACTAGCCATGGGAGGGTTTGAGCCACAGATAAAAAGGTTTCAGTCTGCAATCAATGCCACTAGCACTAGCTGGAGTTATCCATGAAAATTTCCTGTACATCCTTGGAAGGAAAAGCCAAGAGGGTCGAAATTACTAAAATATGTATCTACTAAGTCAAGCTTTAATCATCTGGAGCCTTATAACCACTACATTGCAATCCCAAATCCTGAAGGGGCCAGTGCAGCAAACAGCCTGTCTCTGTTTCCATTCCAGTTCCTAGGTCTGGGCGTTTAATATGTTGGTTCTCTCAAATCACATTGGGCTGAAACTTGGCACACGTTTTGTCAGCCCAGATGTAACTTTTTTTCCCCCCCTTTTCTTTTTTGGTACTTAAAACTTTATTTAAATCAGTTCAGCTGTTTATAATTTGGAGACTGGCCAAAACTGGGGGGGGGGGGAGCAGAAAGGATTTCATTTTTTTTCAGATAACTTTCTAACAAATCTACAGTCATAGTGGCTTTCCCCTGGGGGAAAAAAGTATGCACATATTTTAGTATTTTAGTAGTAGCAAAGCAACAAGTGGATTATTATTTTTATGTAGCTAAGCTATGAAAGTTTGCAATTATTCACTGAACATGTCTTGCAGATCTCTCTACTGTTTTTCCTCAGTAAGAACCATGCTGAAAGCATGTAATTGCATAACAACCCTTGATATGCAGAGTATTTACTCACATTTTTTATGGTTTCATATCTTGACCATTTCAAATTGAACAAGTCTGAAACTTGGTATACACATCATCAAGCCCGAATGCCTGATCTTTTTTTTTTTTTTTTTTTAACTCCTTAAATGATTTTCACTAGTTACCAATACTTGAAACAACGAAATTTTAGTAGTGCTTTCTGCTAAGCAATAAACCATCAAAGAATACCATAATAAAAATTCACTCAGGCATCTTGACAGGATCAGGCCCTTCTTTTCACAAAAACTGCTCTAGATTTTAAAAGGATGACCTGACAGTTTACATGATTTCAAAATTTGTGGCCATGTAGACGTATCATTACACTCCACTGTTATACAAAAAATATGTAAAAATATTCTGTACTTTCAATTATTATTTCAATGGAACTTCATGTAGCAAAACATATATTGTAAAAGCACCGCCAAAAACACTGCCCAGAACTGTGGCTTTTTAGCTAGCTAGACTAAGCAATGGTGCCTGAGACTCTGCTAGTGCCAAATACATCCTGTTTTCAAAATTTCTGCCAGAAGATGCTTTTAGAAACTCAAATAGGCTCCATGAGCTTCAGCCAAGCATTTTTCCTACATCACCCCCTTGGTTTTGGACTCAGCAAAACCGGTCTTCTTGCTGATTACTTTCACTTCCTCTTCACAAAACGACGAGATGATGAAGCCCGAGTGGATTTTTTTACCAACTCTGGCTTTCCCACTGTGCCAGGAACGGAGCACATTGTAATCACGGCTCCAGAGCACAAGGTGCAGAGAAATCATAAATGTTACCCAAGAGTAAGCATATACTGACCTATTTCCAGTGACAGAGTTGGGGACTACAACCATACATGCCTCACTGGAAAAAAGGCAAAATGCTGCCTCTGGATGCTTTCCGGCAACTCAGGAGGTCCAAAAGGGGAGTGCCAGGAAACCTGCGCACGCTTGGTTCAGTGTGAGCCTGGTGACCCACTGTGGAGAGGATCAATTGTGAGCAGCTGGTCTTGTACCTGTGATCGTTCGGTTGCTACCACATCGTTCGGAAAAACAGCATAATACACTGACGGTTACATCGGTGTATGCTGTGTTTGCATTGATGTGAGTATTTAGGAGTTTCTTGTTTCACACCTGCTAGGTCTTTCCAGGTATTGTCCTCCTCACATGAGGAGGTATTTAGGTCTCCTGAGTTTTGGTGAGGCTCGAATTAATTGAAGTTTAAAACCTGGGTAGCAAGGCACCATCTGGATGTTGGAGTAAGCACTACTTTCTCCTGTTTAGGATGGGAAAAGAATCTTTCAGCCTTCATTTCTTTTGGCTGCAGAGGCACTCAGACCTTTCCAAACGTGTTTAATCAAAACTGTTCTCCCTCTCAACTATGAAAACAGCCACAACTATGTCTCTGTAAAATTTCACATTTTAAAATTTTAGTTGTTTTTGCTGTAACTATGTCTAAATTAAAAAGAAAGTCATTGGGTTTTCATCCCTTTATAACTTGGACAGCTTTCAGGAATAGACCAGGCACAGCAAATTTTCGGCCTCAAAGCACAAGTTGTCAGAAAAAGCGAAACACATAAAGCAGAGTGTTAAAGTTGTTTTCAACCTTAACTATGAGTTAACAGATGCCTCTTGAAGTTAATTTAATGTGCCAAATCCAAATTCTTCGTCTAAGACATTTTCAAGAACAATTACATTAAAGAGCTGTATTTGAAAGATGCATAAGAAAGAAGTTAGGAAAGGCAAGGTAGGAAGAAAGTAAAAATGCCAAGAGGAAAGTTAAAATCACACACCTAATTCATACAAAAAGTTTAGTGGATTTTTTAATGCTCTATTGTGACAGCATCTTTTTATGATATATGCTGTATTAAAAAATTTTAATGAGAGGAATCAGGGTTTTTTTAGAGAGGGGAGAAAACGCAGACAGTAAATTAAACATTACTGCTACAGCAGCCTTTCAGAATCCTACCCTTGATCCCTTAGGGAGAGTAAATACTTTAATGTGCATGTAAACTGCAATTACTTTTTATCAGCAGCAAAAATGCAGATGAGTAGTAGATTTTGTCCCAGCATTTGAAGCATTTCCTTGTATTTTGTAAAGCTACCTTAGAGACAGCAGCATTCACTATTGAAAAAAGGAAAAACAACCAAAACCCAAAACCCATAAAACAGGCAGTGAACCACAATCTCTTTGTGCCTTACCAAGCAAGAAGAATTTAGTAAAATATTAGTTTGGAATGTCATTATTGCTACTGAAGTAAAACAATAGCTGATCAAAATAAATGATTAAGTAATTAATAATTAAATTAAGAAAAAGAAGCCACAGTCACCTGCTGTTGGATCTCTTCACTGCTGTCACCTCAGCTTTATTTCCTCCTCCAAGCTAGCACTGAACCAACCTTTGCCACTGTGGTGGAAGGGAACCGGCTTTGGACACACACCTCCAGCCAGAGCCTGAGCTCCACAGGCAGGAATTTACCATTGCTTTAACCATCCTTTAAGAGCCATAAGTAACTATGGGGTCATATAAATATTCACAATACACCTTACAACAACTTGTTAATTTTCATTCATTTGAGCATTTATCGATGAAAATTACGTGGTTCACAGTGTATCTCCTTGTTAATCCAAACAGGGATGGAAGGTAATTTCACAGTTTCCCCGTCAAGATCTGCAGTGGTACTAATATGAAACAATATTTTTTTTCTGCAGGTTAGATTTCCTCATCACAGTTAGTGGTGGTGGCTTTTTAAACACTGTGTGTTAAAAATATGTGTGATCTCCTGTTTGGCCAAATACATATACACAGACTAAATATACATACACATATTTATAGTATGAGGCATTTGTAATGAACACTGAGAAATATTTTCTGGTGGAACTACATGTTAGTCTGATCTGCAAAGAGTTAAATATTTACTTAATCATTCTACATACAGTATGATTTTTTAGAAGCAGTTTCCTTCAACCGTCTTTTACTAGATATAATGTACTTTTAAGATCTTATCCTTCAACTTGTACAAGCTGATCATCCTTAAATCCCTTCCACTGCCTTAAACAGCAGCTACTCCACTATGGTATGGTCTAGCTTCTGTGTATTTTGCTACTGACTACCAGCAGTGCAACACAGACTTCCATGGAGGCAAGCTAAAAATTAATTTAAAAAGTTTTATTAACAACAATAGGAAAAAAAAACCGAACCCGATAAAAAACCACCCCAAAAGTGCAACCTGAAAACCTGCATTTCCCGCACAATAATGATGTCACTTTGCAGCAATTGAAACCCATTCAAGGGGAACAGAAATTCTGTCTCCAATAATTCACCGAGTCAATTACACAGGAAAGTACTGTAATGGGCTGTCCCCCGTCAAACAGCTCACGTACACGACTTCCTTCTCAATTACCAACTTGTCTGCATTGCCATCTGTAAAAACGAACGCATACCTTGTGCTGCCAGTTTCTGCTCTTGCACTTCCATTAGTGGAACTGGCTGCAGCTGCTCAAGAAGAAAGCCCTGATTGTCTTTGTTTTCCCCCAGAACAGCACAATTTTTCTCCCTTCCTCCTCTACATCGACTCAAGGTAACGCGTTATCTCTGCTGAGGTGTGCTTGCGAGTATTTAAATTACAGTCCACCTAAATTTGTATCCTGTTTTATTTTCACAGTTTATCACCTAACACAGGAAAAAGCTGCCAGCAGCATCTCTCAGCGTCTTCACCAGAATTACGATGTTAGTATCGCAACAGGTTTTATCAGTCCCTTTTAGGAGCTGCTGTATACGTTACGAAGTTTATGGCTAAACATCTTCCCACTTTTCTAAATCAGCTTGACCACTCAGGCAATTTTAAAACAGTACTTATATGAAACAATCAAAAATAAGATCAATAAAAGAAGTACAATGGAGGAATAACACTATTCCCCACAAAAAATGGTTCAGTAGAGGCATTACTGTGCATAAGCAGGACAGAGGGAGCCTGGTTTAGGAACTGCTATCCCTGCTCCCAAACCTTTCTCCACCAGCACTTTGCTGAAACAGATTCACGCAGCAGCTCTGATGCTGAACGGCTGCCTGAAAACTCAGCGCTCGTCCACACAGATCACTGCTCCTTCCCGAACATTGTGTATTTCCAAACTAGCTCAGACGTTGTTAGAGAGCAAATCTAAGTCATGATTCTCTTTCAGTTTTTTTAAATTTAGATACACAACATAAGTGGTATAAAAAGTGCAAAATCAGATTATTCTTCTGATCAGTAACTGGATAAAAGTAGTACCCTCAGAACTAAGCACTCTGAAAGAGACGTCGAGAAAACTGGAAATGCTTCTGACTCTCATTTCTTGGCACAAGGCAAAAATATCCAAGTCCTGTTGTCTCAAATGGGGGAATCTAAATCAATAGTTAGACTTTTATAAACAGACTAGCAGACTCACTTTTGGAGATAAAGAGCCAGTGATGAAGGTGCCTAAACATGGAATTAGGTGCTTAAGTTTAGGCATCAATACCGGAGGATTTATGTTCAAGAAGGCACACTGTGTATCTCTTCTTTCATGAAGTAATCTCACTCATCAAATGAACAGACAAAAAAGGAGCAAAGGTATGTCCGTATTTCCTTAAACACCCCTAACTTTGACATGGTAGGAGAACCAGACTGCTTTTGCAGATCTCAGCTAAGAGCCAGTATGTAACTCTACATGTGATAGTAATTGAGGGTCCCAATCCTGCAAGTGCTCTGCTGTAAGTGTGAGCACAAAGCTGCTGGAGTTCTCAGCTTCTGGCATCTGTTCCCACTTCCACAGAAATCAGATGGGCAAAATTAAGTTTTGAGAAAAAAAAAATCACAGACATTTAAAAAACATTCCCTGACCTTATTAAAGTCCACGTGATCTCTATTTATACAGAAAATGGCTCAGAAAGCCAGCAGCTGAGAGGAGGAACTCTCATTTGTAGATTTTGGCTGAGGGCTGCCAAAATCAGCAGAGGAAAGGCTCCTCAGGGGTAAAAATTTCAAAAGCCATTAATTGTCTTAGAAGCCTCAGTCCCACTGACTTTTGATCACCTACATCCTCCCAAATTTGCACCCCAAATCTGGAAACTAAACTGAAAGAATAATTTCCAATTCAAAGTTACAAAATGCGGATGCAAAGTTTTCACAGAAGTCTTCTCAGAAGAGAAAGGACTCGAGGAGGAAATGTCAATTAGATGTCTACTCAGTGAAAACCAGTGAGGTAACATTTACTTGTTACTTGTACTTTAAAAAATTCCCCCTAGGACCATTAATTTTAATTAAAGAAAAAATGTATAACAAGAAAAGATTTCATATAGGCAGCTATAGCTTATATACTTGTTCAGGAACTATAATTTGAGCCTCACGCAGTCCCCGTGAGAAAGCTGTTACTAGGGTGAGATCCAAAGCGGATGATGCCCACCTATTATTTTCAGTACACTTAGGACTATACTCTTCCTGCAGATCTTGTTACGTGCTGTTGCTAGAATGGCTTCCATTCCGAAATATCAGCATTTGCCAACCCATACCACACAATTACCATAGTTATTTCCTATTGTGAACTTAGGGAGAAACTGTGGCATCCCAGATACCACGGTGTGGTAAATATGGAAAAGTAGTGGCCTTTTTACAATGGACATTTTCATCTAATCCAATCCATTCCAAACACTTCAAGATAGCAAGACAATAAGGCAGAATCTGTGTCTAAGTGGCTGGTTCTAACCATCATCTTACTCTGTCCTGTGATCCCACTTCCAGCAAAAACATTTGATGTCTTCCTTTTTGATAGCTTTAGAAAGTAAGAATGGGCTAGAGCTGTGATAAATCCCAGCACCCATTTAGGGAGATAGTTCCTGAAAAAGAAAATGTTGAGGGGGAGCAGAGAAAAACCCCTCTCATTTGTATTTTTCAAAGCTAACCCATCTAAAAGTGCCAAGTGTCCTGGGCTGCATTAGGCAGAGCACTGCCAGCAGCTTGAGGAAGGTGATCCTTCCCTCTGTGCAGCACTGGTGAGGCCACACTTGGAGTGCCATGCTGGACTCCCCAGTATAAGAAAAATATGGATGTACTGGAAAGGCTCAAGTGATGGGCCACAAAGATGATTAAGGGGCTCAGGCATCTGTCATACAAGGAGATGCTGAGAGAGGTGGGACTGTGCAGCCTGGAGAAGAAAAGGCTCAGGGGGATCTTAACAATATGTGCCTGATGGGGGGAAGGAAAGAAGATGGAGCCAGGTTCTTCTCAGTGGTGCCCAGCAAGAGGACAAGAGACAGAGGAACAAGCTGAAATACAGGAAATCCAATGGGAACATAAAGGAATTTTTTTTTTACTGTAAGGGTGGTTGAACACAGGAACAAGTTGCTCTGAGAGGCTGGGTAGTGTCTGTCCCTGGAAATATTCAAAACCTGACAGGACACAGCCCTGAGTACCCTGCTCTGGTTGACCTTCCTCTGATCAGCAAGGTTGGACTAGATGGCTTCCAGAGCTGTCTTCTAGCCTCAATAATTCTGTAAAGCTTTCTTCAGTGAGAGGCTGTAATTACTTGAAACTTTTTTCTATTCTTTTTTATTAATTTTAGCCATAATGCATACTAATTTGCCTTGAAAAATAAAATATGTTAAATTCAACAGCTATAAAAGTATTAATTAAAATAGACCTACATCCAGACTGAATGTTACACTTTACAGTCCATAAAACTGTACTAAAGATGGAGAAATCTACTTTTAAATTCCACCATAAGGAACTGAGTGAAGTATCTAATGTAATTTTTATAAAAATTATTCTCTGTGTGCTCTTTCCTGTCAAGATCCTAAGGCCTACATGTAAACGAGACTCAGTATAGGGCATTGTATAGCCTTCCTTAGAAATACCATTAAGATGAGAAAGAGAAGAGAACAACTGTTCTACATTTTGGAGATATTTCTCCTTAAATAGTGTTTATGTACTGCAAGCATCCCTTCCATAAACAAACCAGGTCTTTGGAACAAGTGATCACAATCTCTGAAGAATCTTTACCAGCTTCTATTTCTGGTACATGATGCACTGAGAATTCTAGGCCAACATGGCCATATGGTCTCCTAGTTTGATAGGAAACATTTCATGGAATTCAAGACAGAGCCACAACACAATGATTGAAGACCTTAAAATCTGTGATATTACACAAGGTTAAAAAAAAAACAAACGAAAGAAAGAAAAGGGTGTCCTGATACAATACTAGAGGCAGTAAGGCGGTAGAAGCATGTAAAAGCAGAAGAAATGGGAAAGTCATGGTAACTGGTGGACACAAAGAAATACACGAATCCCTTATTAATCAAGCTTAATGTCATTAACTAAACTGCCTTAACCTTTTTTTTTTTTTTTTTTTTTTTTTTTTTGGTGGTGGGGGAGAATCACCCTGTAGGGCAATAAATTTTAAAAAAACAAACGCCAAAAACCAAATAATAAACAATATATATTTTAAGATTCATGCAATATTTTGGGCTTTTATGCCTTTGCAGTCCTAGAAATTGGTATGCCCTCTGCTCTTTTTATACTCATTGACATCTGCAGTGAGAGAGTATTGTAACTGCACAGCAGTGTTCCAGCATCCCTAGTCTAATTTTTTTCTTACCTTTAAGAAAGTGGTTCTTAAATTGCCTAAGACACCAGCTTCAAAATCTGCATTGTCAAAATTGCTCTTACAGATTGCATTTCACCAGAAAAATTGTTTCTAATGCTAGTGGCAGGGTGAGTTTACTGCTGGGGGCAGTCATTCTCTTAAATGGCACGAGCCTGACAAGAGCAGTATGAGAGAAACACATAACTTAGCGTGGTTTTCCATCATGAGTTCTACACACCAAGGAAGAAATTTACCCACCCTGCCACATACTCAGGCTTTAGTTCAGAGTGCTGTGAAGGACTGGAAAACGGCATTCAAGAAATCAAGCACGAGGCTGGAAGAAGAGGCATGGCAAAAACCATCCTGCAAGGCCACAGTTAACTTATTTTTCACATCCTTTGGAGGCTTCTGAAATGAAGCTGACTGCACAGGAATGCCTTGTAAAACCATCCCTCTGCTTCCTTTCTGAAGTGGCATCAGTGAAACAGCTCCACTGCCTTGCTCACAGGCAGCTGTGGCTGCACCCGTGTTGTAACGGGAGAGGCAAGGACCACTGGGGTTGCCTAAGTGTGTCTATGCATTTGTGCAGGGCTAGGGCACAGACTCCAGGAGGAACGGTTTGGTCCTGTTCTACTGATCAATTTATCAGGCTTTGCTATTTAGGCACAGAATGTTAGGAAACAGTTTCCCTTTTACCGTCCACCTGCTAGCATCACAATTCATTCAGTTTTGAAAGCAGCCTCCAGAAGGCCCACATAGACAACTTTGAAATAAAAAGAAAACTTTAAATTTAGACATGCTGTACAAAATCATAGCTGCTACTTGTGAACAGGCTGTATTTAAAGCCAGTTCTGTCTTACTGATGGAACAAAAACTCTGACACTCTGAAGAACTCACTTTTCAATTTAATTCAGGTTTTCCTTAACAGTGAATGCCAAATTGTTTAGACTCCCTTCCTTTATCTTTATCACCTACTGGAATTTTTAGGAGTGAGAAGGAAAAACACGTACACCAGAAAGGAGCGCATTTATAATGACATGACTTTTTTCTAGGAGAGAAAAATAACCTTCCATTTCATCAGCATCTTTGCCAAAAGCCCTCTTTCAGGAACTGAAAAGAGAAGGGCCTTTATTTCCTACATATATTTTATAGGAAACATTTTTTGGTTCTGTGTCATGGACTAGGATTTCACACCTTAGTGGCTAGTCATATGGAAATGGACATGGCTGTGGAAACTTCATGGCTGTGAAACCCTGATAGTAAAATCAGCAGGAAGATGAGGAAGGTGTGGGGAACACTGAATGATTCATGCAGTAACAACCTCTGGAACCTTTGAGGAGATTTTGGGATGGCTGCCAATGCTACCTGTCTATGACTAGCATCCTGGACCCTCTAAAGCAGGCTTTAAATCTGGGCATGATACACAGGGAGTATTGCTCTTTAGAGTAATGCCCCCGTATAAAAGTGGATGTCAGTTGTATGGATTTTTATAAGAAAAGATCTTTCCAAAATAAGGTTGTGATTACCAATGAATTATACCTCCCACAAATAATTCCTAAAATATAAATACTGGGCACTGCTTCCTTTATTAATAGCACTATGAATTAATGAAGGAACAACTTCCAGAAGTTACTGTAGATCAGTGCAAAGCTAAGCATCTTAGCTATGACATTCAACAAGTTGGTGTTTCGCAAGTAACTCTTCCTTTGACAAATCAAAGAACAAATTCTCTCCTGTTTCATACCCAATATAACTCCACCTATTGCATAAAGCAGAAGGAGAGCAGAAGATGGTAGAAAACCTACAGAGCTAGCACCGATTTGATGTCAGTCTATTTTAGACATAGCAGAAGAAGAAAAAAGAAGATGAAAAACTGACTGCACTTTCGCTGTGGTAAGGGTAATTCTCGTCTGATTTTACCACGGCCTTGCCATCTACCTTTGGAACCCTGGGTGGCACCACCAGGGCAGACATGGTAACATCATCAAGAAGGCCTATATAATTTTGCATTTCAGGAACAGCCCCAGCACTGTAGCACATATTGCCTGCCCAGCCCAGGCTGTGATTTTTGCTACATTTCCGTGATTAATGGCCTTGTAATGGAATACAAGTTTCCTACAGAATGTTGAAATCTCCCTACAAATTTGGCCTTGCCTGCTACTCACTGGCAGGTTGTAGGAGCAGTGAGAGATGAGCACTGCTCAAGGCTCTGGATGCAGTGCCAGGTACTGAGGCGGAGGCGCGGGGAGCAGCTGGGCAGCACTGGGCGCAGCCCCGCCGGACTGTAACAGTCAGCTGCAGTCACTAGAGGGTACTGCGAGGGCACCGAAAGGGTGCTGCTCCCATGGCAGGGGGCAAAGGAAAACATTGGGAAACCCTATCATAGGCAGCATCACTCGACAAATGGATCGTGCTCTCTTAAAGACAGATTTGCCTTAAAAATGCCAAATCTCAGCCCTGATTCCCATGCGTTCCTGCGGGAAGCGTTTGTGTGCGCACACACATGCCACCAATAAGCCAAGCAACTCTTGCCTTTATGTTTCATTTTTAAATCCAGTGCAGTCTGTGGATCGTGAGTCACACAGTCCCTTCTTACGCAAAAGGCCAGACAGCTACAAAGAACAGAATGAGAATGAAATTCCTATGGTTTTAACAACGGTTATTCACAGAAGGCAAGATGGGGATCCCCTTGTTTATGCACAGCGTCACATAACATTACAGGGCTATTTAAGCAGTAAGGTAACACAAAAATAAGAGGGAAAGGATCTCAGCCTCTGACTATAGAAGACATAAATATGTTCGTTAGTGAAGCAATAGAAAAAAGTCAGCAATCGTCTAGTGAAAGAATCTTAGCCACTGCTTCTTCTGACTATCCATTAAACACTGCTATCCCATATAAAGTAAATAACTGCCAGGAAATCTACTGCACACACTTCAATATTCTGGCATTTTTAAAACACACAACCCTCTTCATGCACGAATACCCCTTAATGTATCTGCTGGAGTTCCTGTGCTTTGCACGGACTAGCAAGAAGGGATGTTGGATGACGCTTGCATTATGCTCTTAAGTTCTACCAGATTTCAGTAATAATTCTGATCAACCAGTGCATTCCAGACTTTATTGCCCATCTTTCTTTTTCCACTTCTTCCATCAAACAACCAGTTAATAAGAAAATAGGAAGAAAATGTGTGTGCAATGGATATCAGAGCATTCCGATGAGACACACAAGTGGACAAATAATAGAATAGCTGGGAATATCAAGCAAAAATGTTAACATTAATTAGGTTTACTTTTCACTCTCTTTAAATACAAAAATTTAAAGTAAGGAGTTTCTGTATTTTAGTCTCAGCCAATTTTGGGCCACACTGAATGTTAAATAAACTATTATTTAATCAAATACAGGCATATTAGTCTCACTCCTGCTGACAACTTCAATTAGAATATTTTTGCTTCACACAAAAAAAAGGAAAAAAGAAAAAGCTCATGATCTTTAAACTACTATGGCTTCTGCACAACATCTGGTTACAATTTTTTATATATTCAACCATCAAACTTCTATCTCCACAAAACAGTTTACTCAAGATTTGTTTTAATTATCCTGCATTGCAAGCTTCATATGTCTTTGAAAAGGGGGTGAAAGGATTCCTCACGATGCAGACAGATGCAAACTGAAAAGGACTGTACATTGAAAGATGCTTTTGAAACAATTTTTAAAAATGAAAAAATCCTTTCTATCATTGCCAGGAAACAAGTGCTCCTTTAACTGTTTCATTACACAATACCTCTTGGCTTGTTCATTAGCAATTTTAATGGTTTTTTGCT
This sequence comes from Falco cherrug, assembly GCF_023634085.1. Classification (NCBI taxonomy): domain Eukaryota; kingdom Metazoa; phylum Chordata; class Aves; order Falconiformes; family Falconidae; genus Falco; species Falco cherrug. The sequence continues at coordinate 22,475,859 of NC_073699.1, read as the reverse complement.
TGGATTCTAGGATTAAGGCAATCTTTACTAGCACTTTCATTAGAGCCATACAAGTTGCAAATACATCTTTTCTCTTTTTGTCGCCAATGCCACCGAGGGAACACTCTATTTCTAAAAGTGCTAGTTTAAAACAGAAAACATAGCAAAGAAAGCATCTGAATGTGATAAAGTAGAAATAAAAGTGAATTTTATAGTAGTACAGAAAAGCTTTGCTCATACAAAGAAAAAAAAATGTTGTACTGAATTTTAAGCATGGGAGAGATCTAATTTATTTTCATAAGCCTATTCACCTGTGTAAAGTTAAGCACATCCATAAGATTTTGCAAGATTGGACCTAAGACAAAAATTAAGAAAATGCCTGGGGTTCTGGTTTTATTAAATGTTAGAGCCTCGGTCAGCCAAAGGGACATAACTGTACTTTTCCTAAATGAGTCTTGAGGTGCTACACCAAATCAATGAGTCATCACTACAGATAGAAAGTTTGTCTTGACGTGGTGGAATCATTGTAAACTTTGGAGGATATGAATCTTCTTATTAATTTATTTGCATTACATATATGGATTAATGGGAAGGCATTATGGAAAGTTATTATTTATTTTATGAGGTAACTGCTTTGAAATCCAGTAAATCAAACTCCTTTTTCCTGTTTTTCAGTCAGTCAGAACCCATCACTCCAAGATAAGACATTCAAGGAAACTTCAGGGTTTTTTCTGAAGATTTCTTCTGATGCAAAGCATGGATTAGCTTAGACATGGAATGTCATCCTTTAAGGTTATCTTTTTTCTTTAAAGATGCTCCAAAAAAGCCAGCAGAAGACATAGCTGCAAAAACACAACTTATAACCATGGTCAACTTACAAAGAGTTGAGCTTTACTGTATGTGGTTTCCAGACAGAAACCCTCTTGAGCTGGGTACTGGAGCAATATGTGCAGCTTTTAAAAAATGTATTTTTAATGAGGAAACTTCATTTGTGTATTAGGGAGCCTGAAGATTTTGGTTCTGTGAGATAGTCTGATATTAAACCCATGATACAGTTGTGTCTGAATTGGTGACCACCAGCCACCAATGGACGAAACACGTTCATGAAAAAAAACAACACTGACACCTTTCAGTCCATGGTTAACCATACCAAAGTGAGTCTAACCCCTGGAGCTTACTTAAGCAGTCAGAAGGACCTCTGAGCAGGCTGTCTCACTGAACTCCAGGTACTACCTCCACTGGGACTGCAAGGACTGCTAAAAGAGCTTCTCTGTTACAGTAATATTTGACAATTTACTTGCAACCAAGGAACAGGAAAATACAGAAGAATGCAAAAATCTAATAACATGCAAATTGCTGATAAAAAGTCACTGTTTTTTACAAAGCCTCGGCTGGCACAGAAGATGATGGAGACGAAGCTTTATTTTACCCAAACCAGCCTTTCAACTCAGGTTCAAAATCTCACAGTTACACCAAAGACATGACTGTTCCCCCTGGGTTACAGTTACCATCTCAGCCTATCAGCAAAAAGGACTTGCTGGGTTCATGCTGATTAAAGTGAGGAAACATGAATTGTCACTGTCCTCACTGAAACAGCATGCAAACAAAGGGCATCAGTGTTCACTGCCATCTTTTATTTCAGGTATGAGGTGCATGAACACGACTCAGAACAAAAGGAAGCCGTCAGTGAAGCGTTCTTTTGCATGTGCACTCCCTGCACACAATCCTCATCAGCAATCCCAAGGTACATTTTTAGTGTGGTGGGAATTCAGACATGCGATTTTGATTAATGTTAATGCAAGTCGTGTGGCCAAATCCCTGTACGCTACTTTGAGAGTTTATTCTAAAATCGAAATATAATTAAGGTTGCAACACAAGCCAAATAAGGCAAGGAAATGACACTTCATTAGTAACCTATTTGTTACGAGTACCATAGGTAACCTGTTGCAACAGTGTGGTACTACAATAAAATGTTTTAAGTGTTTATATACCACCACTGTCAACTGCTTCAGAAAATATGGTCAAGACATTCACACACACTTGAAAAAAAAAAAAAAGTTAGTTATTGCAACTAGATAAATTACTTTAGATTATTTAGTTGTGTTACTGGATTGAAAGATTTTGAATCCTCTTCCTGGTGGCACTTGGAGACCAGTGCATTTTTGTAAATTTATGCTAATGAGCAATTGTACATAATGCAGCAGAGTGTAAATGGAGAAGAAGAGGAGCTGAAGAAAGTAGAAATACATACAAGGAGTTTCTGTTTAGTCAAGCTAACAGACAAATGATCTAAAGTTTGTTTTCAGTTTTCCCTCTTGCACAAAGCTATATTTCAGACCTTTGTAACTGAATACCAAACATGAACTCTACAGTGAGAACGGGTATCATGGATAGGAGGAGGTCCCCTGTCCCTAGCACTGCTTTTGTTGATGACTGAAAGTGGCATTTCTGTGGTCATTCCCTTATTCTTGTTCTTCATAAAACTGCCAAGCCAGTTTTGTTGTTTTGGTTTGGTTTGGTTTTTAATTATTATTATTGCTGTGGACTGTGGGCTAAGGTTTTTCATCTTTTTCTCCATCCCATAAAAGCAGATGGAAAGAAGAGTTCTTTAAACTGTCTCTTGGAGGCAATAGTAGCCTATTTACTAAAGATGAGTAGAAGCTATCAAGAAGCTAATGGCTGTGGATTACAATCAGCAATAAACCGCTTTTACCACCTTTGTAGTGTGGAAGTAAGAGAGTGGTTTTGCGTGTGCACATGTGTGCGTGAAGAACAGAGGGTAAAGAGAGGAAAAGGGTACCGACAGCAGCAATAATTGGCTGTGTGATGTTATGATCCACAGAACAGGGAGATCTTACGGTAGAAAGTCTACCTGAGATCAAACAACTTTCCCTGTCCTCACTAAAAGCAAATGAGATTAAAGACACAAAATAAAACTCAGTCCTTCATGTAAGATTTAGGTTTATTTTTGTAGACCTCAGGTATTTTGTGCTGGCATTCAGGACGCATGTAATGTTGTTGCTAGCAGTAAATTCAAAGCTCGTAACATATGTACTACAGAACAAAATCTAAGAAAAAGAACTGGTGCTAATGGAAAAATATGTTTGCACCAAGTGTTGATCTTTATTACACATCTATTCACTATACTCCTTGCCATACTTCTAGAAAGTTCAGATGAGAAGACTATACACTACTAAGATCAATCTGACTTGCAGTCTGTGATCTGACTTTATAAGCACACTTGGTAGACTCATGAAGTGTACAAGTAAAATGATCTAAATTATGAAGTAGATTTTTCTTTTAAAAAGTCATTGAGTATGTCTTATATAACTAGATTTTTCTTTCACATTACATTCTCTTTAAAAGTGGATTAGAGGTATAGTGTCTTTTGACATAGTGCAAGAAGAAGGAGTGTGCAGAGAGCTCAGAGGATGTAATTTTTTCCCTCTATCATAAAAAGATGTGTGAAGTTACGGTGGCTCTTCAAAACAGCCTAGTGATTGAGCCTGGTTATGGTCTTATTAATGTGTAAGTTTCATTTATCACCTTCTTTCTTTGTGGATTTTGTGCATTGATTCATCAAGACTTGTGACACCTGGTTTTCATTAGCTCTGTTCAGTGCTTCTTTTTTAATCAGTTTGTACTGGATTGGTGTAAGAAACAGTCTGAAAGTAAATCGCACTAGCCTCCTGAAAACAGAAGTGAGAAAATTTCATATCGTTTTTAAAATGTACAACTAAATGCCTTTTCACTCTCTTTTCATGCTCTTTGCATGTTTTTCTCTTAAGTACGTTTAACAACATGCTTGCTACAGCTATTCGTAATTTAAAAGGAGCACACAAAACAATGTACATTTAAAAGGGGAGCTGTAGGTGTCTAGTAACCTTATGATTACAAAAAGTAATTGATTTTAATTCATGTAAATGTTAGTGACAAGAATAACACAGGCAAGGTTTTTTCTTGCTGAACTACAATATTCTTGTTAGGTTGTACAGTTTAACAATGAGATGTTCCCATATAAATTTCCTTCTGCCTTCCTTCTTTACTTCACTTTTCCAAAATATGTATCACTTCAAATATTTCCATTCTGTGTGTCACTGGCAAATGCCAAAAATATATATATATATAGATCTGATAAAGATAAAGCATGACAAAAGTTTCACGGATAATTGCCTTCACATATCCAGTTCAGCTCTCATCTCTCCTAATTAGCCTCATTACCATACCTTAAGACAGACCAGCAGTCACTCAAACTCCCTGTTTTTTCTGTCAAAACTATTGCTGACAGGCAAATGGACAACACATGCACTGAGTGAGTCTATTCTAGACTATTCTTTTACAAGACTAGCCTCCAGCAGAAAACACAAAACAATAGGCCTTCTATAAATGTATAATGAAATATACATACAGTGTGTGAATACTCAATAAATTATTGTTCTACTCATTGCTCTGCCATCACTTAAAATGAAGACAATAAAAAAAAAGAAGAGAAACATCTTTCTTATACACTATCACTCTCCAAAATATCAAAGAGATCAAACCCAGTGCAGTACTTCACTATGACTGATACAGACTTTTAGAACAGCCTTGCCACAGTCACCGAAGAAAAAAATCACTTGAGTACTGCAAAGTCGATGCAGCACTGCTTTCAGCATACCCACGCGATCTCAGGAAACTTTTTGTTTTTACAAACCACATTCAAATGAAAAAGCTTCATCCCATTGCTCATATTCATTTAAAATTAGCTCATAAAAAGTATCCACAGAATAGTTCACAGGGGCACTAGAAGTATTTTAATATTAAACTCCACTGGCTATCAAAACATTAAAACTGTATAATGGGAAGCCATTGAAACCCCTCACAATGTCCATTTCTTTTTCACTATTGTTCTAGTCACACATTACATTATGTATAGAGTTCAGATACATGGTACTTTGTTTTCATTTTCTCTATTTCTCTATAAATTTCATTCCGTCTAACATCTAACAATTTGGATACGTTTTTCTATTATAACCTCCTGTTAAAAAGGTACAATTTTTTAGTAATTTATTGTATTTTCATGTTCACTGTACCACTAATGAGATAAAAATACTGTTTTGTAATTTTCATAACAGAAATTTAACACGGGCAACGTCACTTATTTAAGAACTGGACATTACACAGTTACTGGTCTCTTTCCTCCCCAGCTCCTTACACACCATCTTTCTTACGATTTTATTTTTCTTTCGTACAGCATAAGTTGTGATGCAATCTCTATAGCAAAAAAAATCAGTGAAATGGATTTTCTGCACTTTGCAGTTTGGGGAAACTAACAGTCCATTCAGTGTGACTGAAAAATACCCCGAAGGCCAATATTTACTAAGCATGGCACACACACAAGAGCCTTGTTAAAAATCCACAACAAATCTCTCATTGCAAACAAATCCAGAGGCTTGAGAGCTGCTGCAACTGTTGGGGTAATTCTAATCCTGACAGTAGAAAGCTGCTTTTTTACCAAGCTAACAGCTAGCTAGATGTCTGCTGGCTTCTCACCAAGATTTCACTATTTCAATTTCTTCTCTTCAGGATTTATTAGGTGATGAACATACAGCAATCTATCAGAGGGATAAACAGCATCAAATGAAGGTAAAGCTGACACATCCGGGCACCCAGCACTCGAAGAACGCCGGTGACCAAGGACTATAACTACTTCATGCAAACAGTGAAATAAAGCCATATGAAATTAAACTCTAGGCTGAAGTCGGGCAATGTGAGGGAAAGAAATGGGTCAAAGAAGGGCTTCCAAATAACAGGAAATACTTTCTGCTTCACACATAACATTTCAAAATGCATTTTTTTTTCCTTGTCTTTCAGAGATGTCAGTTAGAAAAAGATGAAAACACCATCTACTGGAAGAGCAAAAAACTAAAATGAAATGCAGTGACGCTTATGTGTGAACAGAAATGTTATGTAGGAATGCGATGCAAGTGGGGTAAACTAGTACCTTATGTACACATACCACACAGTTTCAAGTGTATGAGTGGGCATGTTTGAGAAGGGTATTTCCAGCAGTTGTTTTAAAAACAAAAACGGACTGTGAAGTAGTAAAATCTGCTGAAGTCTACTTCTTGCAGCCACCTATGCAGCCCGACAAACACATGCTGTCCTTGTGCTGCAAAGCCAGGAACCGAATTCCAGCCCAGCAAGATTAGCTGCCGGGTAGGCACACTTCCACCAGCTCCGTTAGAGCTGGACAAGCTTCCCCAGTGATTTCCAATGCTTCAGACATTGAAGCTATTTAATTTCAAAGTCCTGCACATTCCCTTTCCTATTATGGATGAAAGTACGATTAAACTCCAGTGCATTCATAATTATGGAGCTGTTAAAATACATATGCATAGTCCACCTTTTAAATATTATGTGCCTTTTAC